>NW_027507903.1:259511440-260091440 GCF_037356315.1 Lithobates pipiens | reverse complement strand
AGTCAAATACCTTTAAAAGAAAGCTCTATTTGTGGGAAGAAAAGGACGCAAATTTCGTTTGGGTACAACATTGCATGACCGCGCAATTACCAGTTAAAGCAGCGCAGTGCCAAAGTGTAAAAAGACCTCTGGTCATTTACCAGCAAAATGGTCCGGTCTGAAAGTGGTTAATATTCATACCAGACCCAAAGGGACTGCCATTTTTTTCAATGAGTTTTATCTATATTGCCGAGACCTGGCAATTCATTACAGCCACGATCAGTTTTAAATGACTTTTTTCCTTTAGAAATGTCATTTTGCTGCAGTACTGTTCTAAACATGGGAAAACTGTGCCATTTTACAGGTATACTATAGACACCCCCCAGAAACGCTATTTAAAGGAATATTTCATTTTTATTGTTTCACTTTAAGCATTATTAAAATCACAGCTCCCGAAAAAAGTCAGTTTTTAAAATTTTCTTTTGCATTGATACATGTCCCCTGGGGCAGGACCCAGGTCCCCAAACATTTTTTATGACAATAACTTGCATATAAGCCTTTAAAATTAGCACTTTTGGTTTTTCATGTTAGTGTCCCATAGACTTTAACAGTGTTCCGTGGCTTTTGAATTTGCAGCAAACACTGCATAATGTCCGTTGTTCACCTAACAGCCGAACAACCAAAGTTCGGCCTGAACTTATGCTCGGGCCGAAGCGTTCACCCATCCCTAATAGACAGTACTTAATAGTTTTTCTATATCACTTGAGCGTTTTCTGTGGTAGAGAACTGTCTGGCATTGTAAGTAAACTTTGGCATCTGTGTTAGTTGTTGCTAGCCTTGCTCAAGTTGTGTGCTACCTGTCCTGGTTTCATCCAACTTTCTAACCTCTACGTTATGATTTGTTACTGACACCAGTTTTGTGTAATTTCAGTTTCGTACCCCTCTGTATAAAGGCCAATTTATTTAATTACATAGATTATAAGATTGTACGCCATTGTTTACATTTTTAATGGCATTATGTTAAAGGGTTTTTGAGGGTGTGAGCATCTTCTTTTAAGCCTGGTATGCACTGTTAGTTTGTTTCTGTTCAACCCAGTGGGTTGAAAGGAAAAAACTGTCAGCTCCAGTCAGCTCCAGCCGGAGCCCCTGTACTAATGATCCAATGTTAGTACAGCAATCTCCCCCCGCTGAGCTGATGTGTTCTGACAGCGGGACTCCCCCCTCCGCCAAAACACTCTGATCAGCGCTCCCATTGGCTGAGAGTACTGACAGGGAGTTGGTCGGCTGATGGTTTTCAACCATGCTCATGGCCAGCTTCTTTTGGACCATCTGGCATACATGCGGGCCAAATGTTGGCATTTAGCCCGCGTGTATGCCTAACTTTCAACTCTTTGTGGGAATGGATAAGGAGTACAAAAATATTTTAATGGGAAATATTGGTTTAAAAGGCAATATTGAAAACACACAAATCCTGTGAAAAGGATTACTTATGAAACAGTACAATTTTTTCCTAGCAAAAAAAGTATGGAGTTCCCCTAAAATTCCAATCAGACCCTCATGCAGGCTGGGTGGCATGAAGATAAGTGAAAGGGAGGGGTACCCCCCTTCTTGTACCATACCAGGCCACAAGTCTTTCAACATTTTAGGGGTACTCAATAGGGGGGGGCTTCCAAGTCTCCCATCATTGCAAGGCATGTTGTGCCATTGTTGTAGGATAAGGGTGCCTTCCCCAAATACAATTCCCAAGGATGTGAAGGACCTATAGGAATCTGAAAGTCCTCTTTAAAATAAAGGGGTTCCCAGATATTTATGCCTGGGGAAATGAATACCTGGGTACATTAGTACCCCTTACCCATTTCTACAATGATTCATATAAAAATAAAGACACACACACACACTGTTTACCCTCCAGCAGCCCTGGGGTCTGTCACTTAGAGGCGGTAGTATGGTGAGTCAACATTGTCCATAGCTTCCTGTTTCCAAATAAGGTCTTTTTTTTGCATTGCCACATGTCCCCATGGCAGTGTCCAATGGCCATTTTTAAGAATAGCTTGTCTTGAAAAGGCCAGAAATTTTTTTCTTCCCATAGAATTAATAGGACGTTATGTGTGTTCAATGGACTCCCCCCTGGATTTATTGAACCTCCTACAGTTTGAAATTTGCCTGGTTCACTCATTTCACAGGCTTTGAATGCCAGCAGTCAATGAGCACTGGCTTTAGAATTTGATCTTTATTTACAGTATATTTTCAAACAATTTGATGAATCACATCTGTGTCTTATTTTTTTACGATTACTCATATAAACATAATAGCAACAATTATGTGTTTTAGTTTCCTCAAAGAATAGGCTAGGGTAAAGTTCAGTTGTATTCCATGGTTCGAGAATGAGGGAATGATCACCTGTTCCTGACTCAGTAGGGGCTGAAAGATTTTTGCAATTTTTGGCTAGAAATTGCTGGACGTTTCTTTGTAGATTTTGGCAATAATGTTGTTTTTCTCACAGAGCAACACTGAATTATCGAAAGGGCAGAATCTCAATATTCATATAAACCATACCCCAACTGGTGTGTTTTAAACTGTATGTGTATAGATTTTCAAGAAAATTATTTCTTTTGATTCTGTTCCATTCTGCACATATGCAAGAAAAAAAAAAAGAGAATGAGGGATGTAGTGTAATGTTATGTTTACAGATTACTGCTTTTGTGCTCAAATCAATTAGAGATCTGCCAGTGAAGAATGGCCTTGACAGGCCAAGTAACAAAACATTTATTGATAATTAATTTAACTGTGCAATACAAATACTTATTTTCAAACACAACATATGCAACATGTACACTGTGAACATTAGATTGGCCAAAAGTATTGTGGTGCTCAACCTAAGTTCTCAAGGCCCCATAATACATGTTTTCTAATTTCTCATTACAGTTTCAGAGGTAATATAATTTGTTTTATTCCCTTACTTATAAGTGGAAACACATTAATTGTTAGTGTGATTTGAGTACTAACGATCCAGTCAATTTATCACACTGTTAATGTTATATGGTTAATTCTGTAGTTTTTGTCTATATGGTGACCTTTCTCCCAGAGGCTTTATGTTCATATATTTTTCTTTTTAAAGCCCCATACACACTATCAGATTTTCTGATGAGTTTTTCCTTCAGATTTACCAAAACCATATAATATGAGGTGAAACCTTAGGAGTTTCAATGTGTATGCAATCAGGCAAGCCCTTCTACTACATGGTTTTGGTAAATCTGAAGGAAAAACTCAGTAGATAATCTGATAGTGTGTATGGGGCTTTATGAAAATCTATGTTCTAGAAACAAACAGTGGCCATTTTTGTCATCAATCACAAGCAACCTTTATTTTCTTTAAAATGCGGGGTAAAAAGGAGCAAGATGCCAGTTGTAACTCACAACAAACAATCTGAATTCATTTTCTACTGGTTTCATTTCAGAAGAAGGAAGTCCGATTGGTTGCTATAGGTTTCATAATAATTCAGCACCTTGCTCCATTGCATTTGTAATAGAACGCAGTTACTGGTGTTTGAAAACTGTGTCACCAGGTCACATCCTTCCATCTCTTTGGAGCTGTAATGCCAGTACTCAAAGTATTGCATGCATTGTTCAGATGCCAAAGCTCCCCAAGATTTGGAGCACTCAAGAAGGAGTAAACATAGGGCATTACAACTGTTCCAATGATTTCAAAGAGAATAGAGCTGGCCTGAGATGGGTAGAGGTGATACTCAGTCCCCAATAATATGCACACAACAAAAATCAAGATTGCCCATGGGGTTTTTAAAGAGCACACCTCAGGTAAAATGTATAAATGATTTATTTAACACACATTTAAAAACAACATGTAATACAGAAAAAAGAAAATATATTAAATATCAACATATTGGTACATTTTACATTCATATAATAGACCTTTCCATAAGACCTGGATATGTCATACAGATGAATGTCTGTAGTCTGGGATGGCTGTGCTAGGTCTCTATGTGTTTCGCAAGAGGTGTTTGCTTCTTCGGGAGAAGCACAGATAGATGCCTGGAGATCAAGAGCACACGTAAGTAAACAAAGAAAAAAAAAGGAAGGCGGGGGAGGGGAGAGAGAAGGAAAAGTGCCGAGCATATTCATATAGTTCAATATGCTCCACTTACAATTAATGGAGGACTCCTGGCCTATTAGCTGGTATAGATGACTCTTTATGAAGTAGTCAAAAGATAAATATATATAGGTGGGTATGCTACCCTGAATTTATAAAAGAAACTTCAAAATAGAATGTCCATAAAAGTTGATGGATAAATGCATAAAATGCCAACCATGCCACCAAGCTTCCCCCCAGAAGCTGTGTGAGGGTGGGGAGATGGAGAAGCTGCAAGGACTCGGACAGTAGCAGAGGATGTAAATTCCACACCAAAAGTACCCACACCTATCCAATCAAGGAAATAAACCATAATGAACACCTAACCAAACAATACAATAAAATAAATAAAAATTATTGTAAGATCTGAGAATGTGTGATGAGTGCAAATGTACTAACATATGAATACTTATGTGGTAAGTGAAGAATGTACTTGCCATGAGAAATCAAATCTACAAAATATTTTTTATATATATAAATAGTACCAGAAAGTGTATATTATAAATATATATATATTATTGCAGTAAGAGTACCAAGTGTGCATGTGTTGAACTATTGGAATGTGGTGATGGCGTAGTATAGTATAGTTAAAACAACATTTAAGATATTCCATCAAAAGACGGTACAAATAATAATAATATGTGATCATGTATTTGTATACTGTTAGACCAATTATCATGAGTAATGTCTGTATTGAAATGCAAGACAGCACTCACTGGTTGTGTGTATGTGAATTTAAATGGTGAATACTGAGAGAACAGGTAAAACTTATCCTCATAGGTGTTCATACTAATGATGGAAAAAACAAAAACAAAAAATGAAACCGTAAAGAAGACACAAACAGGAAACCAGCTATACCCCCTAAAAATGGGTCAAGCTGGTATCCAGAACCTTCACGCATAAAAGGACTTACCCTTAGAGGGAAGTAAACTTGGCTAACGGTGGCTGGTAATCTGGCAGGCTGCACTGTTACCCAACCATGTTCTGGGCTAAATAGCCCAGACCATGGGGTCAGCACCACCCGCACAGCATCCTCATGGTGGGAATCCACCAATCGGCTTGCATCGGAGAGAGGAGTGGAGGAGCCACAGTGGTTCATCCCCATACAGCAGCCAGCTGGTGCCTATGTCATCCTAATGCTAACTCAGCTGAGAGAACTATTTTGTTGGAGAGGGTGTGATGAATTTTTGCCAAGGACATCCATATGTGCATACGCAAATGTATCAGTGCCACAGCCTCATACTCATGGGCAATGCCACTTTTAGCAGCAGACACATCATGACACATGCGCGGTGATGCCATGTCACTCATGCCCCACCCATGGGCTGAGTGATGCTGCACGATGCAGTGAACACCCATGGCGCATGTGTGGTGACGTCAGGATGCCTAAGCCATACCAGACTGTTGGCACGCCCACCGTTGCCTGTATTGTACCCATAGGGGCAGATACATGCCTGTGGCATTGTCGACATGATGATGCAATTCCCACAGTGGGAGAAGATACAGCACTAAAGGGAAAAGGAAAATGATAAGACACCAATCACAACAGTCTCCAAATGGCGATGGCGGAAGGAGAACTGTGGTGTAAAAACCCCTCCGTATACACTCCCAAGCTGCTTAGAGGAGAAAAAAAACTCCCCATGGGCATGAATGTACGAGTTGTGAAGGGAGGGGCCTGGAAAAACCAGGAGGGATTGCAGCTCCTGGGAGATAAACTCAGGGGAAAATGGGAGGCAAGGCACAAAACCACACATAAACAAAACCAAAAGACAAAAACAAACAGAAACACAAAGACAAAACAAAAGCAATAAAAACAAAAAAAGGGAAACCTACACCCCTTTTCCCTTAGAATTGTATGAGTACATACAATATATAAAGGAAAGACCTCAAATATGAATATAAATATACATCTATGCACTGATCTCCAAACCCTATCAAATACCTAGAGTAAAGGGCAGCATCATCCATGACACATAATACAGGTCTCTCTATGTGAATGTCAATTAAAAAAACATAAGTAATACATAATCATCACGCTCCCTAAATGTGCATAAAGAACTTGAATGAGGTGGCTTCATTCAAACCAGGAGCCTTGGTGGCTCCCAGTGAGAATATCCACCTCATTTCTATCTTGAGAATCACCCTGTCCCAGTTTCCCCCCACATGGATCCTGTGGAATGTATTTGAGACATAAAAATAGGACTTTGGGAGACCCATATGCATGGTCTTGGGCTGCGTGCCTCCCTATCGGGGGAATACAAATCACCTATTTCGATGGCATATGAGTGGTTGTAAATTTGTTTCCAAAATTCCCTAAAGGTTTTCCCTACCTAGAACGCACCACAGTAGCAGGTCATCAAGTATACAATTCCTTTAGTTTTACAATTAGCAATTTTTTGGGGGAAAAATCTGTTCCCATTTGGTAAGATCAAATTTTGTCCCATATTAATATATTTGCAATGTGGGCATCCCCCACATTGTAAAGTCCCCTTGAGCGAATGGGTTTTGGAACTTGTTCCAGCCAAATGACTGTGCACTAACTTATCCTTGAGAGGCGAAGCCCATCTCTATACTAACGACGGTTGTGGGGGTACAATCCTAGAGATGACTGGATCACCTGTCAGCAAATACCAATGTTTTTTTTAGCATGGCTTTTTTAGTTCTCATGTTGGGAACTATAGCGAGTGACAAAACGAACATTATCGTTCACCTTGGCCACCTTGTTATGAAACAATAATAAGTCTCTAGTCTTATCGCTTGCTCGGTTATATGCTTTGGCTAGACATTTTTTGCTATATCTTCTGATTTTGAGTTGGTCCCTCAACATGCCTGCCTTGATCTCAAAAGCTTCATCGGTGCTGCAGTTACGTTTCAACCGGAGGTACTGTCCATAGGGTATTGAACGTATTAGGGGTGCAGGGTGAGCACTAGTGGCATGCAAAATAGTATTGCCTAATGTAGGCTTACAATATAATCCACTGGATAGATAGCCATTCTCATTTTTGTAAACCATTACATAAAGAAAGGCAATTTTGTTGCAATCATAGATCATAGTAAATTGTAAGTTCCAATTATTAGAATTTAGTTTCATAAGAAACGCCAGCAGCAGTTCTGGACCGTCGTCCCAGATGATGAAAATGTCACCGATGTACCTGTGTTATGAAGGGACGATTTGCATGTCATTAAGTATTTGCAAGAAATGCAGAGTATCATGCAGATAGGAAAAGATAGTCAGTACAAAAGGACATAATATAGAGTCTATATAGCGACTTGCATTTTCGGTTATGTATCCACTTCCAGATACAATAGATATGACCGGGGGTCCTTAACATTCTTATGCGTCTTGGGTAGGGCATAGAAACATTCCTCCCATGGAAAGGGGGTATGAATATATTCCCAGATCTGTTGAGAAATTACATAGTTACATATAGTTACATTATAGGTGAGGTTGAAAAAAGACACAAGTCCATCAAGTCCAACCTATGTGTGTGATTATATGTCAGTATTACATTGTATATCCCTGTATGTTGTGGTCATTCAGGTGCTTATCTAATAGTTTTTTGAAACTATCGATGCTCCCCACTGAGACCACCGCCTGTGGAAGGGAATTCCACATCCTTGCCGCTCTTACAGTAAAAAACCCTCTACATAGGTTAAGGTCAAACCTATTTTCTTTTAATTTTAATGAGTGGCTGAGGGGTTGATTTACTAAAGACAGATAGACTGTGCACTTTGCAAAGTGCAGTTGCACTCTGCAGGTGCAGTCACTCCAGAGCTTAGTAATTTAGGTAAAGCTTAACTTTGCAAAGAGTACCCAATCACATGTAAGAAAAACAAAACAAAAAAAATGTTTGCTTGTACATGTTTGAAGTAAGCAGAGCTTCTGTTAATTTACTAAGCTCTGGAGCAACTGCACTTTGCAAAGTGCACAGTCCACTTGCCTTTAGTAAATCAACCCCCATGTGTCTTCATAGTTTCATAGTTAGTAAGGTTTAATAAAGACACCAGTCCATCCAGTTCAACCTGAGCGAGTGTCCACAACTGTCCCTATCCCTGCACATTGCACACTCACATTGGTCCCTGGAAAGAACTGGACAGCATACTCCAGGTGCGACTGGACTAGTCTTGTAGAGCGGGAGAATTCTTGTTATTATTATCTCTGGAGTTAATCCCCTTTTTAATGCATGCAATATTCTGTTTGCTTTGTTAGCAACAGCCACTTGATAGATTAGATTCTGTTCGCTCTGAAATTTTAATTTTTTCAATTTCTGATGTCACTTGTTTAAGAAAAATTGTTACATTTGGGTAATTTTGGGTAGAAGGGAACATTTGGGATCTTCTTTTCAAATTCGTGTTTGGATTAAAGGTTTACTCTGGGCACATAAAGCTAGGCCAAAGGCAAAATACACACACAAAAGCCCAACACTTCCGTTGAACTGTGTAGAAATACAACAGTGTGCAACATTTTCTGCTGTTAACTGACAAAATATGCAATTGTATGGTTGGTCTTCGAGATAACGTTATAAAGGAAAACGTGTAACACTATAAAGAGCTAGCATTAGTCTGTATCCAACATTTCAGTATATAATTTTCTCACCTTTTCATTGTTGACCCACTGGTTAGCCAATGAGAAGATCAAATCCTTTTGCTTTGTCTCAACTTTGCCAAGAAGAGATTTTGCTGCCAGGGCAGCCATTTTCTTACACTTTTTGTGGAATCATCGCTGACCATCATCAAAACAAGTGGGACAAACATGAGATCACAGAACTGATTAAGTATTCCCTAAAAAAGGAAGAAAGAACATGTTTTATAGTGATGGCTGTACTATTACATATTCACAAGTAATACCTTACATCAGGAGCGCTTTCCTCAATGCCATCTGAAAGCAAAGAGACCTGCCACACTGACAACTGTGCATTCTATGAATCTTTGCTATAATAATTTTAAAGCTTCTTCAAAATGAGTTATATCCTGCAGATGGAGATATGGTGACTTCAACATAGTCTACGGACTGTTTATCTATTGCTCCTGGTCAAGACCACACAGGTCGTATTCTGACACTTATCACTGTGTTCTTGTTCAAGTTCCTGTATGCTGGCCCATTTATCTTTTATATCAATGCTACTCCCATTTAACACTGTGGCTCCTCCACTCCTCTCTTCAATGCAAGCCGATTGGTGGATTCCCACCATGAGGATGCTGTGCGGGTGGGGCTGACCCCATCGTCTGGGCTATTTAGCCCAGAACATGGTTGGGTCACAGTGCAGCCTGCCAGATTACCGACCACCATTATCCAAGTTTATTTCCCTCTTAGGGTAAGAACTTTTATGCATGAATGTTCTAGATACCAGCCTGGCCCATTTTTGGGGGGTCTAGCTGGTTTCATGTTTGTGTCTTCCACGATTTTGTTTTTTGTTTGTTTTTTTCCATCACTAGTATGAACACCTATGAGGATATGTTTTGCCTGTTCTCTCGGTATTCACTATTTAGATTCACATGTACATACAGACAACCAGTGAGTGCTGTCTTGCATTTCAATACAGACATTACTCATGATAATTGGTCTCACGGCATACACATACATGATCACATATTCACATATTATTTATATTAGTACTGTCTTTTGATGGAATAATTGAATTTTTTTTTAGCTATACTACACCATCACCGCATTCCAATAGTTCAACACATGCACACTAAGTACTCTTACTGCAGTAATATAGCAATATATATATATTTTATGACATACACATGCTGGTATTATATATATATATATATATATATATATATATATATATATATATATATATATAAAATATATTGAAGATTTGATTTCTCATGGCACTTACACTCTTCACTTACCACATAAGTATTCATATGTTAGTACATAGGCACTCATCACACATTCTCATATTGCATCTTACAATAATTTTTATTTATTTTATTGTATTGTTTGGTTAGGTGTTCATTATGGTTTATTAACTTGATTGGAAAGGTGTGGGTACTTTTGGTGTGGAATTTACACCCTCAGCTATGGTCCGGGTCCTTGCGGCTTCCCACTGGTTTCCATCACCCCACCCTCACACAGCTTCCTGGGGGAAGCTTGGCGGCATGGTTGGCATTTTATGCATTTATCCATCTACTTTTATGGACATTCTATTTTGAAGTTTCTTGAGATACACTTTCTTATCTACTCTAACTCTTCTAATCTTCGTTTTGTTTTCTCTTTGATTGGCCACCCAGCTGGTATTTCTGTGCAGGTGTGTCTCCCTGAGTGCTCAAAAAGATTTTTTTCAAAATACGAGCGTCCCCATTGCTTACAATTATCCAACCTACGTAAGTAATACATTTGAAATTAAAATATATCCTTGTACTATTTTTCTCAATTTTTATACTTTAGAGGGTTTTTCACCCCTAAAAGGCTGTTTTATTTTAGCAACCTTAAAATTAATTTAGGTATTAAAGAACTTTAAATCATCCCAAAATTTCAAATTTCGTTTTTACTACATATCCCTTTTTCTATCAGTTTCCTTGGGTTGGCTTTTTAGCCCCCTGCGATTCAGCACTCCTGCGGCTAACCCCCGAGGTGGACAATCCCACTACTTTACCACCAACGTAGTGGCTGAAGGTGGGTTTGATGTGTGTCTGTGTGTGTTGTTTTTTTTTTTTTTTCCCTATTTCTGCACTTATGAATTTTGTGATATACTCTATTATTATTTTTGTATTTTCGGTCTAGATCTTGTTCAAACATTCACACATCCCCTGAAGAAGCAATCCAATGCGAAACATGTCGGGACTATGTGTGCTTGACGAGAACAACCACTGTATTGCATTATTCTGAATCTTTTAAGCATATATTGCTACTGATTTTAACCTCAAATTTAATAAATTTTTGTACTACTAATTTTGTACTTTAATTAATTGTACTTTGCTAATTAGCACCGCAAAAATCCCTAATCTCCCTTCCTGTCCTTTGATTCATATTTCCAACATGTTGTAAAATTTGGTCCGACGGATATTCCGACGGAAACAGTACGATGCATACCACACACAGTCGGATTATCCGACAACACGGTCCGATAGGACACATTCTGACAGATTCTCCGATCGTGTGTACAAGGGCGGCTTAGGCACAACCACCGGCCCATGGTGCTCATTAACATGAACATGTAACAAAACTTTCATGAGACGGTAATGTGGGAAAACGATCAGCACTGGCAGAGCATATCTCAGGATGGAAAACAGTGATATGGGCATTTTGTATAACATCTAAAATTGATTAATCTTTAAGCTATTTGGATTAGGAGTCTATACTATTCACAATATCATTATCCATTTGTGATGACCGTTTTCTCTTGCCTGTATGCAGATTTATAGTACAGTACTCAAAGACAATATTTTTAGGAATGTGTGAAATATGTCTAAAAAAGGTGACAGGTCAAGGGATAGCAACATATCATCAATTTCTTAAAAATTCTGTCTACAAGAACTTTTTTTTTTTTTTTAATAAAGCAGCCTGGTAAAGGTCATATCAGGTATTCACCCCAGACAAAGTAGATCATTCATGCTGTTACAGACAATATAAGATGAACATCTTTGAAAGTCTTTTATGACAATGATATTTACTTTGGCTGTACATGCTGTATGATGATTTATATCCGGTTTTCCAACATTACCCTTATGCAAACTATGTGACATTTTATTTAGGTCTTCACAGTTGGCATTAAAATGTATCAAAGAAGAACTCCTGTGTAAACAAAAATGTCTACAGTTTTCAATGGCAAAAGTACTTATATATATTAAAATGTAGCCTATTACCACTTCCGTCTCAGTTTCTAAAGCTCCGAGGTGCTGCCAATGTGCGAAGTTTTGAAGCAAAACAACAGATAACATCTCTATGTGTGTCCAACCTAAGGACATTAAGGCTGCATTCACACTTGAGCGTTTTGTAGCTTGAGCCTGGGTTAACACTGATGCAAATCGGGAACCAGCGCGATTAGGCCCCTTTCACACGGGCGGCTGTTCTGCCGCAGGAATCATGTTTATTTTTTTCTACAAAATTCAAGGCTCCAGGCACAGCGATCAGCTGCGTTTGCACAGTGCGTTTACCAGCATTTACATGCGTTTACATGCGTTTTTATGCGGTTGCGTTTAACTGCAGTTTTTATTCCCATAGCAACCCTTTTATTTATTTATGTTTTTGTTCCCTGGAATGTACCCATGATGCATTGCAGTCCTCTATATTTAAACCTGTTTCTTTGTTCTCTGGCTGAGTGTGTGTTGGAGTTTTGCAGGAGTGGAGAGGAGTGCTGAGTTTTGTGCCAGTTTTTTTGAAAAATGAATGCAAATATGGGTAGTTTGCTTGCAATGCTCATTTTGCTGATGATGAGGATGAAGAGAAGAAGAGCGATCCAGAGTAGGCGACGTCCTCGTCGTTACTGGGTCCATCCCCTAACGTCTCAGCGCCTATCGATCGGCTACTTTGCCCTCATGTTCGGTGAGCTGAGGACTCATGGGGACAAGTTCCACAATTACACCAGGATGTCGGTGGCATGCTTCGATGAGCTGTTGGGACTTGTTAGAGGACGCCTGACCAGAACCACGACCAATATGCGAAGAAGCATTAGTCCAGAAGAACGGCTGTTACTTACGTTAAGGTAGGTTTTCCATATGTT
Organism: Lithobates pipiens; assembly: GCF_037356315.1. Taxonomy (NCBI): domain Eukaryota; kingdom Metazoa; phylum Chordata; class Amphibia; order Anura; family Ranidae; genus Lithobates; species Lithobates pipiens. The sequence goes on along the minus strand of NW_027507903.1, from coordinate 260,078,640 downwards.
GAACAAATGCTTAAATTCATGTACATGCAGGCTTAGGCAATATTGGCAATAGTGTGTGTGTATGTATGTATGTATATGTATATATATATATATATATATATATATATATATATATATAGATGAATCTATGACCTAATCTATATCACAACAGCGATTTTTCACACATTACTCCCATTACCATTATTTTTTATCCTTGAAAACTATCTATCGTGCCTTGCAGTTTTATTTTTTGCAAATAGGAAACGTCATCAAATTTCAGTAGTTTCTCATTATGTAGGTGAGCTCTGAACACAAAGGCAGAGTTTTGCATTAACAAGCAAGGTACCACCAAATAATATTTTGTACTAGACCAACCCACCACCAGGCTTCCTGTTTGGATGCCAGCACCTACTACCAGAGCCGAGGGATGTTTTATCTTTGGGCTGCAATGTGTTAAAAGTTATCAGCTTATATAGATGCTGATGTTTATTTGTTACCATGTAGAACTCCATATGTATATTGATTTTTTTTAAAATTTTATTTATTTTACTATATTTTATATTTTCTGAATTGTTATCAATTTTGTATTGCAGATACCTTGCCACTGGTGCCAGTTTCACCTCCCTCCATCATCAATTTCTGATGGGAATTTCCACCGTATCCACCATTGTGCATGATACCTGTTACGTCATCTGGGAAGAACTGAGAACATCAGTCATGCCGGAGCCAACATCCAGTCTGTGGGAGGAAATAGCGGAGGAATTTTGGGAGAAGACCAACTTCCCAAACTGCATTGGGGCATTAGATGGGAAACACATCCGGCTCATCAAGCCTCCAAAATCCGGTTCCCGCTTTTTCAATTATAAGAAATACTTTTCTATTGTGCTTCTGGGACTCAGCGATGCAAATATGAAGTTCATCGCTGTGGATGTTGGAGCGTATGGGAGTTCTGGAGATTCGAGAATTTTCAGAAATTCCGTAATGGGGCGGCGTTTTCAACATGGCGAATTTCAGGTGCCACAGTCAAGGCCTCTCCCTGGTACTACTGGACCAGATCTTCCACTTGTAGTGCTGGGAGATGAGGCATTTGCCTTATCTACGCACCTGCTAAGGCCCTATACCAGGCATGGTCTCACTGCCAGGAGGCGAATTTTTAACTATAGACTCAGCAGAGCTCGAAGAATGGTGGAGTGCGCATTTGGCATTTGCGCTGCCAAATGGCGTGTTTTGATGACAGCCATGCATCTGGAAGTTGAGCATGCCGTCAATGTGGTTCTAGCAAGTTGTGTTCTCCACAATTTTTTGAGGGGTAAGGAGATCGTGGCCACCGAAACCCCTGTTTATGAGGAACCCATAGGTCCTGTTACTGGCACTCGTCCAAGTAATCAGGCCCTACAAGTCCGTGAACATTTCACTGATTATTTTTTGAGTGAAGATGGACAGCTGCCATGGCAATTGGACTATGTATACATTTTTAACCAGTGTTGCATGTTTTTTTCATCACATATTTCAGGTTTTTGTGTCAGTTTTCACGTTTGCCTTAAATAAAGTAGTCGACAATTTTCAACAATTTAAATTGTTTTTATTTCTATCTTTTGCAATGCACAGGGTGTATTTAAAAAATTGAAAAACATTACAAAAACATTGAATGCTTGCAAGTATAGAAAAATGTTTTTTAATTCCTTTGGAATATATATATATATATATATATATAAAATCTCCTTTTAGTTTCAAGTATTGAATTTCAAGTGCAACAGATAACGAGTCCACAAAATATCCCCCACTACCCCCCTAAAAAAAAAAGGTTACAGTATTCCTGCACTGCACAGGGTGTATAAAAAAAATAGAAAAACCTTACAAAAACATTGAATGCTTGCAAGTATAGAAAAATGTTTTTTAATTCCTTTGGAATATATATATATATATATATACCGTATATACTCGAGTATAGGCCGACCCGAATATAAGCCGAGGCCCCCAATTTACCCCCAAAAAAACTGGCAAACTTATTGACTCGTGTATAAGCCGAGGGTGAGACATGCCTGTCCATCCCTGTGTGTGTGTCCGTCCATCCCTGTGTGTCCGTCCATCCCTGTGTGTCCGTCCATCCCTGTGTGTCCGTCCATCCATCCCTGTGTGTGTGTGTGTCCATCCATCCATCCATCCCTGTGTGTGTGTGTCTCCATCCATCCATCCATCCATCCCTGTGTGTGTGTGTCTCCATCCATCCATCCATCCATCCCTGTGTGTGTGTGTCTCCATCCATCCATCCATCCATCCCTGTGTGTGTGTGTGTCTCCATCCATCCATCCGTGTGTGTGTGTGTGTGTGTGTGTGTGTGTGTGTGTGTGTGTGTGTGTGTGTGTGTCCAGCCTACCTGTGTCCCGAGCCTTTGTCCCGAGCCTCCGTCCCGTGTCGTGCCTTGCCTTCGTCCCGTCCCGTCCCGTGCCGTGCCTTGCCTTGCCTTGCCTCCGTCCCGTGCCCTCTTCGTCGGCGGCCATTGTAAAATTCAAAAGCCGCGCCTCCTCCTTCGCCTGTGATAGGCGGAACACTGAATTTCCCAGCAGCCTGTGTTCCGCCTATCACGGACGTCGTATCATCCTCGTCCGTAGTACGAGGATGATACGACGTCCGTGATAGGCGGAACACAGGCTGCTGGGAAATTCAGTGTTCCGCCTATCACAGGCGAAGGCGGAGCCGGAGGCGCGGCTTTTGAATCATAGAATGGCCGCTGTCTGTCTGCTCGACACGCTGATCGAGCGGGCAGACAGCGATGACTCGAGTATAAGCCGAGGGGGGCACTTTCAGCCTCAAAAAAGAGGCTGAAAATCTCGGCTTATACTCGAGTATATACGGTATATATATATATATAAAATCTCCTTTTAGTTTCAAGTATTGAATTTCAAGTGCAACAGATAGCGAGTCCACAAAATATCCCCCACTACCCCACAAAAAAAAAAAAAGGTTACAGTATTCCTGCACTGCACAGGGTGTATAAAAAAAATAGAAAAACCTTACAAAAACATTGAATGCTTGCAAGTATAGAAAAATGTTTTTTAATTCCTTTGGAATATATATATATATATATATATATATATATATATATATATATATATATATATATATAAATCTCCTTTTAGTTTAAAGTATTGAATTTCAAGTGCAACAGATAACGAGTCCACAAAATATCCCCCACTACCCCCCTAAAAAAAAAAAAAGGTTACAGTATTCCTGAAGTGCTGTAAGGCCCCTTTCACACAGGGCAGATCAGTAATGATCCGTCCTGTGAAGATCCGCTTGGTCGGCAGGGATTGTTCCATTGTCCATTGTCCCCACTGAGCCGGTGGCAGACAGGGCTGTCCCGGCACACTGTGCCCTGTGAGCTCTCTGTTCTCTTCTATGGGGATCGGAAGAGCACGTACCATCTGTCCGTGTTCATCCAATCCGCTCTGCAGACGGCTAGAAAAATTGGATTTCCCTCCGTCTACAGAATCGGACAATTGCGGTGGCACCCGATATCGTCCGCCTCCGCAACAGTACGATTCTGCAGACGGAGTAAAAACCTATTCTATCCGTCTGCAGAGCCGATCGGATGGACACGGACAGACGGTCCGTGCTCGTCCGATCACCATAGAGGAGAGTGGAGAGCTGACAGGGCGGTCCCTGCACAGTGTGCGGAGACCGCCCTGTCCGCAGCCGGCTCAGCGGGGACAACGGAGCAATCCCGCTGAGCGAGCGGATCATCACGGGGCAGATCATTACTGATCCGCCGCGTGTGAAAGGGGCCAAAGATGGGCACTAAGTGCGGTAAACAGTTCTGAAATATTTGGCTAGATGGAGAAAGTGCAAAAGATGTCGCCATGTACACTCCACTGTGTAGATGGGGTAATCTCCCACTGGGCCAAGTCTCTCAACCTAAACAATGCTAGCACCCAATCAGAAAGTTCAGGTATTGTGAGAGCAAGTGGGGCCAAGTAGCAACATGTATAAGCTTGGGACAGTGGGAGATTCTTCTGTGCGTACAGTTCAGTGTACATGGAGGAATCTGGGGTTTGTTGTAAACATTAGTTCGTGTAGGTAAAACATTAAGTAGTGTAGGTAAAACATTAAGTAACATTACACAACAAGAAAAATACAACCGTCATATCACTGCCATAGGAATACTATAAGTTTTCATATATTGAATAATTAGGGTTACGCAGGGAAGAATGGCTTGGTTCACTGCCAACATCTATGGGTGATCCTGAATGGGAAGATGAGGGTGAAGACACTGGGTGTGGCTGCTCATGCATCCTTTTGTAACCAGGATTAGACGGGTAAGATGTATACAGTGGTGGGGGTCCTACATAAGGGTTAATGGCAGATGTTGTGTCATGGCACTGCTGACTGGGCATTGGTCTACTGAAAGAGCCACTAGGTGAATTAAAACCCATAGCCCATGGCTGAAATTTAGGATATGGGCGTTGCTCTTTGCAAGCGGACACAATATACGTTAAATAGGCATGTATATCACCCCTGACCTCAGTGCGCTTATCTGCAGGAATCTCCCTGATTACACAAAGCAACATTCTTAAAAACATAACATCTGGGTCTGAGATGTTGAGGAATTCATCATCTTTTGCCTGGTTTTGTGATTGGTTTCTCATTTCTTCAATGATACGGTTGAAATATTCTTCAAAAGGTGTCTCTTGTTGAGTACGTGTTCGACGGGTGGTAGAAGTAGACCGGACTCTCCTATCTGGATTTGCCTGCAATATTATAATATATAGATTATGCATCTGATACTGAGGTCACACTTTAGTGAACAGCATATGATGGCTTGTATAAATATTGCAGCACCTGTTTAGAATAGATCACACACAGGTACTTGTTTTGTTGCAAAAACCTGATCTCACTGAAGACCTCCAAAGCCAGAAGAACAAGTCACACCTTGCCCAAAAAACAAGTCGTTGTTGTTTCTCCAACATTTGTGCCAACACCAGCTGCCTTTTCAAAATGTAAGTAATACGTCTTTTGTGGACAGAAATTGTGACATTTTTAAAATACATACCGCAGGTTCTTGAGTGGATGGATGATATTCTTGGGATGACACTGTCTCTGTGGTTTCTTGACTGGTGTCAGCGTCTCCTGATGGTGATGGCGACGAACTTTCGCGCCTTGCGCTTGCTCTCACAGGGACACTTGACACAGTTCTAGGTAACAATAAAGATTACACGTTTAACAAAAAAGTGAACATGAATATGGCTTTACTGGTCACAAATCACTAAGTAAAATAAATGGATATACTTACGTGCGCATCTCAGTGGTGCGCCTCAAAAAAGACAAAGCCTCTGCATGGGGGTTAGGCCTGCGACGAGTTGAGGGTGCTCCGCTTCTCTCCGCAGCCTTCTCTTCGTTGACTTCTTTTTTGTAACGGTCGCGCAGGGACCTCCAATGTGTGTAAACCTCCTTTCCTGCAATATATAAAAAACATACAATGGCCTGGTCATTAGGGGGTAAAATCTTTACTAGGATGCATGTGTACCCTGCTGCATAGACACAACAAACCTTGCACTCACCTCGGTTATCCTGTTCAGTTGCAGACATCTCGTCCCAGTTCGGTGTGACATATTTGTAGACTTCCTCCCACTTTGCTCTCTTCAGCACTCGGTCTGCATATCCTGGGCATTCTGAGTCCCATAACTCTGGTCGGGCTTGCACCAGTGCGATAATGGCCTCGTGTGAGATGTCTCTTGCCGCCGTGCTGTCTTCTCCCCTTTCACCCCACTCAACTTCCTGTGTCATTTCCCAGGTACACCTGCTGTATAGGATGTGCTTCCGGGTTTTTTTTTTTCTTCTTTCACGCTGCTGGCCGCAATTGACACAAAAGACTGCGATTACCTGCGGTTATGTGCTTATAGCTGCGCTACATCGCACCTGGACGCATACAATTCTATTTTTTCTATTCGCACCGAACCGCATGTAACGAAATCGCCGCTAAACGCTGTGTGTGAATGGGGCCATAGGAAAGCATTGTGTGCTTTTAGCTGCGGTAGAAATGAAGAAAATCCGCAGCTAAAAGCACCATTCTATCCGCCCGTGTGAAAGGGGCCTTACAGAGAACACCAATGTGATCTGATTCTAGTGCAGGGAAAAACAAGTTCCTGCACTTTTTTCTGTGCGAATCTAATGCGAGTTCAACCATACAACTGTATGGTTGAATTTGCATCTCGCAACCATCACATGTGATTGGCACCTCAGGTGTGGGTGCAAATCACATGCAATTAATGTGATTGCACTAGTGTGAACCTAGCCTGAAGCTTGAAGCTTAAAGACGCTGGAGGAGAAAAAAATTAATGATTCTCTATAGAGATGGTTCACATCTCCATTCCATGTTGCCTGAAGCCAAACGCCTGAACCTCAAACAAGTTCTGGATCTTTTTTTGTCACTCAAATTGGGCAGATTTAGGAATTTTTTTGCACATTTCTATTCTGATAGAAATGAATGGAAAGGCACCATTTGTGCATTTTTTTGTGCATATTCGCATGTCTTGTCGCATTTTTATGCACGATTTTTGCACAAGTTGAAAATTTCAAAAATAAAAAAGTAATAATATACATATAAATAAATGTAAAATAAATGCATAAATAATTTAAAATCATCATAAATAAGTAAAATAAATTAATAATATGTAATTATAAATTAATAAATAATATTTAATCTCTAACCTTAAAAAATATTAAATAAATGATTATTATTAGTATTAATAATACTAAAAATAATACTAATATTAAAACAACAATAAACACCCAAACTCAAACAAAAAAATACATTATTAATAATAATAATAATAATAATAATACTCATTGCTAATTCAAGCATCACAAGCTGACAAACACAAATTCAAAACAAAGTGGGAACGTGATCTCCAGACAAGCATATCTGAGGAGCAATGGAATAAGGCATGCGTGCTAGCACACAAGTGCTCCTTAAGCTCTAAATACCAGGAAATATCCTACAAAATTTTAACTCAATGGTATATTACGCCACAACAAACCAGGAGATGGTCTCCCTCCACCTCAGACTTGTGCTGGAGATGTAAGACTCACAAAGGTACCTTTCTGCACATATGGTGGGAGTGCCCGCTAATACAAGCCTACTGGGATGCGATCAAATACTGGATAAAACACATAACAGAAACTCGCCTAGAATTGAACGCGGCTATGTGCTTGATCAATCTGGTTCCCACCAATCTAAGCCGCTACAAAAAATCATTGTCCAGACACTTACTCACGGCCGCTAAAACACTGATACCAATACATTGGAAAACAACCAAAACACCGAGCATTACAGACTGGTTAGACAGAGTGCAATACATCTACAAGATGGAGGAGATTGTGGCTACCAAACATGAAAATAGCACGAACTTTATTAAAACATGGCAGCCATGGCTGATCTTCACACTCTCCCCTGAATTCCACACGCTTAGAGATTAAACTTTTTAGCATCTGTTGACCCTTATCACGGTGGGAGCAAAGCTTAAGCAGACATAGAACCTTTCTAATTAACGGAGTTATGAATGATAGCGATGGGATAACCACACCCCACACCCCCCTCTCCTTACCCCCTACCTCCCCCCCTCCCCACACCCTCCATCGTTCTCAACTGTACCCAAACTTCATACACTACTTTAAGTCTTCAATTGTGCCCTTACCCTAATCAAGCCGCTAACAGAATCTGAACACAGTGGAGATGTACTTATATGTTATGTTTTGTTGTTTACAGTTTGATTGCAATGATATATGTATTCAGACTCTGACTGTAAACCTGATCTTATTTTCAATAAAATCTTTGATTGAGAAAAAAAAAAAAAAATAATAATAATAATAATTTAGTTTGTGTTAGGGTTAGGGTGTTTAGTTATTTATTATTATTTTTTTTTTTAAAGGGTAAGGGTTAAAAGCCCAAAAAACGCTGCATACAAGCGCACGAGTCACGCACAATGCACAGGAAAATGCAAGAAAAATGCGCAAAGGCTCTACGTTCAGGTGTGAATGTAGCCTCAGAGTTAAGTTGGCTGTGTATGAAAAACAACATATGGTTACTATTTAGGTACTTTTCCCTTCTTTGATATTAAATTGTGTACAGTATCAGTAGAATGATGTAGTACATTTCCTAGAAAATGTTCCTACGTTTAGAGGTTTAAAAACAACTAAGTTATTATTACCTTAAAAAGATAATTGGATCTTTTTTTAACAATGCCAACAAATCTAATTAACACTTAAGAAACATAAAAGTACACTTTAAGTATAATAAAAGAATACGTATAAAATCTTGTATTTGTTGGGCAAAATCATGTGTATAAAGAATTTGTAACAAAATGTGTAAATTAATTCAGTGTTATGCCAAAGAGTTTAGTGAAACAATTCCATATTTCAGCTATAAATATAGCAATGATTATATTCAATGCTTGAACATTTTAATAAAAATAAACACATCTATATTTTAATTAAAATTTGCTATGTGGGATTAGATTAATATCGCACCATTGGGAGAGTTGTTAGTCATTAACCTCCCTGGCGGTAGTCCCGAGTCTGGCTCGGGGTGGAATTGACTCAGGATCACATCGCAGAATACAGGGAAAGTGACTTACCTTGTCCCCTGGATCCTGCGATGTCGCCCCGCTGTGTGTGCTAGCTGTCTCCTCGCTTGATTCACACAGTGCCGAGTTCCTCCGGGCTCCATTCTCCATCCCCGTGCATTGCAACGCTCCCAGGGAACGGAGCCCGGAGGAACTTGGCACTGTGTGAATCGAGCGAGGAGACAGCTAGCACACACAGCGGGGAGACATTGCAGGATCCAGGGGACAAGGTAAGTAACTTTCCCTGTATCCTGCGATGTGATCCCGAGTCAATTCCACCCCGAGCCAAATTCAATTTGTATTCAAAACTTTTGAAATTCAATTTGTATTCCAACCCGAGTCAAAACTTTGTAGAACCACCTTTCACTGCAATTACAGCTGCAATTCTTTTTGGGGATGTCTCTAGCAGCTTTGCACATCTAGAGAGTGAACTTTTTGCCCATTCTTCTTTGCAAAATAATCAATAGACAGCGCTGCGCTATAAAGAAAAACATCAATAATAATAAAAGTGTAAAAATGGTAATCAATAAACATATATTGCTGAAAGTTCATATATAATTTCTGTGACTGAAAAATCAATACATCAATGATACAAAAAACCAAAGTGCTTGTGTTCTCCTCCACCAGTCTCACAGGCTTCTCACCTCACATCTGAGTCATATCCGCAGTGTTCCCCTCTGGGGATAATAGAGAGGACTGGCGTGGTGCTGATGATCACATTCCTCCTCCAAATCACTTATTCACATGGGATAAAACCCTGATAATCTCACCAAATATGATGACTATGCAAAAGAAGAAAGGCAGAATCTAGTGCTCTCCGTTTAAAATGTTTAATAATATATAAAAAAAAAGGTTAGGTATAAACTCACAAAGATGGCACTATAAGCCGTGCATAATGAAAACACATTTCAGACACAATGGGTGTCAAGATGGCCGCGATGTAATGTCAATACGCAGGCTCTGTCCCCTTGGCGTGTATCGTCAAAACATTGACTTCTTCAGTATGACCTTTGTGGGTGTAAGGTAAGCAGCCTGTAATACCTTTGGATTTTTGCACCGTTGATGTATTGATTATTTTAATTCACTTCAAGCAGTCACAGATATTATACATAAACTTTCAGCATGTTTGTCAGGTCACCTAGAGCCCAGGTGACAGGTGCACACCGTAGGGTTGGGGATGCACCGCAAGGCTGTGGACCCTACGGCTGACGGCTGCAGATGGGGGACAGATCCCACTGGGGTAAGAGCGTAAGATTCCCCGGGGCGCGGAGTCTAAGAGCCAGCTGGTGTTCACCAGAGCTTCGAGTGGTGAAGATGGTCTTGGCTGCAACTGGCTCCAGGTCGCGACCCCCAGGGTCCCCCAGCTCACACCCACAGTAGGTAACAGGAGGATAGGGATGGTGAGGGACAAAGCCAAGGTCGGGGCCACAAGCAGAACAGAATAGTCGGGTACACGTCAATAGGTCAGGGTCACAGGCAAGCAGGGATGGTCAGAACACGCCAAGGTCGGTAACGGAAATCAGAAGCAGAGCACACGACAGGAAACAGGAAGCTAACACACAAAGGTTGATCAGCAGGATAGGCTAGCAGTGCAAAGGTTAATATAGTGTAGTCTGATAGGGGCTAGGGTGGAGCCATTCCAGAGGAAGGAAATAAAAGCAGTCAGGTGAAGCTCGGCTGGTCTCTAGAAATGAACACATGCAGACAGGTAAGGAGAACAACTCTAATGCATAACCATGACAGTACCCCCCCTCTTACGAGGCCTCCCCCTCCCCCGCCTGGGACCAGGTTTAGAGGGGAACTTCAAATGAAACTTCCTCAACAGACGAGGTGCAAAGACCTCGAAAGCCGAAATCCACGACCTCTCCTCAGGACCAAAACCTTTCCAGTGCACGAGGTACTGGAGAATGCCTCTACAGAGTCGGGAATCCAAAATTTGGCTAACCTCGTACTCCTGATCATCCTCAGAGACCGGTGCTATGGTAGGGGAAGGACGAGAGAACTTATTGAGGACTAACGGCTTTAGAAGGGCAACATGGAAGGAGTTAGAGATTTTGAGGCTTTTGGGAATCTGGAGCTTGAAACAAACCGGATTCAGTTTAGAAATTATGGTGTATGGACCAATGAATCTTGGGGCAAATTTGAGGGAAGGAACCCGGAGTTTGATGTTCCTGGTGGAGAGCCAGACTTTGTCTCCTGGCTGAAAAGAGGGTGGCTTACGCCTGCGACGGTCAGCAAAACTCTTGAATTTGTTGGCAGCTTTCTGGAGGGAATCATGAACGTCAGCCCACATGGAATTGAATGATTCCTGAACAGTAGCCAAAGCTGGAATGTCAGAAGAACAAATCATAGGAAGGGGAAGCTGAGGATGTCTTCCATAAACAGTGAGGAAGGGTATTTTCTGAGAACTGACGTTAACATGATTATTGTGGGAGAACTCAGCCCACGGTAATAGTGATGCCCAATCATCATGATGGGCAGAGACCAAGGTACGGAGAAAGACCTCTAACTCCTGATTAACTCTCTCAGTCTGGCCATTGGATTGGGGATGATAAGAAGAGGTAAAATCCAAGGTAATGTCGAGGGATTTGCAAAAGGCTCCCCAAAAACGAGAAGTAAATTGCACACCCCTGTCCGAGACGACATGCGAAGGAACACCATGAAGGCGGAAAATCTCTCGTACAAAAATGGGAACCAAGGCAGGGGCAGAAGGGAGACCAAGAAGAGGAACAAAATGAGCCATCTTGGAGAACCGATCGATTACTACCCAAATGGCCGTATTATTCTCCGATAGTGGAAGATCAGTGATAAAATCCATGGCGATATGAGACCAGGGCTCCTTAGGAATGGGCAAGGGCATGAGAAGACCAGCAGGGGCTTGAGTGGAAGATTTAGACTGAGCACAGACGTGACAAGCCTTAACATAGTCTTTAACATCCGAGCGGAGATTAGGCCACCAGTAGTGACGACTGATAAGCAGGAAGGATCGGAGGAACCCAGCATGACCTGCCATCTTGGAATCATGTCCCCAATGAAGGATCTTGGTTCTTAGCTCCGTGGGAACAAAGGTCTTACCAGGAGGAATCTTTGATTCCAGGGTGGTAGAATGGGCAACAATGCAAGAGGTAGGAATGATCGGCTCAGGATCAGGGTTGGACTCCTCGTCCAAGGTGTCAAATGACCTAGAGAGCGCATCAGCTCGACCGTTGCAGGAACCAGGTTTGTACGTAATCGTGAATTTAAAACGAGAAAAGAAGAGACTCCACCTGGCCTGTCTGGGGTTCAGACGTTTAGCATTCTGTAGGTACTGTAGATTCTTATGATCAGTAAAGATCGTTATGGAGTGAGGGGAACCTTCCAAGAGATGACGCCACTCCTCCAACGCCAATTTAATTGCGAGAAGTTCCCGATCACCAATGGCATAATTTCTCTCTGCCTGAGAATTTTTTTTGGAGAAGAACGCACATGGTTGACGTTTCTTCTCAAAGTCCTGAAGAAGCACAGCTCCCACCCCCATCGAAGAAGCGTCTACTTCAATAAAAAATGGGTCTTCAGGATTTGGTCTCCTCAAGAGGGGTCCAGAGACAAAGGCCTGTTTCAGATCGTGAAACGCAGAGACAGCCTCGGAAGACCAGTCTTTGGCATTAGCACCCTTCTTGGTCAAAGCGATAATAGGCGCAGCAATGGAAGAGTGATTCCTTATGAACTGCCTATAATAATTTGTGAAGCCAAGGAAGCGCTGTGTGGCCTTGAGGCTAGCAGGAAGGGGCCAGTTGGTAATGGCAGAGACCTTTCCGGGATCCATGTGAAGACCCTCACTAGAAACAAAACATCCCAGAAACAGGACCTCGGAACATTCAAAGGAACATTTCTCCATCTTGGCATAGAGATTGTTCTCTCTAAGGCGCTGAAGTACGGTGCGTACATGGTTTCTGTGAGCAGGCAGATTTTGGGAAAAGATGAGAATGTCATCCAGATAGATGACAACAAACTGGTACAGTAGATCCCTGAATATTTCGTTGACAAAGTTCTGGAACACAGCTGGAGCATTACACAAACCAAAAGGCATAACCAAGTACTCGTAATGCCCGTCCCTAGTGTTAAATGCGGTCTTCCATTCGTCACCTTCTCGTATTCGAATGAGATTGTATGCACCTCTGAGATCCAATTTAGTGAAAATGGAAGCCCCCTTCAACCTGTCAAATAGCTCAGATATTAGAGGTAAGGGGTAACGGTTTTTAATAGGCACAGCGTTTAAACCTCTATAGTCAATGCAGGGCCTGAGGGTGCCATCCTTTTTGGCAACGAAAAAGAACCCTGCTCCTGCAGGCGATGAGGATTTCCGGATGAAACCTCTCTCCAAATTCTCAGCGACATACTCAGACATGGCTTGGGTCTCTGGAATGGATAAAGGGTAGGTACGACCCCTGGGCAGGGTTGCTCCAGGGACAAGGTCAATAGCACAGTCAAAAGATCTGTGAGGAGGAAGTACCTCAGCAGACTTCTTACAGAACACATCCCGGAAATCGCTATAAGCCGCAGGAAGATCGGACGAGACAGATGTGGTAGCAATGGGAAGTTTCCTCTTGGGGGTCACCTTGGAAAGACAAGACGAGAAACACGAAGGACCCCAGGCCAGGATCTGCCCAGATACCCAGTCCACATGTGGCGAGTGGAGCTGCAGCCAAGGAAGACCCAATACAATGGGGGTAGAGGCCTTGGGTAGGATGAGGAAGGAGATCCACTCCTGGTGGAGTATCCCTACCGACATCCTAATAGGTAGCGTCTGGAAACGGATAGGACCCCCTGGGAGCACAGTGCCATCAATTGCCGAGACTACTAGTGGAGTAGCGAGGGGAGAAAGGGTAAGCTTCATAGAAGAGGCAGTTCTCCAGTCCATAAAATTGCCGGCAGCCCCGGAGTCCAGATATGCTAGGACTGATTGGGGAGAAGTGCCTACATGGAGGAACACCGGAAGAAGGAGACGAGAAGGTGATGTTTCTGGGTCCAATACTCCACCTTCCAAATGTATTAGACCCGAGCGTTTCCCGGACGGAGCGAGCAGGAGTCACGAAAATGACCCTTTCCCCCACAATAAAGACACAAGCCCAGAGTTCTGCGTCTAGCACGTTCTTCGGGGGTTAGTCTGGTCCGGCCCAGCTGCATGGGCTCCTCAGCAGACGGAGGATGCTCCACAGGGCGACGGGGAAAAAGCTCAGGCTGACTAGAACCTGGGGGGTGCTGGCGTCTTTTTTCTAAGGATCTCTCCTGGAAGCGAATGTCAATTTGATTACATAAGGAAATGACTTCGTCTAGACCGGCGGGGATAGCTCTTCCTGCTAATTCGTCCTTCACTCGGTCTGAGAGGCCATGTAAAAAGGTTGCGACCAGGGCCTCATTGTTCCAGCTCAATTCCGCTGTAAGGATACGGAACTGAAGTGCATATTGGCCCACTGAACCAGATTCTTGGCGAAGGCGTAAAAGGGCACTAGCCGCAGAAGAAACCCGAGCTGGTTCCTCAAAGATGTTACGAAAGAGCTTCAAGAAGTTGGACAGGCTGGAAACCACTGGATCATTTTTCTCCCACAGGGGGGCAGCCCAGGCTAAAGCTTCACCGGAGAGGAGGGAAATGATATAGGCTACCTTTGCCCGATCGGATAGAAAGTTTTGAGGCTGGAGCTCAAAATGAATGGTGCATTGGCTGAGGAAGCCCCTGCAGGCCTTGGAGTCCCCAGAGAAACGGGACGGAGCAGGCAGTACTAATGAATGCGTGGATGCGACTGGTGCGATAGGTGCAGTCGCAGACTGTACTTGAGGCTGCGGGTTCGGGGTTCCCAAGGAAGCCTGTAGCTGCTCGAAGCGAGAAGCCAGATCCTGGAGGAATCGCATCACCTGAGTCTGATTAGATTCCTGGGTCTCGAGTCTCCGCACTATGCCCTGCAATGGATCGACTGCAGGGAGCGGCACGTCAGCCGGGTCCATGGCTGATCAAACTGTCAGGTCACCTAGAGCCCAGGTGACAGGTGCACACCGTAGGGTTGGGGATGCACCGCAAGGCTGTGGACCCTACGGCTGACGGCTGCAGACGGGGGACAGATCCCACTGGGGTAAGAGCGTAAGATTCCCCGGGGCGCGGAGTCTAAGAGCCAGCTGGTGTTCACCAGAGCTTCGAGTGGTGAAGATGGTCTTGGCTGCAACTGGCTCCAGGTCGCGACCCCCAGGGTCCCCCAGCTCACACCCACAGTAGGTAACAGGAGGATAGGGATGGTGAGGGACAAAGCCAAGGTCGGGGCCACAAGCAGAACAGAATAGTCGGGTACACGCCAATAGGTCAGGGTCACAGGCAAGCAGGGATGGTCAGAACACGCCAAGGTCGGTAACGGAAATCAGAAGCAGAGCACACGACAGGAAACAGGAAGCTAATACACAAAGGTTGATCAGCAGGATAGGCTAGCAGTGCAAAGGTTAATATAGTGTAGTCTGATAGGGGCTAGGGTGGAGCCATTCCAGAGGAAGGAAATAAAAGCAGTCAGGTGAAGCTCGGCTGGTCTCTAGAAATGAACACATGCAGACAGGTAAGGAGAACAACTCTAATGCATAACCATGACAATGTTTATTGATTACCATTTTTACACTTTTATTCTTCTTCTTTTTTTTTTTTTTTATAGAGCAGCACTGTCTATTGATTATTTGCACCTTTTAAAGGTGTAAGTACTATAGCTGCTGACTTTTAATAAGAACACTTACCTGTCCACGATGTCGGACCCCCGAGGCCAATTCGTCCACCGGCTCGGGTGCAGGTGCCGCCATTCCAACTAAGGGAAACCGGCAGTGGAGCTTTCAGGCTTCACAACTGGTTTCCTACTGCAAGTGTTGCAAGCTACGCGGCGCCTTGTGAATGGCCAGCTTGTCTTCTGAGACACACACAGGTCCCAGAAGGCATCGGGGGTGAAGGAGGAGGGCATGCTGCAGATGAGGGGTAGTTTTTCGTTTAAGACCACCTTGTAAAAGGGGGTGGAATTCTACTTTAAACAATAAGGTCCCTTTTTTATGCAGAATTAGATTTTTATCAAATTTGAAAATGTCTCTTTTTTTTAAAATGATACATTTTGTACAACAAACTTTATATTTTTAACTGTTAATTTGGTGTGTCTTCAAGTCCCTCCTTTCAAAATTGGATGGATTTTTTTTTTGCTTTTTTGGTATTTGTAAAGTAAGTTGGTCCAATTAATAAACTTTCTATAAACATGAATCAATCTGGAAAACAGGAATAGGTCTGCTCACTCTAACATAGTAAATTGCACGGTGAGCTACTACTACTGAATTTTTAAGCTGAACTCTAGACAGAAATCCAAACAGTGGAGCTATACATTCATTAAAAATTGCATTTATAATTAAATGTAACTAGAGCAGGGGTAAGCAACCTGTCAGAGGATGAGATCTACCTGGACAACATGGATGAGAGCAAACATTTAAAAAACTAAAATAAACTATCAAGCTCCCAATAAAAACACAGCGTGAAGAACCTGCTCAGCACAACAGCTCAGCAAGGGAGATAGCTGTACTAACGCTGGATCATTAGTACAGAGGCTCCAACTGGAGTGGGCAGGTTTTTTTAGTTTAAGCTGTTGGGTTGAATGGAAAAAAATGAATAGTGTGTACCCGGATTTAGGTTCTGCTGCATGCCCATGTGCCAATAGGAGGAGAGAGCAGAGTGAGCAGAGTTATGTCCTTATCAGTATGCTAATTATCTTCCACTATACAGTTAGCAGATTGGAGGTGTGTACTTAACTAAGCTGTGCTGCTGCTACAATGAAGATCAGTTTCTTATCATATAGACAAGTTAGGATACAAGATCAATGTATCAAAGTATTACTGAATAATCTTCAGGAAACAAACTAATTTTGTTATTTGTATTTAAAATCATTTTCAGTAGCTCATCTGTGTTTTGTTTGGCTGACCCATGTGTTAGTAATTAGTAGACCGGTTTGTTGAAAAGTATTTATTGCACACCAGTAATTCCTTTAACCATTCTCTGCCTTTGTCATCAAGTATCCTTTTCCTCATTTATTATAATACAGGATAAATCAGATCCTGTTCTGTGTATGTGTGGTTTAAGATATTTGTATGAAGTCACTTATGACAGTTAACTAAATTATTATTCTGCTTGGTAAAGTGATCATTTATCATCATTATCACAGCACCAATAACATATTTGTTGCTAAATCACATAAAAATCAGATAATGGCAAATAAATCTTAGTTACCTATATATTTTATATTTCTCAGTGCTATGGTAGTACAGTATTTAAAACAAAACAAGACGAATTTGATTAGGATTAGCCAACATTTGTTATATTAAAATATCATATATTTTTTCTGTTAAACAAATTCAGAAAAAAATTGATAAAAAAGCTTAAAATAAAATTCATAACTCTTATGCTACGTACACACGACCGTTTTTTCCATCAGAATAAACTCTAATGTTTCTTCCCGACGGAGTTCCACTGAAACGTACTTGCCTACACGCGATCACACCAAAGTCTGATCGTTTAGAAAGCAGTGACGTACAACATGTACGACGGGACTAGAAAAAGGAAGTTTAATAGCCAGTAGCCGATAGCTGCCCTTGCGTCGTTTTTGGTCGGAACAGCATACAGACGAATGGTTTTTCCGATAGTAATTGAATCCTTCGGTAAGATTTAAAACATGTTCTATTTCTAGGTCCGTCAGAACTTTTGAAAAAAAAAAAAGTCCGCTGAAGCCCACTCACAATCTGAATATCCGATGAAATGATTGCGTCTGACTTTTTCTATCGGAAAGTCCGACCGTGTGTACACGGCATTAAAGCTTCATACAACAATTTATTTAACCAGGCACCTTTTGCATTATGCCTACTGAATTATGCAAACATGTACATATATAAGAAATATTCCAATAGGAGGATTGGGGCTGCTCTGTGCAATAACCTTGGTAACCTAGGTAATTATAACATGTTTGTTATATAAAAAAAAAAAAATAGAAAGGTCCAGTTTAAATGGTGATACCAATGAAATATGCCTCGGCAATATGTTGTCAACCCGTAATAGAAAGTGTAAAAGAAGCAAGGACCTTTTTATTAGTATTATTATCAAGTTTTTTTTTTCAAAGTATACAGTGCCTTGAAAATGTATTCATACCCCATTGAAATTTCCACATTTTATCATGTTATAACAAAAAACATAAATGTATTTTATTGTGATTTTATGTGATAGACCAACACAAAGTGGCACATAATTGTGCAGTGGAAAGAAAATGATAAATGGTTTTCAAATGGTTTTACAAATAAATATGTGAAAAGTGTGGCATTCATTTATATTCAGCCGCCCTGAGTAAAAACTTTGTAGAACCACCTTTCGCTGCAATTACAGCGGCAAGTCTTTTTGGGGATGTATCTACAAGTTTTGCACATCTAAAGAGTGACATTTTTGCCCATTCTTCTTTGCAAAATAGCTCAAGCTCTGTCAGATTGGATGGAGAGTGTCCGTGAGCAGCAATTTTCAAGTCTTGCCACAGATTCTCAATTGAATTTAGGTCTGGACTTTGACTGGGCCATTCTAACACAGGAATATGCTTTGATCTAAACCATTTCATTGTAGCCTGGCTGTATGTTTAGGGTCGTTGTCCTGCTGGAAGGTAAACCTCGGGCCCAGTCTCAAGTATTTTTCAGACTCTAACAGGTTTTCTTCTAAGATTGTCTTGTATTTGGCTACATCCATCTTCCCATAAACTCTAGCCAGCTTCCCTGTCCCTGCCAAAGAAAAGCATCTCCACAACGTGATGCTGCCACCACCATGTTTCACGGTGAGGATGGTGTGTTCAGGGTGAAGTGCAGTGTTCATTTTCCGCCACATATAGCGTTTTGCTTTTAGGCCAAAAAGTTACATTTTCATCTTATCTGACCAGAGCACCTTCTTCAACATGTTTGCTGTGTCCCCCTCGTGGCTTCTTGCAAACTGCAAATGGGACTTCTTATGGCTTTCTTTTTACAATGACTTTCTTATTACCACTGTTCCATAAAAGCAAGATTTGTGGAGTGCATGACTAATAGTTGTACTGTGGACAGATTCTCCCACCTTAGCTGTGGATCTTTGCAGCTCCTCAAGAGTTAACATGGACCTTTTGGCTGCTTCTCTGATTAATGGTCTCCTTGCCCGGCCTGTCATTTTAGGTGGATGGCCATGTCTTGGTAGGATTTGCAGTTGTGCCATATGCTTTTCATTTTCCGATGATGGATTGAACAGTGTTTTGTGAGATGTTCAAAGCTTGGGATATTTTTTTTATAACCTAATCCTGCTTTGAACTTCTCCTCAACTTTATCCCTGACCTGTCTGGCATGTTCCTTGGCCTTCATGGTGCTGTTTGTTCACTTAGGTTCTCTAACAAACCTCTGAGGGCTTCACAGAACAGCTATATTTATACTGAGATTAAATTACTTGCAGGGGGACTCTTTACTAATTAGGTGACCTCTGAAGGCACTATATATAGGAGTAAAGGGGGCTGAATACAAATGCACGCCACATATTTCACATATTTATTTGTAAATACATTTGAAAACCATTCATCATTTTCCTTCCACTTCACAATAATGTGCCACATTGTGTTGGTCTATCACATAAAATCCCAATAAAATACATTTATGTTTTTGGTTGTAACATGACAAAATGTGGACAATTTCAAGGGATACTTTTTCAAGGCACTGTACATGAGATTTTAGTGGTTGGATTCACATTTACTTTGCTTGAGTTATTTAAATTGCAGTGATAGGGTACATATTCCATATTACCATTCCAGTGCCCTACAGATCTCTTTTGCATATGAGTGGTCTGTACAAGCACAAAGTGAGTGAGCAACCCTGCCCTCCTTCTCCCACTGTCCATGTACACAGTGTGAGATTGATAACAAGTCCCGGCCAATGATTCAGGAACCTGCTGATTGGCTATGTCCAATCACAGTTCAGAGCCCAGTGTTGACAATCAACACAAGGCTTTGTACAGAGGGAACAATCTCTCTGTTTCTTCTCCCTGCAAAGCAGGAAGAAGAAAAAGATCTGTAGAAAAAAACAGCACACATTACACAAATAAACACTTGGTAATTACTGAAGATGTTAACTCCTTCCCAGCCAGTGTCATTGGTACAGTGACAGTGTATTGTATCCATTTGCTGACGAGTCCTTTTTGTGACACTTGTTGTCTACAAGTAAAAATCTGTGTTTTTTGCTAGAAAATGACTTAGAACCCCAAAACATTATATATAGCAGAGATCCTAGAGTATAAAATGGTGGTTGTTAATCCGAGTAAATAGATACCTAACATGTCATGGAATGGCGCCAACCTACAGTACTTAAAAATCTCCATAGGTGACACTTTAAACTTCTACAAGTTACCAGTTTAGAGTAACAAAGGAGATCTAGTGCTAGAATTATTGCTTTCGCTCAGGTATTCGCGTATCTTACATGTGTGGTGTGAACATGGTTTACATATGTGAGTGTGGCCTACGTATGTGCTCACAGGGATGGAGGCGCTTTTAAAAAAAATATATATTTATTCTATAAAAAATTTTTTTAATTTTCACATGTTCCATTTAAAAAAAGATCACTTTTATGGCTATAGCAAGGAATGTAGACATCTCTTGTGATAACAATACTGTATTACAGGTCCTTTTATGGAGAGATCTGGGGTCTAAAAGGACCCAAATCTCTCCTCTACCTTTAAAAGCAAAAGATCAAAGATTTTTTTTTATCTTTTGCTTTAAAAAAAATGCATAGTTTAAATCATGATATTGTTTCAGTCCTCTTAGCCCTTGTACACACGGTCGGACATTCCGACGGAAAATGTCCGATCGGACCGTGTTGTCTGATCTGCCGACTGTGTGTGGGCTCCATCGTACTGTTTCCGTCGGAATATCTGATGGACAAAGTTTTAGAGCTGGGCTATAAAACTTTCCGACAACATGATCCGATCGGACTTTGTCCGATTGTGTGTAGAGAATTCCGATCAGACAAAGTGCCACACATGCTCAGATCAAATTCCTAAACCAAACCTATTGGCTACTAGCCTGAACGTAGTCCCATCGTAATGAAATAACGTTGTCACGTTACGTACGATCGGATTTTCTTACAACTTTGTCCGACCGTGTGTATGCAACACAAGTTTCGGACAAAATCCGATTTTGTTGTCGGAATGTCTGACCATGTGTACAAGGGCTTAGACCTAGGCCATAGAGATGAGCGGAGGCCATCTTTCCTTCGCTCATCTCTGTGCCCAGCCGTTACCAGCCCCGGATCAGTTATCGGACCTACTGATCACCCTGGTAACCCCCGGAAACCACTTTTATCAGAAAGATCGGCGCCTGAGGGAAAAATAATTATATCGGGGGTTATCTAGCTGCAGTCATAATCCCAGTATTTAATGTCAAAGTAATGACGTATTTTCTCAGTTAGACGGTCAGCAAGTGGGTATTATCACTGATCAATGATTAATGTAAGTGGTGATGTCAGTGGCAGTTAGTAAGTTCCCACTCATTGCCCGCTACACTATCGCAGTCCCATTATAAGTTGCTGATCCCCACCATTAGTAGTTTGTAGACGCTATAACTTTCAAACCGTTTGTTTATATATTAAAAAAACAGTGGCGATCAAATACCATGAAAACTCTATTTGTGGCAAAAAAATTATATAAATTGAATTTGGGTACATGGTTGCATGACCGCGCAATTACCAGTTAAACTAGTGCAGTGGTAAATAGCAAGAAAGGGGTCTGGTCATGAAGGGGGTAAAACCACCCAGAGCTGAGGTATTTAAATGAGGCCTCTTCCATTTTGTTTAGATTGTAAGGCTGCTTTCACACTGATCCGCTGAAATAAAGATTTTGTGCGACTTTACCATGATTTTACCATATTTGCGATGGAAGGTACATATTTGGGGCTTTTTTTAGCTCCGAAAACATGCTCCAAAGATGCTGCAAGCAGGATTTTTTTCACCACAACCAAAGCGTACAGCCCCAGTGTGAACACATTCATTGATTTTAAAGTGAAGAATTCTACTTGAGCTATTCAGGTGCTTTTTATCGCAAAAGTGCTTGAAAAACTCCTTAATGGGATAGGGGCAACTAGAGTGCACCAGACAGTTGTTGCTGCCAGTCTATTCAAGAGCTGCCTTTTTTCCAGCCCCACACTGCATTCCTGCATACTGCAAAAAAAAGTAAAACCACTGTGTACTCAAAACACCACACACCCACTCCCCAGTTGCACCACAACTTATTGCTTTATACCAGCTATCATTAAATGGAGGACCACAGTCCACATCTGGACCAAGTGACAGTCTCATCTGCACCATCGTGGTTGCCCTACTTAGGAGCTTGGTCCATCACTTATTTGGCTGGTCGCTCTGTAGATCACGCTGCTGTTTATTTCCCCCAGCCACCGCACTATTATGTTTGCAGCCGGGTAGAGAATGGTAGACGTAGCAGGTCTGGATGGAGGGCAGGAGCTGCAAGTAAATGATTGGTTGCTAGGATTCTGGGCGGTCCTAGCAACCAATCACCAGCTTGTTAACATGAAAAGTTCAGCAGCTCCCACTCTTCATCCAGACCTGCCCTGCGAAAGGTGGAACTGTGAGTAAGAATGTATGTGAGGTTGAAAACACTGCCCTGAAACGGAAAGGGGGGTGAATGGGCAGAAGGGTGAGGACACTGCTATTAAAGGGTGGAAGGGGGGAGCTGATGGTGCTGCTATAAAAGGGTGGGGGGTAGGAAGATGGGCAGCGGACATTTATGTGATGGGGGAACTGACATAGCATGGCTGTTTTTACCAACTGGAATGGAATCAGTTGAAGGGACAATGAGGACTATGGCGAATTAAAATAAGCCTCCCACAAATGGTGGCAGCCCTGAAAATTTCAGTTGGGTTCTGCTTCCCAGCTCACATTTTTATATAATTTTTTTTATAAATTGTTTATTTATATTTGTAAAGGAAAAATACTATGTAGAAAAGAGGTCACATATCTGAACAGAGGTATTGCAATGAAATAGAGCATCAAACACAATAATATATCATCCTCACAGGTAAAAAGTCACCAGGAAGAGCCTTGCCTTCATGTAATACAACCACGCTGCCATTATTTTTTTTCCAAGTCATGTTTGCTTGATCAGGACAGAGATAACCATACAGGGAAAAAAATAGAACAACAAATATTAAAAAAGTTAATCTGTAAATAGTTTTAACAAAAATTTAAATATATCAACTTGTCATGGCAGGTAGACATATGTTAATGTAGAACTGCCCAGGCCACAAACTGGAGGAAGGGTCTGTTTTCAAATGCTCTTTACCATGTATGGTTCGTTTGGTAATACACCCTTTATAACTCCCCCTCCCCAGAGACTTTCCTTGTGCCAAATACTCATAGGAGATGGAGGTGGAGGAGGAAGAAGTGAAGAAGGTAGGAGAGGAAGAGTGGAGGGAGGAGGAAGTGGAGGAAGAGGTGATGCAGAAGGGGAGGAGGAATCGGTCACATTAGCAAGGCTCACCACCTAGTACCTTCATGTTGCAGCACCTTTACCTCTCTATTTTGGCTTGTATAATTTTTTTTTTTTTTTGTGCATGGTCCTTTTTTGGGGAAGGGTGGGCATCCTATGTCTATAGGAATTTACATTTCATTTTTGTTGCTGCTGCCTGACCATACCCTTGGCCATATTTTTCCATTGTGGAAAGATGGGCAGCCTTTTGCCATAAGTCCCCCCCCCCCCCCCCCCCCCCCAGCTATGCCTCCAGCCAGTGCCCTACCTAAAATGAAATAAAAAAATATATATATTTATAAAGCTGGCTTCTGGGTGTCTAAGAGAAGGAATATTACACTATCAACAGAGGAATTTCAAATGTGACTAGCCTCTGTTGTGCGCTGCCTGACCACAGGATCACTACAAAGTAAACATGAAAAACATTTATATAAATAAAAATATACATCATATGAAAATTAAAGTAAAAAATAAAAATGCATAAGTAAAAACAAAAAAAATGAAGCTGGAAATCTCTGGGGCAACCCAGGCCAGGAACTTCCCAAGAATATTTGCACTTAGCAAAATAGTAAAGAAAAAATAATAATTATTATGAAAATTAAATTTAAAAAAATGAACAAGCAATAAAACAATAAATGGCTCCCGAGAATCTCACACTCAGGAGCCAGAGTGGAAGATTTAGCCCTAAAAGGAGAAACAGAGGAACTCCAACATGAAGGTAGTAGGTGGCTTGTCTTGTAAATACCTCCCCCTCCTCCCCCTCTTCTCCTTCCCACCCCCCACCCCCAGAGTACAAGCAGAATCTAACACTGGCCTTCCTTAGAACCCAGGCAGATTTGCTCATTCCAGGACATGTTGCCAATAAAATAATTTAGAATATTTTATATGAGATATATGGAAGCAAGTTTTCGTAAAGTGCTTCATCGATTTAAAAGGCAAAAGGAAACCTGTCTGCTGGCACATAGCTGCAAGCCTGTAGTTGTGCAACAACAATCAGTAGCAGACAGCAATGTAAACATTTGAACACCTAGGACATTTTGTTAACTTCTTTTATCTATATCTGCACTCATACAAAAACATCTGGATCATCTTCAAGCGGTGCACAGATAGTGCTTAGTGTATAATGTCTTTCAGGTGATTGAGGAATCTGTAAAGTGTTTGATGTCAAAATTCTAAAAATGCATTTTTTCACTTCATGACCCACATGTTCTAGAAATGAAAACTCATGTCTTAGCAACATTTATTTTTGTTATTATAGTCTAATCTCTGTTGTGCTGTTAAATATAGAATTTTTTGTTTTAACTGATATAACTTATAAATACTAGAGAAAGAAATCTATATACATTTTTGCATGAGATAGAGATAAATGTCACTAAAAGATATAATACCCAAATACTCGAACCTGTTTATGGCAAAGCATGTGTATAGCTATCTAAGGGATTGAGGGGTGCAATGCATTTGTCTATTTTTTCCTCTTCTGCAGAGTAGCACTTGTAACTTGCTATGTAATAGAGACTTGCCAAGCAATATAAAATTTTGATATTTTTTACCATCTGACATAAAGAGAAACTGAACTATGGAAGCTGTGCCCAAAAAAGGCAGGCAGAGGGAAAAAAAGAGGGATTTTGTAGGCACAGCATGAGACTATATGCATAAAAACTAACACATTTTATTGGATATACATTAAAATACAAATATCCGGGTTTCGCCCCCACACAAAATGGGCAAATGAGCATCCCAGGCGCACGCACATGCATGACGGGCGCGTGTGCGTGCACAGCGTGCGCACACGTGTGTGCGTTAGCGCTGTTTGGCGCCAGTGGCCCTACTTGAGGAGGGCAGCTGCACTTGCTCAGCACTGTTTGTCTGCAGCTCTGTACCTGAGTCCCCTGTAATCTGCCTGCTGATTGTATTCTCTGACCCTGCTTTCGTTTGACCTTGCTGACCTCTCCTGTCCTGAACCCGGCCTGCCTGACCTTGCTTTGGATTGAACTTCTGTTACTGAACCTCTGCCTGCCTGTACCTCGCTTCTACCTGCTAGACATACCCGATTGCCTTATCTGTTGTGACCCGGCCTGTCTGACCATTCCTCTGCTCATTTCAAGTGTACTGAAATGAGTACTAAATGAGTGCTGCTTCTGTGTCTGCTGACCACTGACTGCTGATCCATCATCTACTCTGCAGTTCCAGTTTCCGGATGATCCAGCCACTGCTTCCAGCTCAGACACTCCTACCCCGCTGCGCTCACTGGGCCACTGTCTCTATTCCAGTGGTCCCTGTACCAGAGCTGTAAGAGAGGTCTTCTTCCGTCAAGTCAGGCTCACCACCAGGTACCTAACAACAACACTCATAAAAAAGAGGGGAGAATAATTAAAAAAGCACCCTTCATCTACAAAGAGTCAACAGATATCCAATCCTATGGTATGGAGACAGAAAATCATGGTATATTGCGGTGTACATAGGGATCCACCAGTAAGGTCGGCATTCAATGGGATACACGAGTGTGCTGCTGGTGTGATACTCCATACTCAGACGTCAACGCGTTTCGCAAGATATGTTGCTTCTTAAGGATTGATTGGGTGGGTGCTATTTACAAATTCAAAAATACACACAATATTACACATAGATCCAATTTACACATATAAGATATTATCAGGTTACACATATAAGATATTATTCGGTTCGCACCAGAACCTGTGAACAGACCTAAAGTTCGCGTAAAATTTAGAACCCTATTAAAGTCTATGGGACTCGAACATTCAAAATCAAAGGTGCTAATTTTAAAGGCTAATATGCAAGTTATTGTGATAAAAAGTGTTTGAGGACCTGGGTCCTGCCCCAGGGGACATGTATCAATGCAAAAAAAAACTTTTAAAAACAGCTGTTTTTTGTCAGGAGCAGTGATTTTAATAATGCTTAAAGTGAAACAATAAAAGTGTAATATTCCTTTAAATTTAGTACCTGGGGGGGTGTGTATAGTATGCCTGTGAAGGGGCCCATGTTTCCCGTGCTTAGTACTGCCCCTGCACAAAGTGTCATTTCTACAGGAAACAAAGTCATTTAAAATCACTCACAGCTATAATGAATTGTCAGCTCCCCGTAATACAGAGAACAGTCATTGAAAGTCATTTATAAAAAAAAAACGTGGGGTTCCCCCAAATTCAATTACCAGGCCCTTCAGGTCTGGTATGGATATTAAGGGGAACGCCGCGTCAAATAAAAAAAAATGGCTAGGAGTTCCCCCCAAAAATCCATACCAGACCCTTTATCTGAGCACGCCACCTGGCAGGCCGCAGGAAAAGAGCGGGGTGACGAGAGAGCTCCCCCCCCCCCCCGAACCATACCAGGCCACATACCCTCAACATTGGGAGGAAAATTTGGGCGTCTGTGACCCCCTCAAAGCACCATGTCCCCATGGTACAAAAGTACCCCTACCATTTCACAAAGAAAGTGAAAAAAATAGTTAAAAAAACACACAGACACCGTTGGGAAAAATTCCTTTATTAAAAAAAAAAAGATTCCAGCAGTGGTAATCCACTCTTGCTATCCAGCGATGGCTGATCTCTTCTCCAGGGTCCAGCGATGGTGTTCTGACAAAAAGTATCCACCTATCGAATAGTGTCCGGCCCGTACTGCGCAGGTGCAGCGCTTGTGCAATATGTAGGACAAGGTGTCTCCGAAAGTCTCAGAAGAAGAACAGCGCCTGCGTACTGAGTCCAGGTTGAAGCCCCACCATCCAAGTAGACATACGGTTGCTCATGGTAACAGGGCCCCTCTTCTATGTCCACTTGGATGCTGGGGCTTGAACCTGGACTCACTGCACTGGTGCCGTTTATCTTCGGAGATGTTCGGCTTTTCGTTGTCCCCCATACTGCGCAAGCGCAGTACAGGGCGGACACTATGTGATGGGGGACATTATCTGTTTCATCACCGGCAGCCTTACAGGTCTTAGCTAAGGAGGACGGGGCCACCCGTCCCCTGAACCTGCCCTCCTCTGACGCAAGGGGAAACCTGGGCTTCCCCAGTGACGTGCGTGTGACCCCGCCCCCTCTGATGTAACAGAAACCTGCGTTGTACCCACATAGTCATCTTTTTGGATCACAATAGTTGTGTCCAGGAATGGTATCTGATATTTGTCATGCTGCATGGTGAATTTTAAATGAATTCCCCAAACTTATCATGAATTCAACCAGCTCATCCAAGTACCTGTCCATAACATCAGGACATTATCAATATATCAGTTCCACATAAGTATGTGGTCCCAATATTTGGCACACTTCTTATGGGAAAATACTGTGCACTCCCACACCCGGAGGCACAGGTTGGCATACAACAGTGCACAATATGTCCCCATTGCCACCTCCTGCACCTGGAGGTAATGGGAGCCATCAAAGGTGAAGACATTTCATGTAAGTATGTGTTTAAGAAACGACAGGATGAACTGGCTCAATGGCCATGAATCCCGTTCTTTTTCCATTAGGAATTTCTGCACTACTGTCAAACCAGAAGCATGAGGTATGTTGCTATATAATGCTTCAATGTCTATTGCTACCAGGATAGTTACTGGGGATACATGGATGTTTTCCAGATGTCGTAAAAGATCTGGAGTATCTTGTATAAAAGATGGAAGGAAAGTTGCATGGGGGCGCAGATGGCTATCCACCAAATGGCTAGCCTGCTCAGTACAAGCACCAATATCAAAAATAATCAGTCTTCCTGGGGGTTGGTTTAGACTTTTATGAGTCTTTGGGAGTGCATAAAATGTGGGGGTCTTGGGATACTGCACCAGGATTGCCTCATTAGTATCTTTATCAAGGGTTCCTTCGATGGAATGCATCTAACAGTACTGCAGAGAATTCCCTGTGAAATTTGGAAATGTATCTACCGGATCTTCTGGGACCTGTCTATACCAATCACGATTGTTTAGTATTTTATAGCACATCTCCTTGTATTAGGCTGTGTCCTTTAAAATAATGTTTCCTCCCTTACCGGATGGTTTTATTATAATCCCTTTATTTTTACTTAGAGTCCATTCACACAGGAGCAACACGACTTTGAGCGAGACTTTGGGAGGCAACTTGGACACGACTTGAGTATGAATCACAGCACGACTTGAGGCAACTTACAAGGCAACTTGAAGTTGCTTCCAGGACAGGGGACTTTACCAGTGGTCAATCACATAATAATCAGCTCTGTGGCAGGGATGGGGTTTGCCTAGAAAACTATTTTTACTTCCTGGAAAGTTGCTTCAGTTAAGACAGGGGATCAGACTTGGAGGCAACTTCTATTGAAATCAATGGGTACCAGTTGCCTAGAAGTCGGATTGAAGTAGTACAGGAACCTTTTCTGAAGTCGGAGCGACTTCAGTAGTGTACATTAAGACGGCTCTCATTCACTTACATTGATTTTATCATGTTGCGCGACTTGAGGCAACTTGGGACGACTTCAAGTCGGATCCAAAGTTGCTCCTGTGTGAATGGACTCTTAGGCCGCGTACACACGCGGGGACTGTTCGCTCAACTTTGTCCGTCAAACAGTTTCAGCGGACAGTCCGCTCAAAATTAGCATGGACGGACTTGGCCACACACGACGAACGAACAGTCCGCTGAAACCGTGCGTGATGACGTGAACGGCACGTACGACGGGACTAGAAAACGACGTCCTATACACTGCAATGCAAACTTCGGCGTGTAAATCCTTTCTGAGCATGTGCGGAACTTAGTTTGACGAACAAGCCTACACACGAGGGGACTGTTCGCTGAAACAAAGTTTCAGCGGACAGTTTTTCGGAATTTCCGAAAAACTTTGTTCAGCAGACTGTCCGCTGAAACTGTCCGCTGAAAGCCCACACACGAGCGGACTGTCCACCGAAACACTGTTCAGCGGACAAAGTTGAGCGAACAGTCCCCGCGTGTGTACGCGGCCTCAGACTTTTAGATTTTGTTTTTGCTGTGAGGAGAGATTATCCCTATTATGGGGAAAAATATCCAATTTTTCTTTGGTCCCTTGTGTGATAAAGGCCCAGATATTGGGATTGGTCTGTAAGGAAGGGAACTTTTATGACTTTTTTCTCAAAGGTAGGGGTGGCTTGATCCTCGCAGTAGAAGTCTCACTAACCTCAACACCTGCTGAGGGACTGTCTGTTCCTGAACATGTATTTTTCAATTTCTTCCAAAAGATCTATTGAATCTTTCAAGGCTCGGAAGTCTTTTACAGTAAAGCCCTTCCATTGGTACATCAATTTCTTATCCTCATATTTTATTTTTCTGTTTTTGTTGAAAAAGTATCTATATGTCAACTTCCGGGCAAAGAGATTAAGATCTTTTATGGCCTCAAAATTGTCTTTTTCTTGGCTGAGACAAAATGTGAATCCCAAACATGGAACTTAGATTTCTTCTTGTATAAATGTATGTGAGGAAAGGTTAATGATATTCAAAGCTGTGTCCTTTGCGGGATCCTTACCACATATTGATTCATGTTGTTGCTTAATTTTCTCTCTTTTTGTGGGGGAACACTCCCTTCGGTGCCAGAAAAAATGCTGGTATGGGTGTACCCAGACTACTAGGTTGAACCATAGTATTGTCACGCCTACCAGTGTGCTCACCCACCTGTGTAGATGACATGGGGACCGAAATAGCGGAGCCTCCATTAACTTACTTGAGTGCGGATCGTCTATCAGTCTTTTCTTACCACCACCATCACGTGTATGACCAGTATTCTGATTTTGTGGTCTTTTTTGGGAGGGGCGGTATTTCCATTTTGATTTTCGAGTGCCCTTTGAGAAACAAGAGGTAGTAGAGGTGTTAGAAGAGAGTCCAAAATGTCATGTTCATTTACATTTTCTCTGGGTCCCTTTGTCCCTCTCTTATGGAACCAGGGACGTCTTGGGTTCTGTGATGACCATCTATATCAGGGATCTGCAATTAGCGGACCTCCAGCTGTTGCAAAACTACAAGTCCCATCATGCCTCGGCCTCTGGGTATCATGCTTGTGGCTGTCAGAGTCTTGCTATGCCTCATGGGATTTGTAGTTCTGCAACAGCTGGAGGTCCACTAATTGCATATCTCTGATCTATATGCTTGAGTGTTAGCAAAAGCTATCTTATCTCTAGCAAATTTTTGTTCTTTTTTCCTAAAAAAAAAAAAAAAAAGGAAAAGTCACCAGCTTTGTCTACGCTCTTCCTGCAGCTGGTCTTCCACGTTACTGTCCTGCAATGCCTTGTTCTGCACTTTGTAGATGCTTTCATCCTAGTAAAGGCATGACTTTTTCTTCCTCATGTTAGAGCCTTCAGAAAGGATAAGAGTGAGCAACACACTCTATCTCCGAACACTATTAGTCAGATACAACATTGTCTTTACCTTACAATGCAGAAGCAGTATATAACTATGCGGCTGTATGCACAGGAGTGCAAAGGGACTCTCAAATACAAGGAAGTGCATGAATATTTTTGGAGAGGAACTCAAGGCAAAAGGTACATTTTTACAAGGTATTGCCTCAGTACAAATAACATAGCAAATATTCACTGTAGAAAATATTCACTGTTGATGGAGACAAGGACCTCTTGCCCACATCCCTGGCTCAGTGGATGTGATGGGTCACCAGAAACAAGGGGACCCCCAGATATACAGACCCTCCCCTACATGAATACATCAGAAGTACTAACCATGATTATCCACAAAAAGTTAAGTAGTAAATAAAAACAACACACAGTCCTTTAGTAAACAAATTGGGAATTAGTAACCAGAGGTGCTATGCACACTTTTCATTTGTGTTGAGGGGTAGATGTCTGGGTGCCCCCCTTTTTAAAGGAAGCTGATTTTTTCCTTCAGATTTTCCAAAACCATGTAGTGCCAGGGCTTTCCTGATTGCATACAAATTGAAACTCCTAAGGTTTCACCTCATATTATATGGTTTTAGTAAATCTGAATGAAAAAATCTGCAGAAAATCTGATAGTGTGTGTGTGGGGCTTTAGCTTTCAAAAACACAAACTTCTACCTGGTTGATGAATATTATACCAGTATAGTACACCCATCATGCTTATCTTTAGGCATGAGTGAAATTTGGAAAACATAATATTCTCTTGTATTGTATCATGTACTAGCATATAGAGACAGGAGACATGCCTAGGGAATCAAAACGGTGTTTTCATCATCCAACAGATTAAGATGGTGTCCTAAACCAGCAAGTAACAACATCATACACTTTGATTTCTTAAGGTGCCACCAACTGTTCAGCACAGTATGCTACACAATCCACCATTCTGGTTGCCCTTTTCTTCTTTTATTCCATGGACTTTGAAATCAACGGGCTTTTAAATTGTGCTTTCTGAGAGGATCAAATAAAAAACACTCTACTTAAGTCTTTAGACCAGGGGTAGGCAACCTTTGAGAGGTAGAGATCTACCTTTACAAGATGAAAGAGATCACAGTTTGGTGCACAGTTTTTTTAAGAAATTAAATAATTTTTTTTTAAAGTATAAATACTGCAGCTGCTGACTTTTAAAATATGGACACTTACCTGTCCAGAGTGCCTGCGATGTCCTCAATCAAAGCCAATCTGTCCCTCGGCTCTCAGGTGGAGGCGCCGGCATCTTCGGTAAGGGAATCAGGAAGTGAAGCCTTGCGGCTTCACAGCCTGGTTCTCTACTATGTATGCGCGAGTCGCGGTGCGAGTCCTCACTGGTTCCTACTGTCTTCAGGGACCTGTGTGTCTCCCAGAAGACAGCGGGGAGGGGGGTGGAGGAGGGGTCGGACATGACGTAGATCATCACAGAGCCTGCGGTGATCTATGTCCGGAAGTGGGAGCAAATACCTGGATTATACAGGTATATGCTCCCCCCTCCCCCTGAAAGGTGCCAAATGTGACACCGGAGGGGAGGAGGAATCCGAAAAGCGAAAGTTCCATTTTTGGGTGGAAATCCACTTTAACTAACAAGGACAAACTACTGTAAATAGTAAGGAAAGATTAGAAAAAAATAAAAATATAAAGTTAGCCTACCTAAAAGTGGACAGTGTCAGTGTCAGTAGAGTAGTGGAAGGGGTTAGTAAGACAGTGAACAGTATCAGTAAAACAGTGGATGTGTCAGTTTGGTAGAGGTTGGTGTCAGTAGAGCAGTGTACAGTGTCAATCGGTAGATCAGTGGATGGTGTTAGTCAGTAGAGCAGTAGATAGCATCAGAAAAGCAGTGGGCATGTCAATAAGGCAGAGGTTGGTGTCAGTAGGGCAGTTGACAGTGTCAGTCAGAAGAGCAGTGGACAGTGTCAGTCAGAAGAGCAGTGGACAGTTTCAGTCAGTAGATCAGTGGATGGTGTCAGTCAGTAGAGCAGTGGATGTTGTAAAGTGTCAGAAGGGCAGTGGTTTTTGTCAGTAGGGAAGAGAAAGGTGTCAGTTGAGTAGTGGATAAAGTCAGTAGGTCAGAGGTTGGTGTCAGTAGGACAGTGGACAGTGTCAGTATTTTTTAATGTTAATATTTAATTATTTTACAATTTTATTTTTATATTTATATTTTTTATTTTTTTCTTAACAGCTCCAGTTGCACAGAATGAGAGTAGGGGGAGCATACTAGCGCCCCCTACATATGGGAATAGGGACAAGGGAATTTCAGTTATATATTACATATCAGTAATTAATTGGTTACTTACCTGGTCACCTGATCAATCTTCCAGAATATTCTTCAGTTACATCAGGTGATCCAACGAACCTATGAAAATAAACAGAAGGTTATAAAAGTAAAATAACCAACGAATTTTATCAGAACAACGGTTGCAGCAGAAGAGAAAAGCGCCCACCCTCCCCCCCAATGTCGTGGTCCTCCCCCCCCCCCCCTTTTATTTGGTAGCCCATCTTTTTTCATTGTTGGTATAGTTTTTTGTTATTACTTTATGGGTTTGAGCCTTTAAAGCTGAAACTTTTTGGTATTTTATAATCTAAAGATGATTATAAAGGTTATATCGTCAATGTGTGTATATTGTTTAATGTTAAGTTGGTTAATATATATATCGTCATGCCAATAAAATAAAGGGCCGCGGCCATTCATACCACAGAAGTGAGTTATTAGTTTTATTTTTTATTTAAAGTTTATTAAGAAATTAAATTTGTCATCTAGTCCCATGAACAGGAACAGCTCTACACGGTCTCCCTATTCATTGACAAACTGAAGCATAATAAACACAGTTTACCATGTTTCACTTTTGAACAAACAAAGTGAGTGACTGGTACTTAGGAAAGGGCTGGTAAATGACATATTAACCACTTCAGCCCCGGACCAATAAACACCCTAAGGACCAGAGGTCTTTTTACAATTTCACACTGCACTGCTTTAACTGGTAATTGCGCGGTCATGCAATGTTGTACCCAAACGAAATGTGCGTCCTTTTCTTCCCACAAATAGAGCTTTCTTTTGATGCTATTTGATTGCCTCTGCGATTTTTATTTTTTGCGATATAAATGGAAAAAGACCGAAAATTTTGAGAAAAAATGATATTTTCTACTTTTTGTTATAAGAAAAATCAAATAAACTCAATTTTAGTCAAACATTTAGGGCAAAATTTATTCAGCCACATGTCTTTAGTAAAAAAAATGTCAATAAGCGTATATTTATTGGTTTGCGCAAAAGTTATAGCGTCTACAAACTAGAGTACATTTTCTGGAATTTACACAGCTTTTAATTTACGACTGCCTATTTCATTTCTTGAGGTGCTAAAATGGCAGGGCAGTACAAACCCCCCCCCCCCCCAAATGACCCCATTTTGGAAAGTAGACACCCCAAGGAAGTTGTGGAGAGGCATGTTGAGCCCATTGAATATTTTTTTTTGTCCCAAGTGATTGAATAATGACACAAAAAAAAAAAAAGTTTACAAAAAGTTGTCACTAAATGATATATTGCTCACACATGCCATAGTTATATGTGGAATTGCACCCCAAAATATATCCTGCTGCTTCTCCTGAGTACGGGGATACCACATATGTGGGACTTTTTGGGAGTCTATCCGCGTACGGTACCACGAAAACCAATCACTGCCTTTAGGATTTCTAAGGGTGCAAATTTTTGATTTCACTCCTCACTACCTATCACAGTTTCGAAGGCCATAAAATGCCAAAATAACACAAAACCCCCCCAAATGACCCCATTTTGGAAAGTAGACACCACAAGGAAGTTGTGGAGAGGCATGTTGAGCCCATTGAATATTTTTTTCTTTTGTCCCAAGTGATTGAATAATGACAGAAAAAAAAAAAAAGTTTACAAAAAGTTGTCACTAAATGATATATTGCTCACACATGCCATAGTTATATGTGGAATTGCACCCCAAAATATATTCTGCTGCTTCTCCTGAGTACGGGAATACCACATATGTGGGACTTTTTGGGAGTCTAGCTGCATACGGCCCCCCGAAAAACAATCCCTGCCTTCAGGATTTCTAAGGGTGCAAATTTTTGATTTCACTCCTCACTACCTATCACAGTTTCGAAGGCCATAAAATGCCAAAATAACACAAAACCCCCCCAAATGACCACATTTTGGAAAGTAGACACCCCAAGCTATTTACTGAGAGGCATGTTGAGTCCATGAAATATTTTATATTTTGCCAAAAGTTGCAGGAATTTTACAATTTTTATTTTTTTTTGCACAAAGTTGTCACTAAATGATATATTGCTCACACATGCTATGGGCATACGTCAAATTACACCCCAAAATAAATTCTGCTGCTTCTCCCGAGTACGGGGATACCACATGTGGGGGACTTTTTGGGAGCCTAGCCACGTACGGGACCCCGAAAACCAAGCACTGCCTTCCGGATTTAAATATAAAATGCTACCAAAAAAACTGTTAGCGATCGCAGGGATCAGGCCTGACTCTGCGATCGCTGGAGTTATGTGTTTAGTGTTTTGTAAGTGACAGTGATCGATCGATACTGCACTTGGGTGGGCTGGGCAGAGGGGCAAAACGCAGGTGCTAGCAGGTATCTGGGCTGATCCCGCTAACAATGCATTTTTTTGGAACCCTAAACTTCTGGGGATGCTAGTATAGATCTGATCAGATCAGATATTGATCTGTTCAGATTCTATACCACTACGGGAGGTTTATGCTTTGCGTGTGGGTGTTAGCGGTACTGGCACTAACCTAGCGCTGCCTGGGGCGACGCAGACCCTGACCCTAAAACCTAATTGATATCACCCGCCGGGTGATCAGGGGGTTAAACCTTTATTGGGTAATAAATGGTGGGTGCCCTGATGCTATAAAAAGCAAACTAACCAGAGTCACCCGTAACACTTATACGGTGATCACTGGTGAAAGGGTTAACTAGGGGCAATCAGGGGGTTCAAATTTTTATTAGGTAGTATATGGGGGTCCCTGGCGCTATATAAAAACCTAACGGGGAACCTAAATAACTAACTGGCTAACCAGCGTCACCAGTGACACTTATACTGTGATCGCTGGTGAAAGGGTTAACTAGGGGCAATCAGGGGGTTAAAACCATTATTGGGTAGTATATGGGGGTACCTAATGCTATAAAAACCTGGCGGTGAACCTAAAAAAATAACTAGCTACCTAGCGGCACTAGTGACACTAATGCAGTGATCAGAAAAACGATCGCTTAGTGGCACTGCCAAAAGGGGGTGAAAGGGTTAACTAGTGGCAATCAGGGGGTTAAAACCATTATTGGTTAGTATATCGGGGGACCTAGCGCTATAAAAACCTGGCGGTGAACCTAAAAAAAAACTAGCTACCTAGCGACACTAGCGACACTAATGCAGCGATCAGAAAAATGATCGCTTAGTGACACTGGCAAAAGGGGGTGAAAGGGTTAACTAGGGGCAATCAGGGGGTTAAAACCATTATTGGGTAGTATATCGGGGTACCTAGCGCTATAAAAACCTGGCGGTGAACCTAAAAAAATAACTAGCTACCTAGCGACACTAATGCAGCGATCAGAAAAATGATCGCTTAGTGACACTGGCAAAAGGGGGTGAAAGGGTTAACGCTAGGGGCAATCAGGGGGTTAAACCTTTATTGGGGGGTGATAGGGGGCTACCCTGGACCTAACACTAACTGCCCTGACAGTTTTTACTTTTACAACTGACACTGAATGCAGTGATCAGTAAATAAATGATCACTGCAATCAGTGACACTGTGACTGGGCGGGGGGCGATCGGGGGGGATCGAGGGGGGTTTGTGTGCCTGTGTGTACCTACATGTCAGTGTAGTGTTGGTGCACACTTACTTTCTGTCTTCTCCTCGTAGTCCGGTCAAAAAGACCGCCCCGAGGAGAATGACATCACTTCCTCCTTCCTGTGTATACAATACACAGTGGGAGGAAGCTTCTCATTGGCCAGGAGCGATTGAGAGGGGGTGGCCAGAAACCAACGGCCATCCCCTCATCATGGATCGCTCCTGCAGCGAATTGGACCGCCGTATCCAGCGGGAGAGGGTCCGATCGGACCCCCCACCCGCTGGAAGGCAGGCACGTACATGTACGTGCTTGTGCCTGCCTGTGCCATTGCGATGACGTACAATGGCAATACAGCGGTCCTTAAGCGGTTAAACAACCCCTTTCCCCACTTTCCATCTTGAAAGGATCCCCGCAGCAGCCAGCTAAGAGGAGGGAATGCTGGCAGGAGTGTGAGAGGGGACCAGAGTAGCACACAGGGGGGCTGGGTAGCAAAAGGAGGGGGAACCTGGACAGAAAGGGCAGTGGGGGTGGCATTTACTGGAACCAATCCCCTGTATTTTCCTCCTGCAGCAGCTGAAAGCCGGCAGGAGGGAGATGAGGAGATTAGGAGAAGCCGGCTGTCTGGTGCTGCAGGAGGAAAATATAGATGATCGGTTCAAGTAAATACTATGCTGTCCCCTCCTGTCCAGTAGGGATGAGCCCGATGTTCGAGTCGAGCAAAGGGCCCCCCAGATCCCACCCCCCCTTTGTGAATGGGTATCGGGTACATTGTACCCCTACTCATTCACTAAAAAAAGTGTAAAAAAAATTAAAAAGGACAGGAGACAGTTTGTACAATTCCTTTATTTTAAAAAAAGTGTCCCATGCTCTAAATCTATTTTTAATCACAGCGCAGACAGACTGAAAAAAAAAAATGGAAAAACTCTGCCTCTATGGGAGGCGGCCCACCGACTGCAGCCTTTTCATGATGACAGCTCTTATATATCCAAGGGTGGGGCCACCCAGTGATGTAAATGGGTGACCCCACCCCCTCTGACGTCCCATGACATCTCATGATGTTAGAAGGGGGCAGAGTCACCCCGTTACGCCACGGGGTGGCCCTGCCCTTGGTTATATAAGAGCTGTCATTGCGAAAAGGCTGCAGTTGGCAGGGCGCCTCCCATTGAGGCAGAGTTTTTCTAGGGGGGGGGGTTTCGGTCCGTCTGAGCCATGATTGAAGATGGATAAACATCGCAGGACACTTTTTTTATTCAATAAAGGAATTGTTAAAAACTGTCTCCTAACATTTTTTTTTGCTGTATAGGTAGGGGTGCAATGTACCCCATACCCCTTCAGAACCCCACAACCACCGGACAAGGGTTGTGGGCAGGGGTCAAGTCCTGGGGAAAAAAGTGTGGGAACTCCCACCCAAGATCCACTCCCGCACAAAAAAATAAAAAATAGGACATCGGGGCACATCAAGGCATGGGGCACATCAGGGCACGGGGCATATCAGGGCATGGGACACATCAGGCCACATGGCACATCAGGGCACAGGGCACATTATGGCACATCAGGGCACATTATGGGGCATATCAGGGCACATTATGGGGCACATCAGGGCACATTATGGGGCACGGGGCACATCAGGGCATGGAGCACATCAGGGCACGGAGCACATCAGGGCATGGGGCACATTGGGGCACATTATGGCACATTATGGGGCACATCAGGGCACATTATGTGGCACATTGGGGCACATAGCCCATTAGGGCACATAAGGGCAGGGGGCACATCAGGGCATGGGGCACACCATGCCACATGGCACATCAGGGTATGGGGGAAACGTTGGCACATTATGGCAAATCAGGGCACATTATGGTACATCATGGCACATTATGGGGCACATAGCACATCAGGGCACATAGCACATAAGGGTGCCGGGCACATCAGGCCACATGGCACATCAGGGCACAGGGCACATCAGGGAATATTATGGCACATTATGGGGCACATCAGGGCACATAGCACATAAGGGCACGGGGCACATCAGGCCACATGGCACATCAGGGCATGGGGAAACGTTGGCACATGGGGGCACATTATGGCACATCAGAGCACATTATGGGTCACATAGCACATCAGGGCACATTATGGGGCACATAGCACATCAGGGCACATTATGGCACATTATGGGGCACATAGCACATCAGGGCACGGGGCACATCAGGCCACATGGCACATCAGGGCACATGGCACATCAGGCCACATGGCACATCAGGGCACATTATGGGGCACAGTGGGGCACATAGGACATCAGGGCAGGGGGCACATTACGGCATGGGGCACATCAGTGCACATAATGGGGCACATAGGACATCAGGGCAGGGGGCACATTAGAGCATGGGGCACATCAGGGCACATAATGGGGCACATAGGACATCAGGGCAGGGGGCACATTAAGGCATGGGGCACAGTGGGGCACATAGGACATCAGGCAGGGGGCACATTACAACATGGGGCACATCAGGGCACAGAATGGGGCACAGTGGGGCACATAGGACATCAGGGCAGGGGGCACATTACGGCATGGGGCACATCAGGGCACATAATGGGGCACAGTGGGGCACATAGGATATCAGGGCAGGGGGCACATTTGGGCATGGGGCACATAGCACACCAGGGGGCACATTATAGGGCACATCGTCATCTTACTAGCCAGTATGCAGAGTAGCGCAGGAAGCGTTTGGCTGTAGTAAGTTCTCCCTCACTTCACACAGTGCTGCTCGCTCCCCGGCGGCCCCTCCTCTCTTCTCGTCTATCCCCATTGGCTTGTGACATCATCTGGGATAGACCATAGACGAGAAGAGAGGAGGGGCCGCCGGGGAGCGAACAGCACTGTGTGAAGTGAGGGAGAACTTACTACAGTCAAACGCTTCCTGTGCTACTCTGCATACATCTCATTCGGGTGGCTCTAGTCCTGCAAAGGGAACGGCGTTCCCGCTGTGAAAATAGTGCAGAGACGCCATTCCCACGCGTTCCCGCAGGACTCAAGCCCTGGTTGTGGGGATGAGGCCCTTGTCTCCATCAACATGGGGACAAGGTGTTTTGGGGTGTTTTTTTTCAATGATTATTATCTAAATTGCCGGGATCCGATAATACATTACAGCCGTGTGCAATTTTAAATTATATTTTTTAATTTAGAAATGTAATTTTGCTGTGATACTGTCATGAACATGGGAATGATGCGCTACTTTACAGGCAGACTAAGGACATCCAGGCACAATATTAAAAGGAATATTTCATTTTTATTGTTTCACTTTAGGCATTATTAAAATCACTGCTCCTGACAAAACAGCAGTTTTTGAAACTTTCTTTTGCATTGATACATGTCCCCTGGGGCAGTACCTGAGTCCCCAATCACTTTTTATGGCAATAACTTGCATATAAGCCTTTAAAATTAGCACTTTGGTTTTTCATGTTCGTATCCCATAGACTTTAACGGTGCTCGCGTGTTCACACAAATTTTTTGCCTGTTCGCATGTTATGCTGTGAACCCAACCAGGGGAGTGTTCGGCTCATCCCTACTCTCCAGGTTCCTGTCATCTGTACATGATCGACAGGTAGATCGCAATCAACAGGTTGCCGATCCCTGTCTAGGCATGTGCTGCAACTTTCAACAAAAAATTGAAATTGACAAAGAAGAAAATAGGACACTCCTCCTGGAAAATGTTTGTGAGCCAAGATTTTCTACATGCTAAAAAGTGTGACTGACAATCTTTTTAATCAAACATATTAATTAATTAGGTTTCTGCCCTTGAAGGATGATTCCTTGAAATTCAGTCCACTAAAGTATTTTATCTACTTTTCTATGCTCACTGCCCCTGCCATCTTTATGGCTGCTGATATCTTCTTTGGGTGTTTTTCATCTCTGTTTTTTATAGTTTCAAACCTATGGGCAGCCATTGATGATATGTGTGTTGGTGCTAGAGTTATATTGTCTCGTCACTTTTTTTTTGGCATCCTACAGATGCTAGGAATGATCCGAGAGTTTACACTTCACTGCATATGGTGTGCACACTATAAAATGTTTACTGGGAACAGAAGGAAAACTTTTTTGGCAAAAGAGACTTGCATGTATCAACTGGCAAAAAACTCCACCTCCAAGCATTTTTATTTTAAATTAGGAATTTTAGTTCTGCTTTAATGCCCTTCAGGTCAAAATTAATTCTTGTACTTCATTCTCAAATTAGATCTATATCTAAATAAATAAAATTAATCTGCTGATAGGTGGATGGATATCACCAAGCTGGGTGAGCCAATAGCTTTATACTGTTCCCTTGTAGAACATCTTTTTTTACCACTATATCTTCTCTAAGACATTATGTAATATTCTTTTAATATACAAGCACGTAAGTTTCAGGAAGGAAATTCACTGACAATGCTTCCTCCTCCTAAATTATTCTTTAAAGGTTTCAAGTCTCAAGTTTAGCAGCTGTAAAATATAATAGCAGGAAGAAAATGACCTAACTGTATTTTTCTCAAATGGCCAAATATGCATGGAAATGACCAAATTGCATGGAAGCATGTGACATCCTGGTAGCTTTACCATTATGTCTAGGTTTCTCATTTAATGTAAAAGGACAAGCCTTTGAGTATAGTTAGACTTAGAGTCACTTCTTTTTGTACTAGTAGGGAACAGTAGTGCTGTCTTATGAATGGGACAAAGAAAGGCCCATGAGTTGGTAAAAAAAAATGGTAAAATTACCCATAAACTTTTTTGGACATGTTTGCAATGATTATTAGCTACTAAAGTGCATGTCCATCCAAAAATGTTTTGGTTTTGGTAAGAAGTGGAGAAGAGCTAGAAACCCTGTCAGGTTTTTATTGTTGTTCAGAACTATTTTTTAGAAAGATTGCCCTTTATTTCCTGTTATGATGACAATGGTTTCACCAGACAGGAAGTCGGGGAAAATCTACAAAAATGACATGGATAGAAATACTCTCACCCAGGTAACCTTTTGACTGCTAACAGCAACATACAGTAGAAAAGATGTAGCTGGATAGCCGCACTCCGAATTATTCAACTTTATTTCAAAAATGTAATTAAAATCATAGCATCTAGGCTGGTAACCAGACTAACTGCACAGCCGCTGACATGTTTCACACCGAACACGGTGCTTAGTCATAGCTATGGCTAAGCACCATGTTCGGTGTGAAACATGTCAGCGGCTGTGCACTTAGTCTGTTTACCAGCCTAGATGCTATGATTTTAATTACATTTTTAAAATAAAGTTGAATAATTCGGAGTGCGGCTACCCAGCTACATCTTTTTCTACTTCAGTTCCTGTTGCAAACAGAGCCAGCACCCTGTGGGATTGTGGAGACAGCTGTTTTGGGAGAAGTCATTACCTTGGAGCTGTAATTCTTTGTAGCAACATACAGTACTAAGTACAAATAACTGTGAATTCAGTTAAGAAAGCATATAGTTTGTAAACCAACCAGCCTTTTGGTTTTGCCCACACTATCTACTGAGCAGGAGGGATGGTAGGTATTTAAAATGCATACCAGCCAGCCTACTTGGAAGATAGTATAGACTAAACTAAGAGCTGGTTAACAAGCAATGTGCTTGACCAAAAGCTTCTAGGTGTTCTAGCCTTCTCCTACTAGATTAAAAAAAAATATTTGAATTTCTTTCCTTGTTGCTGTTATAGATAATCCCTCACTTCCTGTCTAAAAAAAACCTGTTGCCACAGTAACAATAGAAGCAAGGAAATTTCTTTAACCACCTCAGCTCCGGAAGATTTGGCTGCTCAATGACCAGGGCATTTTTTGAGATACGGCACTGCATCGCTTTAACTGATAATTATGCTGTCATGTGATGCTATACCCAAACAAAATTGACATTCATTTTTCCCCACAAATAGAGCTTTCTTTTGCTGGTATTTGATCACTACTGCGGTTTTTATTTTTTGCACCATAAACAAAAGAAGAGCGACAATTTTGAAAAAAACACAATGGGGGTTATTTACTAAAGGAAAATCCACTTTGCACTGCAAGTGCATTTGGAAGTAAAATTGCTGTAGATCTGAAGGGGACATGCAAGGAAAATAAAAAACTGCATTTTAGCTTGCACATGATTGGATGATAAAATCAGCAGAGCTTCCATTCATTTCAGATCTACCCTTTAGATTTAAAGCGACTGCACTTCTAAGTGCACTTTCAGTGCAAAGTGGATTTGCCTTTCGTAAATAACCCCCAATATATTTAACTTTTTGCTACAATAAATATTCCAAGTTTAAAAAAAAAAAATGTTTTCCTCAGTTTAGGCCGATGTGTATTTTTCTACATATTTTTGGTAAAAAAAAATACAGTAAGCATATATATATATGTGTATTGATTCAGTTGTGCAAAAGTTATAGCGTCTACAAAATAGGGGATAGATTTATGGCATTTTTATTATGATTATTTTTTTTTTACTAGTAATGGTGGCGATCTGCGATTTTTATCAGGACTGCGATATTGCGGCGGACAAATTGGACATTTTTGACACATTTTTGGGACCATTGACAATTATACAAAAAAAATATGTTTTTTTTATATATTTTTTGTGGATATTTATTATGGCAAAAATTTAAAAATAATGTGTTTTTTTTTCAAAATTGTTGCTATTTTTTTATTTATAGCGCAAAAAATAAAAACTGCAGAGGTGATCAAATACCGCCATAAGAAAGCTCTATTTGTGGGGAAAAAAGGACGTCAATTTTGTTTGTGAGCCACGCCGCACGACCGCGCAATTTCAGTTAAAGCGGCGCAG
Organism: Lithobates pipiens; assembly: GCF_037356315.1. NCBI lineage: Eukaryota > Metazoa > Chordata > Amphibia > Anura > Ranidae > Lithobates > Lithobates pipiens. Next base: position 260,035,520 of record NW_027507903.1, on the reverse strand, counting down.
TGCCGCATCGCAAAACGTGCTCTGGTCTTTGGCCAGCGAAATGGTCCGGGGCTTAAGTGGGTAACCGTGTTCCCTAGGTGTGTTCTAACTGTGGGTGATGGGACTGTCTAGGCGAAGAGAGATATCGGTGTTCATACATAGTATGAACACACAATCTGTGTCTACTCCCCTGAAAGAACTGGGATTTGTGTGTTTACACTCATCATGGGTGCCCAGTGGCCATCGCACCCGCCTGGCACTCGCATAGGCTCCAGGCACATGCTGCCGGCGTGCGCACCCCTAGTGGCCAAAAGGCGAAGCGACATAAGGTAATGTCAATTTGCCCAGATGAGCCAACCTGCGGCGGCTGGTACAGAAGTGGTTAAAAGAGAAGTTTTGGATTTTTTTTATTTTTTAAGAATCATATTTACCTAGGTGGATGCAGCATTGGACCCCGCCAGCTCTAAGACTTACAACTTAGCGATCAAAGACCACTGATCACTCAGTTCTCAGCGTTCTGTGAGCAGAGAGCTGGTGACTGTCACCGCTGACTGCTCTGCCCCCCCACCCCCACATGCTCACCGGGGTGATGGGCTGTGGAGGAGGTGGGAGCGGATGGCTTGGGCTCTCAGCAGTTCGCTGAGAGGCTGAGCTAGGTGCCGGTCCATGCCTCTAGGTGGATCCTGATTATAGGGTCACGATCTTTACTCAGTCTGGACCATCTCTGTGACATCAGCCAACAGCAGGCTTCAGCCCGCTGTTTGCTGAAAACAGGTCACAGGAGTACAAAACGAACTGCACTCTTGTGATCCATAGGAGAAGTACAGCCAAACAACGGAGCCCCAGGCAGTTGTCAACATCTGAAAGGGCTTCTTATCCTTCCCCACTTTCTCCAAAACAAACAAACAAAATAGTTTGACTGAACATATACATTGTACTTTAATCTGCGTTGTCTCCTCTAATATCTTTCACTGTCATCTACCTGCTTTGATCCCACAGACCATTTCACAGGTAAGTGATATTAGCCTACTTTACCATCAGCATAGTAGTATTTTACATATATGTCTGTCAAACTGTGGCACCACCATTCAACCAAAAGAAAAGGATTGAACACTTATTTTTGGATCCTTTTATGGCTAATATATGATTTTTGGATTTCTTTTTGAATATTCACATACACAGGACTTTTACTTTGTTTCACTTTAGTATATGATATGTTACATGGACTCTTCATATGATTCATGTGTATTTAATTTAGTTATCCTAGTTGGGATTGGTTTTTAGCACTATATATTTAGCGCAACAATATATAATATTTAGCTTTTACTTTCCATAGTGATATTTGATGGTGTTTTGTTGCAGCTTTTTTCTTTTCTTTTACTTTAAAATTCCCCTAGCGCAGTATTTTTTTCTTTAGTTATTTAGCTGGCAGGAAACAAAGCAGTCAAGAGGCACCAACATCACTCTGCACACATTTTACATTTTATGTTAAGTAAATTATTCATGCTGGCCTGGAATAATGCAGGAAGTATGATGTAGCATGGAGCTGGCAACTTTCTTAGAAATCGCAGTGGTAAATACTTAGCAGGCTGATAGTTTCTCTTCTTCTATGGTTGCTCTGCTCTAAAATCTGGATATTCAATCTGAAATTTAACATCTGTAAGTAATGTCTTTACATCTATTGTTCTGTTCCACCTAGGCTTTTAACAAATCTCTAAACATAAATTCTGTAAATGAGCACTTGTTTAGACAAACGTTTTGGGCTTCACCTAGCTTGTATATCTTTCTTGCCTATTTAAATGTAGACAAAGGTGATAGCATGGTGTCATAAATATTTTCATGTAAACTTACTAATGACAGACAAGAATGCATGCAATGTAATGTATGCTTGTGTCAGTTTAGGTATGTTTGTAATCTCCAAAATCTGTGATTGTACAAGGATCGACTGCAATACCACTAAGGCATGCAGAAATTACCTTCTAGTAATTATGTCTGTAGCGCCACCCTCAAAGGAGCCACTTGAGTACAGGTGCATCTCAAATAATCTGCATATCATCAAAAAGTTAATTTATTTCAGTAATTCAATTCAAAAGGTGAAACTCATTTATTTTATATAGACTCATTACACACAGAGTGATATATTGCAAACATTTTTTCTTTTTCTTTTTATGATTATAGCTTACAGCTAGCGAAAAAAACCAAATTCAGTATTTCAGAAAATTTAAATATTAGATAAGACCAATAAAAAAAAGGATTTTTAATACAGAACTGTTGGTTTACTGAAAAGTATGTCTATGTATGGGTATAGTATTCACTATACTGGTCTGGGGTCTTTTTGCATGAATTACTGCATCAATACAACGTGGCATGGAGGTAATCAGCCTGTGGCACTGCTGAGGTGTTATGGAAGCTAAGGTTGCTTTGACTGCGGCCTTCAGCTTGTCTGCATTGTTGGGTCTGGTGTCTCTCATCTTCCTCTTGACATTACCCCACATATTCGCTATGGGGTTTAGGTCAGGCCAGTTTGCTGGCCAACCAAGCAAAGTGATGCCATGAGCATGAAACCAGGTATTGGTACTTTTGGCAGTGTGGGCAGGTGCCAAGTTATTCATGAAAATGAAATCAGCATCTCCATAAAGCTGGTCAGCAGAGGGAAGCATGAAGTACTCTAGAATTTCCTTGTAGAGGGCTGCACTGGCTTTAGACTTGATAAAACGCAGTGGACAAATACCAGCAGATGACATGGCTGCCCAAATCATCACTGACTGTGAAATAGACCTCATGCAACTGGACCTCGTGCAACTTGGATTCTGTGCCTCTACACTCTTCCTTCAGACTCTGGGACCTTAATTTCCAAATGAAATGCAACATTTTCCACAGTCAGTGATGCATGGGGAGCCATGTCATCTGCTGGTGTTGGTCCATTGTGTTTTATCAAGTCCACAGTCAGCGCAGCCCAATACCAGGAAATTCTAGAGCACATCATGCTTCCTTCTGCTGACTAGCTTTATGGAGATGCTGATTTCATTTTCATAAATAACTTGGCACCTGCCCACAAGTACCAATACCTGGTTTAATGATCATGGTATCACTGTGCTTGATTGGCCAGCAAACTCGTCTGACCCAAACCCAGCTTTAACTTCTTGTGTGTATATCCCAAAAAATTATTTGATTTGGTGGGAGGATTGGGAAGCAAAGGAATTGATTATTTAGAACTGGAGAATGCAAAATCTGGTGTAGCTCTGCATAGAAACCAATCAGCTGCCAAGTTTTTTGTCAAAGTTTAAGGGAACAAGCTAAAGTTAGAAGCTGATTGGTTTCTATACAGAGCTGCAGCAGATTTTGCACTCTCTAGTTTTATTATATCCACCCCAATGACTCTTATGCTGCGTACACACGACCGGACTTTCCGGCAGACTAGGTATGAAAGGATTAGTCTGACGGACAATCCGATTGTGTGTGGGCTAGTCCCATTGTTTTTCCAAAAAAGATATGACGGACTTAGAAATAGAACATGGTTCAAATCTATCCGACGGACTCAATTCCGACAGACTAAATTCGTGAAAACCGTTTCGTCTGTATGCTGGTCCGATGGACCAAATACAGTGCACGGGAAGCTATCGCCTACTGGCTATTGAACTTCCTTGTTTAGTCCCGTTTACGTCATCACGTTTAAAGCAAACAGACTTTTGAACGGACTTAGTCCGTTCGTGTGTGGCCAAGTCCGTCCATTCGGAAAGTACGTCGGAACTCCGTTGAAAGTCCGTCGGACCTATTCTGCCGGAAAGTTCAGTCGTGCATAACACTATATATGAATATTTCAGCTGTTCAGCCAGGCAGATGGCACATATTTCCTGTGTCAGTAAAGTATCTTCCTACATCATTAGTTGCTTCCAGCCTGCTCACTGGACAATGCTCTGGCCTTATCTTCTCCACCCAGTTAGTAACCATGTCTTCCAAAAAGCAGTAAAGCTGAACTAGGAAGTAGTAAAGCTGAACTAGGTAGTGGTAAAGCTGATCCAGAAATCAGAAAATTGAGCTCCTTTTCTGACCAGTATATGGGTTTGTAAATCACAGGATTAGCTGAACAAAAGTATAATTTGTAAAAACAACAAAAACATGTGGGAAATTCAACCGCAATTTTAATTTTTTGCCTTAAAGCGGGAGTCCGCCGGGAGTCCGCCGTTTTTTGTTTTTTTAAAGCCAGCAGCTACAAATACTGCAGCTGCTGACTTTTAAAATAATGACACTTACCCGCCCAGCGCGCCCGCGATGTCGGCAACCGAAGCCGATCTCTCGATCGTCTCTTGGGTGCTGCCACTGCCATCTTGGGTATGGGAATCAGGAAGTGAAGCCTTTCGGCTTCATTTCCCGGTTCCCTACTGCGCATGCGCGAGTCGCGCTGCGCAATAAGGATGGTCCCCGCTGTCTCTGGGATCCGTGTGTTTCCCAGCAGGCAGCGGGGGACTTTCAGAAAGGGGCGTAGATTCTGCGGAAAGGGGCGTACCTTCTGCAGAATCTGCGCCAGAAGTGGGTGCAGATACCTGTACAGTACAGGTACCTGCACCCCCCTGAAAGGTGCCAATTGTGGCGCCGGAGGGGGGAGGATTCCAATGAGCGGAAAGGTGCACTTTAGGGTGGACCTCCGCTTTAAATGCCACTTCAATATTTATGGACACATTGACCCATTTTTAAAGCTTATGATTGTTGTAGGATTTGTGCTATTATAATAATGAGACATGTACCGTCATGTTTGTTTGTTCAATTTTCTGTGTTCCCATCCCCTATTGGTAAATTGCACGTAAGTTCTATGTTTAGGTAAATCAGACCTAGCCACACAAGCAAACACCATGCATTTAGGCGTGCACACAGTCCAAAGTAAAAAAGTGATTGTACAACTAAGGCCGCGTACACACGGGCGGATTGTCTGCCCAACTAAGTTCGTCAGACAATCCGACAGACAGTCCGTCCAAATTTTGAATGAACGGACTTGACCACACACGATGAACAGACAGTCCGCTGAAAACTTGCGCGATGACGTGTACAGCACGTAGGACCGGACTAGAAAAACGACGTCCAATACACTGCAATGCAACCTTCGGCCGTGTAAATCCTTTCTGAGCATGCGCCATACTTAGTCCGTCCAACTTGCCTACACACGAGCGGACTGTCCGCTGAAACCAAGTTTGGACGGACAAAACCAAGTTTGGACGGACAAAATTACGGAAATTCCGAAAGACTAATGCCCCGTACACACGAGAGGACTTATGTCCGACAGACTTCCAAAGGAGTTCCGCCGGAGTTCCGACGGAGTTCTGACAGACTTTTCGGCCGAACGGACTTGGCCACACACAATCACACTAAACTCCGACGGATTCGAACGTGATGACGTACGACTGGACTCGAATAAGGAAGTTCATAGCCAGTAGCCAATAGCTGCCCTAGCGTCGGTTTTAGTCCGTCGGAGTAGCATACACACGAGCGGAGTTTTCGAAGGGGACCGGGTCCGGCGAAGTTCCGTCGGGAAAATTTGAAGCATGCTTCATTTCTAAAGTCCGTCAGACTTTGGCGAATCAAAAGTCCGTTGCAGCCCACACACGATCGGATAGTCTGACGGACTCGGTCCTTCGGACTTTGGATGTTGAAAAGTCCGCTCGTGTGTACGGGGCATAAGTCCGTCAGACTGTCCGCTGAAAAAGTCCGCTGAAGCCCACACACGAGCGGATTGTCCGCTGAAACACGGTTCAGCGGACTAAGTTGGACAGACAATCCGCCCGTGTGTACGCGGCCTAATCCTTTTGGCTTTTAAAAAAAGGAGCAAATGGGGATATGCCAAATAGCGTGCCCTTCAATAACTACACATGCTTTACAGAAAACTGTTCAATGTCTATTGAAAAAAAGCAATTTTCTGTTAGGTACCCTTTATGATCAGATTATTACCGTGTTGTTCACTTTTGATAACTATACAGGAGGTGAAAGTTTCAGGAAGGTCTTAAAATTCCACTGAAGTGTTTCATCAAGATAAGTTAAAAAAGCAATCAAGCAAAAAAAAAAATATATATTTTCATTTAACCATCAAGTAGCAAAAAATGTGCCTGATCACGCAGTTACTTTGGTGGAATTGAAAATAGCAACAACTGTATCAGAGGAATGTTGAATATCTATGCCATGACCTAAAGCTGAAATAGGCCTTTCTTTCTTTGCTCTCGTGATCAAAAAGAGCTGTGGTAAAGCGAATGGAAGAAAGGTGTGCATAGCTGGCCTGGGAGGCAGGGTAAACGAATTGATTCATATTGCATGTACAAAGCAGTTTATTTTTAAAGTGGAAGAATATTGTAACTATAGCTCTTCTTAAAAATGTTTCCTCCTCCGTCCTACCTATCTTGCCTAACCTGTATAAAAATATCTGTATACTTACCTATTTTCCATGTGCTCTGGTTATGTGATGCTGCAGGCCTGTGGAAGGAAGTGCTCAACAACCGTGAAGTCACTCAGCCATTGTTGGCACTCCCTCCTCTCCCCTGCAGCAGCAGCAGCAACTTACTGACAGAGGCTCTGATAAAGAGGGGGTTCTTCTTTTGAAATGCTTAAGGCGATGAGGTCTGGGTGGACACTTCCTGAGGCAGGAATATGTGCAGCTGACCTGGAAGCATGGATTGTGTATCATTCTTTGGAGCTTGTGATAAGTATTTCATGAGTATATATTTATTTTATCAGTAAAATAAAAAGGTTTATAGAGGTAATGCTCTAGGCTGGTGTGCCTTCTTCTTTTGCTTTTTCAATAGCTATCAGGGCTTCCCCAGTACTAAGAGGGCAGCAAAGCGTGTTGACTGTTTGATGAGTGAAGATCTATTGGAGCCTGAGCACCACAATGCACAATGCAGGAGGTTGTTTGTATCTGACTGACAGAGAAGAGCCTGATCTGTGGGACCATATGATTGGATTGCAGAAAATTTTAAATAGGTAAGTGTACACATCCTTTTTATACAGGTTAGGCAGAAAAAGGGAGTGGGGGGAAGGAACATTTTTAAGAATAGTTCTAGTTAGGCTTTTCTTTTGCTTTAAGTCATAAAGAATTACATTACAATTTAGAACAATGATACCATTCAGTCTTTGCTCCTAGGGATACATAAGCACATTGAATGAAGAGGCATTGCTTTACTTCAGACATGCAATATGAAAGAAGTTCTAAATATGACTATAATATAATTTTATGGTGTTTTAATTTCTACAATTAAATAAACCTCAAGTTACATAACACTAAACATAGCAATAGTTTCTAAGTATTTGCAGCTTAAAAGAGTAACATGTTTAAACCTTTTATCTAGTCAATGTTTTCCTTGTACTTTCATCCTGTGTCTCTGCCCTCTTCATTGTTCCTGGTTCTTGCACCACATAACTTTTTTTTTTTTTTTCATTGTTTTATTTATCTTCATTACTTTACTTACTCTTTTCTTCTCCTTCATTTGTTTCTTTTTTTTAATTCCTACCCCCCCGTGTCACATATGGCACTTTTCTGGGGCAAGGGGAGAGCAGATACCTGTATAATCCAGGTATTTGCTCCCAACTCCAGGCATAGATACCCACAGTATCCGTGGATATCTATGCAATATCTGGCCTCCCCCACACTATCTTCTGGGAGACACAGAGGCCCCCGAAGACAGCAGGGACCAGTGGAATCGCGCAGAGTGATTAACGCATGTGTGGTAGGGAACCAGGCTGTAAAGTCGCAAAGCTTCACTTCCTGACTCCCTTACCGAAGATGGTGGTGCCTCCACCCGAGAGCCGAGGGACAGATCGGCTTCGGGTGCAGGCTTCGGGTGCAGGTAAGTGCCCATATTTTAAAAGTCAGAAGCTGCAGTATTTGTAGTTGCTGACTTAAAAAAAATTCTGTCTGAACTCCGCTTTAACTACTTGTGTGTATATCCAAAAAAAATTTGATTTGGTGGGGCTGAGAGCAGTTTTGGGAAGAAAGGGAATTGATTAACTAGAACTGGAGAGTGCAAAATCTGGTGCAGCTTTGCATAGAAACCAATCAGCTTCCAAGTTTTTTGTCAAAGTTTAAGTGAACAAGCTAAAGTTAGAAGCTGATTAGTTTCTATACAGAGCTGCACCAGATTTTGCACTCTCCAGTTTTAGCAAATCAACCCCAATGACTCTTACACTATATATGAATATTTCAGCTATTCAGCCAGGCAGATGGCACATATATCCTGTGTCAGTAAAGTATCTTCCTACATCATTAGTTGCTTCCAGCCTGCTCACTGGACAATGCTCTGGAATTATCTTCTCCACCCAGCTAGTAGCCATGTCTTCCAAGAAGCAGTAAAGCTGAACTAGGAAGTAGTAAAGCTGAACTAGGAAGTGGTAAAGCTGATCCAGAAAGCAGAAGATTGAGCTCCTTTTCTGACCAGTATATCAAGGGTTTGTAAATGACAGGATTAGCTAAACAAAAGTATAATGTGTAAAAACAACAAACATATGTGGAAAATTCAACCGCAATTTTAATATTTTGCCTTAAATGCCACTTTAATATTTATGGACACATTGACCCATTTTTAAAGCTTATGATTGCTGTAGGATTTGTTCTATTATAACCAGTGACATGCACCGTCATGTTTGTTTGTTCAGTTTTCTGTGCTCCCATCCCTTATTGGTAAATTGCACGTAAGCTCTATGTTTCGGTAAATCATACCTAGCCACACAAGCAAACACCATGCATTTAGGCGTGCACACAGTTCAGACAAAGTAAAAAAGTGATTGTACAACTAATCCTTTTGGCTTTTTTAAAGTAGCAAATGAGGATATGCCAAATAACATGCCCTTCAATAACTACACATGCTTTACAGAAAACTGTTCAATGTCTATTGAAAAAAGCTATTTTCTGTTAGGTACATTTTATGATCAGATTATTACCATGTTGTTCACTTTTTATAACTATACAGGAGGTGATAGTTTTAGGTAGGTCTTAAAATTCTACTGAAATTTTTCATCAAGATAAGTTAAAAAAGCAATCAAGCAAATAAAAAAAATGATTTTCATTTAACCATCAAGTAGCAAAAAATGTGTCTGGTCACGCAGTTACTTTGGTGGAATTGAAAACAGCAACAACTGTATTAGAGCAATGTTGAATATCTATGCCATGACCTAAAACTGAAATAGGGCTTTCTTTCTTTGCTCTCGTGATCAAAAAGAGCTGTGGTAAAGCGAATGGAAGAAAGGTGTGCATAGCTGGCTCGGGAGGCAGGGTAAACTCATTGATTCATATTGCATACACATTTTAAAGAGGAAGAACATTGTAACTATAGCTCTTCTTAAAAAAATATTTCCTCCTACCTCCTACCTATCATGCTTAACCTGTATAAAAATATCTGAATACTTACCTATTTTCAATGTGCTCTGGTTATGTGATGCTGCAGGTCTGTGGAAGGGAGTGCTCAAGAATCATGAAGTCACTCAGCCATTGTTGACACTCTCTCCCTCCTCTCCTTCCTCTCCCCTGCAGCAGCAACTTACTGACTAATGCCGCGTACACACGGGTGGACTGTATGGCGTACTTAGTCCGTCGAAACACATTTCAGCGGACAGTCCGCTCGTGTGTGGGCTTCAGCTGACTTTTTCAGCGTGCAGTCTGGCGTACTAAGTATTTTGGATTTTTCTAAATTCTGTCCGTCGTACTTTGGTTTCAGCGGACAATCCGCTCGCCAGTAGGCTAGTTCGACGGACTAAGAATGGCGCATGCCCAGAAAGGATTTACACGGCAGAAGGGTGCTTTGCTGTGTATTGGACTTCCTATTTCTAGTCCCGTCGTACGTGCTGTACACGTCATCGCGCAAGCTTTCGACGGACTGTTTGGGTATCCGTGTGTGGTCAAGTCCGTTCAGTCGAAAGTATGACGGACTGTCCGTCGGATTGTATGACGGACTAAGTACGCCATACAGTCCGCTCGTGTGTACGCGGCAAGAGACTCTGGCAAAGATGGGGGTTCTTCTCTTGAAATGTGTAAGCTGTTGAGGTCTGGGTGGACACTTCCTGAGGCAGGAACATGAGCAGCTGACCTGGAAGCATGGATTGTGTATATTCTTTGGAGCTTGTGATATGCAGTTGTTTGTGAGTATATATTTATTTTATCAGTGAAATAAAAAGGTTTGCAGAGGTAATGCTCTAGGCTGGTGTGCCTTCTTCCTTTGCTTTTTCAATAGAGCTATCAGGGCTTCCCCAGTACTAAGAGGGCAGCAAAGCTTGTTGACTGTTTGATGAGTGAAGGTCTATTGAAGCCTGAGCACCACAATGCACAATGCAGGAGGTTGTTTGTATCTGGCTGACACAGAAGAGCCTGATCTGTGGGACCATATGATTGGATTGCAGAAAATTAAAAATAGGTAAGTGCACACATCCTTTTTATACCGGTTAGGCAAAAAAGGGAGTGGGGGGGAAGGAACATTTTAAAGAATAGTTCTAGTTAGACTTTTCTTTTGCTTTAAGACATAAAGAATTACATAAAAATTTAGAACAATGATACCATTCAGTCTTTGCTCCTAGGGATACATAAGCACATTGGATGAAGAGGCATTGCTTTACTTCAGACATACAATATGAAAGCAATTCTAAATATGACTATAATATAATTTTATGGTGTTTTAATTCTACAATTAAATAAACCTCAAGTTTCATAACACTAAACATAGCAATAGTTTCTAAGTATTTGCAGCTTAAAAGAGTAACATGTTTAAACCTTTTATCTAGTCAATGTTTTCCTTGTACTTTCATCCTGTGTCTCTGCCCTCTTCATTGTTCCTGGTTCTTGCACAGCATAACTTTTCTTTTTTTTTTTTTTTCCTTTTCATTGTTTAGTTATCTTCACTACTTTACTTAGGCCGCGTACACACGGGCGGACTGTCTGTCCAACTTAGTCCGCCGAAACACATTTCAGCAGACAGTCCGCTCGTGTGTGGGCTTCAGCGGACTTTTTCAGCGTGCAGTCTGGCGGACTAAGTATTTCGGAATTTCCGTAATATTGTCCGTCCAACTTTGGTTTCAGTGGACAGTCCGCTCGTGAGTAGGCTAGTTGGACGGACTAAGTATGGCGCATGCTCAGAAAGGATTTACACGGCCGAAGGTTGCATTGCAGTGTATTGGACGTCGTATTTCTAGTCCCGTCGTACGTGCTGTACACGTCATCGCGCAAGCTTTCAGCGGACTGTTTGTTCATCGTGTGTGGTCAAGTCCGTTCATTCAAAAGTAGGACGGACTGTCCGCCCGTGTGTACGCGGCTTTACTCTTTTCTTCTCCTTCATTTGTTTCTTTTTTTTTATTCCTACCCTGTGTTTTTTTTTTTCTCATACAAAGATTGATCAGAACTTAAAACAGTCTTGTGCATCTTGAATATCTCTCCTGGGACCACCATCTTAAGAGAACCTTCTTTCCCGCCTCTGGGAATTTTCTCTGGCGGATGACCAATACATTGACCACCTTTTCCTCTTAACAAGACAACTCAGAGTTTGTTTCTTTTCATCATTTTCATGATCTCAGAGTTTCTCACAGCAGGAAAACTTCTGTTACATGCAAATTTGGTATTTTTACAGGACTTGTTATGCTCAAACTCTGACCACTCCAGCCACATTATACAAACTTGATTAAAAATATATATAGTTCTCCCTGAAGGTAAAAAAAACCTCCTCTGTGCAGCAGCCCCTACTAATACTTACCTAATCCCCATCTCGATCCAGCAATGTGCTTGAAAGCCTCGGCTCTCCAGGAACTCTACCTCCTCATTAGCTGAGACAGAAGCCAATGGCTCCCACTGCTGTCAATCACAGCCAGCGAGTCAATGAGGAGAGAAGGGGCAGGGCCGCGTCGTGGCTCTGTGTGTCAATGGACATGCAAAGTCACGGCTGGGGAATGAGCCTGCATGGGTTTCCCTATTGAAAGCAGCTTGCTGTGGGGCATTTGGCAGGAGGGAGGGGCCAGGAGCACCAGGGGGACCTGAGAAGAGGAGGACCAGGACAGCTCTGTGCAAAGCCACTGCACAGAGCAGGTGAGCTTAAGATGTTTTGTTATTTAAAGAAAAAAGCCTTTAATATCACTTTTTTTCTCCTAATGGATGTTCCAGTTAACTACACAAGTGGCTACACTGAAATAAATGTAATCTAGACAGCCTATGCTATTTTAACCACTTGCTTACTGGGCACTTAAACACCCTTCCTGCCCAGACCAATTTTCAGCTTTCGGTGCTCTCACACTTTGAATGACAATTACTCAGTCATGCAACACTGTACCCAAATGAATTTTTTGTCCTTTTTTTCCCACAAATAGAACTTTCTTTTGGTGGTATTTGATTACCTCTGGGGTATTTATTTTTTGCGCTATAAACGAAAAAAGACCGAAAATTTTGAAAAAAAACGCATATTTCTTTGTTTCTGTGACAGAATTATGCAAATTATTAATTTTTCTTCATAAATTTTGGCCACAATTTATACTGCTACATATCTTTGGTAAAAATAACCCAAATTAGTGGATATTATTTGGTCTTTGTGAAAGTTAGAGAGTCTACAAGCTGTAGTGCGAATCGCACAAAATTGATCACATCTGATGTACTGGTGGCCTATCTCGCTTCTTGTGACCCAAACAAGTCAGGAAAGTACAAATACCCCCCAAATGACCCCTTTTTGGAAAGTAGACATTCCAAGGTATTTAGTAAGAGGCATAGTGAGCTTTTTGATGTTGTCATTTTTTTCCCACAATTCTTTGCAAAATTAAGATTTTTCATTTTTTTTTCTCCACAAAATTGTCATTGTAATAGGTTATATCTCTCACATGGCATGTGTATACCACAAATGACACCCCCCAAAAAATTCTGCTACTCCTCCTGAGTATTACAATACCACATGTGTGGGACTTTTTCACAGCCTGGCCACATAGAGAGGCCCAACATGCAGGGAGCGCCATCATGTGTTCTAGGAACATAAATTACACATCTAACTTGTTGACTATTTATTACACTTTTGAAGCACCAGGACAATGACACGTGACACTGATGACAGATGGCACTGATACTTGGCAATGATGACACTTATACGTGGCACTGATGACACGTGGCACTGATGACAGATGGCACTAATATGTGGCACTGATGACAGATGGCACTAATATGTGACACTGATGACACGTGGCACTTATACGTGGCACTGATGACACGTGGCACTAATACATGGCACTGAAGACACATGGCACTAATACGTGGCACTGATGACAGATGGCACTAATACGTGACACTAATACGTGCCACCGATGAGAGATGGCACTAATACATGACACCGATGCCGCGTGACACTGATGACAGATGGCACTGATAAGTGGCATTGATGACACGTGACACTGACAACAGATGGCACGTGACACTGACAGGTGGCACTGATGACAAATGGCACTGATACGTGGCACTGATGACAGATGGCACTAATATGTGGCACTGATGACAGATGGCACTATGTGGCACTGATGACACGTGGCACTGATGACAGATGGCACTTATACTTGGCACTGATGACAGATGGCACTGGGGACAAATGGCACTGACAACAGTTGGCACTGGGGGCAGGTGGCACTGGGGGCAGGTAGCACTGGGATGGATGGCACTGGGGGCAGGTAGCACTGGGGTGGATGGCACTGGGGGCAGGTAGCACTGGGGTGGATGGCACTGGGGCGGATGGCATTGGGGCGGATGGCACTGCTGGGGGAGGATGGCACTGCTGGGGGAGGATGGCACTTTTTTTTTTACATTTTATTTTTTTACGGCCACCCGGACGAAAGCGCCTGCTCTACGGCCGTCATTCGGCTATAGGGCGGGCACGAGGTGGTTAATGGAAGAGCTAATCTCCTGCTGGTTATATATATATATATATATATATATATATATATATATATATATATATATATATATATATATATATATATATATATATATATATATATATAGGCTTCCTATGAGTAATGGCAGTAAAGTTCTACGTGACAGATCTGTTGTTAGTGATGGACGAGCTTCCATCGGGATGTTTTGCGAACGCGAACCGCGAATGCGGCCAAAAGTTTGCGAACCGCAAAGTTCAAGGCAGGCCCCATTGACTTTAATGGCAGGCGACCCTTAAAAACCTCCAGGTCATATTTTAAGCCACAAAATACTTACTAGCTGTGCACACATAGTCCCACCACATGGACACTGACTTAACAAAAGTATTAAGTGAATCTGGGATCGACAACGACAAGCATTCTTTTTTTATCTGTGAAATTTTGAAAATTCAGGAGCACATGAAGGCCATGGAGGAGAGGCAAGGTCAGGGCAGGCTATGAAGGGGGTGTAGGAGATGATCAGTGCCACAGTCAGGGCAGCACAGACCTGTGCCAGTGTCCCAATGTGCCAACCTCTGCTTGAGCCCCTCCCTCTGCCCGGCCCTTACCCCCACCTATGCAGGGCTCCACTGCGTTGGTCCGGAGGTGCCAGCCCAGTGCTGATCCTCAGCCATTGGGCTGGCACTGCCTGCTGATTGGCTTCTCCGCTCCTATCTCCCTCACTGTCTGAAACCAGCACCATAAAAGAGACTGAGCACTGACACCAGCACCGTGATAGAGAGCACTGACACCAGCACCGAGATAGAGAACACTGACACCAGCACCGAGATAGAGAGCACTGACACCAGCACCGAGATAGAGAACACTGACACCAGCACCAAGATAGAGAGCACTGACACCAGCACCATGATAGAGAGCACTGACACCAGCACTGAGATAGAGAGCACTGACACCAGCACTGAGATAGAGAGCACTGACACCAGCACTGTTATAGAGAGCACTGACACCAGCACAGAGATAGAGATCACTGACACCAGTACCGTGATAGAGAGCACTTACACCAGCACCGAGATAGAGAGCACTGACACTAGCACCGTGATAGAGAGCACTGACACCAGCACGAGATAGAGAGCACTGACACCAGCCCCGTGATAGAGAGCACTGACACCAGCACCGAGATAGAGAACACTGACACCAGCACCAAGATAGAGAGCACTGACACCAGCACCATGATAGAGAGCACTGGCACCAGCACTGAGATAGAGAGAACTGACACCAGCACTGAGATAGAGAGCACTGACACCAGCACTGAGATTGAGAGCACTGACACCAGCACCAAGATAGAGAGCACTGACACCAGCACTGTGATAGAGAGCACTGACACTAGCACAGAGATAGAGAGCACTGACACCAGTACCGTGATAGAGAGCACTGACACCAGCACCGTGATAGAGAGCACTGACACCAGCACCGAGATAGAGAGCACTGACACCAGCACCGAGATCTTGTGGGCACCCACGTGACATCACTAGACACATCATCATCGATGTCACCTTCCCCACTGTTATAATTAGAGATCTCGGAGTAGGCAGCAACAGCGGGGACCAACCTCCTTGGGCTGATCTGGGTACTGTCGTCAGACTGCTGAGTGTCGGTTGTTGCTACCTCCTCTTCCTGATCCAATGCAAAGAATGGCTGTGCATCGGAAATCTCTTGGATCGGAAAATAATTCCTGTGACTCAAGCGGAAGGTATATGGTGGTGGTGGTGTTGGTGGTAGTGTCTTTGGGGGTGCACACAGCAGAGAATGAAGAGGGTGCAGATCGAGAGGATGAGGAGTGTGCAGAAGAGTAAGGCTGAGTGAGCCACTCAACTAAGTCTGCTGCGTCCTTTGACGTAATGGCACGCACCTTCTGCAATTTGCCACTTTGGCTCAAGTCTGTTGCTCCTGCCCTACCCCTACCGCCCCTGCATAAGGGCCTGCCTCTTCCTCTGCCTGTCATTTTTTAAATGACCCTGTGACAAAAGTCTCTAGAGAAGTGCAGTATGCATGTGGAAGAAGGTATATAACACCCTGCTTCAATCTGTCGTTTTTGGGGGCCATTGGTCTATCACACCAGTTATAATACTTTTTTTTTTATTGCGTTTGTCACTCTTTGTAGTATCACTGCAGAACCGCTCAGCAGTCACAATGCTGCACAGTGGAAATGCACTATACTATGCTTTCTATATGTGCAAGTATTTTATATGTGTATTACACCCCTATATACTGCACACCAAATAGTACACCTATACCAGTCCTTACAAGGACCTTTGTGGACCTAGTAGCTAGTGATTTACAGACTGTCCTTCAGTCCCTACACTGATAAAAGACACCTGCAGAATCGGTCAGCTCTCAGCTCAGCAGTCAAGTATAATAGGCTTTCTACATTTGAAAGAAAGTATATTATACGTGTACAACCCTATATACTGTACACATATACCAGTCCTTAAAAGGACCTTTGTGGACCTAATAGTAATAGCTAGTGATTAAACTGACTGTCCCTGCTCCACACAGCGTCCTGTCCCTACACTGACAAAAGACAGCTGCAGAATCGGTCAGCAGTGCACTCAGCAATCACCAACACAGCAGTCAGCAGCAGTGCACCAGAACCCTATATACTGTACACCTGTACCAGTCCTTAAAAAGACTTTTGTGGACCTAATAGCTAGTGATTTGTGTCACTACAGTCTGTCCCTGCTCCACACAGCAACCTCTCCCTACACTGACATAAGACAGAATGTAAAATGGTCTATTTAAAAGGTAGGGGGAATATCCAATTGTCCATGTGCTGAAATGTCTCAATTGGCTGTCCTGTACCCCATGATGGATGTGTCATCATGGGTCAAAGTTCTTTCACAATGTAAACGCATATGTCCGCCGGGCGAACAGCACCAGAAGTACGCCGGTTTGGCGAATCGCGAACACGCAAAATTTGCCGCAAACCGACCGCCGGGCAAACTGCAAGACCATCTCTATCTGTTGTTCTTCACTAGCTAGTTGGGGCTCATTAACTGGAATCCATTTGGTTGCAGATGAAACAATACATTCCAACAGGTGATTGTCTAAGGCATCTGAGTACAGTGTTCCAGCAATGCAGTAAAGTATTATATAATATTGCTTTATATTTAATTAAAGCAGAGCTGCGCCCAAAAGGGGAAGTCCTGCCTTAAGTACTTTAGTATTATTCTCCTTCTCCCCTGCCCCATTTGACATGCTATTATTTTTGAGGGGGAGTCGGTACCTATCAAAACTAGGTCTAGATCCAAGTTCTCCTCTCCCCCTTCCTCCTTGCAGTCTTCGCGAACAGGTCCCAAAAGACTGCTGGAAAGGTGCTCACAGTTGAGATGCCGACACCGGGGAGAGAAGAGGGAGAGAGTAGATGGCTCGGAATGGCTCGGGTGAACACATCACTGGATCCTGGGACAGGTGAGTACAAGTTTAATAAAAAGTCAGCAGCTACAGTTTTTATAGTTGCTGACTTTTAATAAACACAAAAAACGACTGGAGCTCCTCTTTAATTAGGCGACCTGAATTCTGAATGTTTGGCTCATTACTATACATCACCTGTCATTATATTTTGCACACATCCTACTGCTGGTAGCATGTAACAATCCCACTAATGTAGATTCAATGCAATCAGAACACATTTATGCAGTTTCAGTATATCATATGCTTGCCATATGTGTGAGTTGCAGTATCTGAACTGTATATGCACACTGTTATGTAGTGTTCTACATTCCTACATTTTGATGGATAGTTTTTAAGATAAGGATTCATATCTGAGAAGTCAGGCTGAATACATTTTTCATTACAGTTCCAAATACACATTTACCACTATGAGCAAAAAGAAAACAATAATTATTTTTATGTATTAAACAAAGGTATGAAAGGTGCTTGATAGTTTTCATGACAACTGATTTCTATTTCTGTGGCTTTATGGAAACTCTGTGGTGGTCCTTCATGGAAATACAGATCCAGGGAACTACAGCACTTTTAAAATGGACTTATAGTGGAAAGAACCTAAACTCATATTGAGATGATATGATATGTTGATAAAAACACCTAAACTTTCTCTACTGCTATAAAGAGTAGGGATGAGCCGAACACCCCCCCGGTTCGGTTCGCACCAGAACTTTCGAACGGACCCCAAATTCGTATGAACTTTAGAACCCCATTGAAGTCTATGGGACTCGAACGTTCGAAATTAAAAGTGCTAATTTTAACGGCTAATATGCAAGATACTGTCCTAAAAAGGGTTTGGGGACCTGGCTCCTGCCCCAGGGGACATGGGTCAATGCCTAAAATGTTTTAAAAATGGCCGTTTTGGCGGGAGCACTGATTTTAATGACGATTAAAGTGAAAAAAAAAAGTGAAATATTCCTTTAAATATGGTGCCTGGGGGGTGTCTGTAGTATGCCTGTGAAGTGCCACATGTTTCCCGTGTTTAGAACAGTCCCTGCACAAAATGACATTAAACGGAAATAACATCATTTAAAACTGCTTGCGGTTTTAATGTTATATCTGGTTCCTGCAATATGGTTGAAAATCATTGAGAAAAATGGCATGGGTAGCCCTCCCTGCCCATTACCAGCCCCTTTGGGTCTTGTACGCATATTAAGGGGAACCCAGTACCCATATTAAAAAAAGGAAATGCGTGTGGCCCCCAGGCCCTATATACTCAGAACAGCAGTATACAGGCGGTGCTAACAAGACAGGGACTGTGTAGGTTTGTTGTGTTAAGTTGAATCTGTTTGTAATTTTCAACTGGTACATTTTTAAAGTGTAGCTCCAGTCAAAAAAACTATTTTTAAGCTTTTTGGAAAACATAGGGAAGGGTTATGGCAATCAAAGAAAAACACAGTGCTACAAAGGGAAGGGTTATCACCCCTGTATAATTTGTTTTGTCGTCCATCTTTTTTCATCTCACTTGCTGTTGTCTCCTTCCGTTTGCAAGTAGGAGATGTACAACATTGTAAGCCCTCAAAGTGACTCTTGGTGGGCGCTGGAGCGCCCTGCTGTGAACGATTATATCAAGAATTGTAATTACATGCCATTGTTGAACAGTGGTAGAAAAATTGACCTTTGGGTGGGCACAGGAACGGGCCCTCCTGTGAAATATTATATCAAGAATTGTAATTACATGCCCCTGTTAAACAGGGGCAGAAAAATTGGGCCTTAGGCACTGGTGCTGGTGCCACCACACTGCAACCTCTCCTATATGCTCTAGTTTTATTGCAGGAATTAGCCCTGCTGCAAAGCATTACATCAAAAATTGTAATTAAAAGCCCCTGTTAAACAGGGGCAGAAAAATTGGGCCTTAGGCACTGGTGCTGGTGCCACGACACTGCAAGCACAGGCATTAAATGATCGGCGGAAATGCACACAGACTTTCCTGGCCTGCTTCAGGACATCCTGTAAGCCGGGGTACCTGCCCAAGAACCGCTGCACCACCAGGTTAAGGATGTGAGCTACACAGGGCACATGGGTCAGTTGTCCCTGTCGGAGGGCGGAGAGGAGGTTGGTGCCATTGTCGCAAACCACCATTCCTGGCTTAAGCTGGCGTGGTGTCACCCACTTCTCGGCCTGCCCCTGCAAAGCTGACAAAACATCCGCCCCAGTGTGGCTCCTGTCCCCCAAACAAACCAGCGCAAGCACGGCATGGCATTGTTTTGCCTGTGTACTTGCGTAGCCCCTGGAATGCCTACGGAGCACCGCTGGTTCTGAGGACAGAGCACTGGAAGAGGCCATGGAGGAAGAAGAAGAGGAGGGGGTGGAAGAGAGAGGTGTGTCACAACCAATAGTAGCATTTTGGAGGCGTGGTGGCGGAACAACCTCCAACACTACTGCACCTTGTCCTGCATCCTTCCCAGCTGCCAGAAGAGTGACCCAATGGGCCGTGAAAGACAGGTAACGTCCCTGTCCATGCCTGCTGGACCATGAGTCAGCGGTAATATGCACCTTACCGCTGACTGCCCTGTCCAGCGAGGCAAGGACATTGCCTTCCACATGCCAGTAGAGAGCCGGAATCGCCTTCCGTGAGAAAAAGTGGCGTTTGGGGACCTGCCACTGAGGAACCGCACATTGTACAAACTCACGGAAGGGGGCCGAGTCTACCAACTGAAAAGGCAGCAGTTGAAGTGCTAGCAATTTAGCCAAGCTAGCATTCAACCGCTGGGCATGTGGATGGCTGGGAGTGAACTTCTTTCGCCGGTCCAGCAGCTGGGGCAGGGACATTTGCCTGCTATAATCGGACGTGGGTGTACTGCTAGCAGAGTGCCCGGAAGCACTTGGCGGTGACACACCTAATTCTACACCTTCATTCCTCTCAGAGCAGGTTTCAGAGAGGACTGAAGGTCTAGTAGGGTTGGAGATGCCAGCTGATGCGGAGCAAGGAGAGGTCCGCTTTGTTCTTTGGTGTGGGTCTTTGAGGTACGCTTGCCAACGAGCTGCATGGCAGGTCAACATATGTCTGGTCAAGCATGTGGTGCCCAAGCGGCTGATGTTTTGGCCATGCGAGATACGCTTGAGACATATGTTGCAAATAGCAGCGGTGCGATCTGATGCACTCGTCTCAAAAAAGGCCCACACCAAAGAACTTTTAGAATAACGCGCAAAGGCAGCGCCCTGCACAGGCGGAGCTCTGCGGTGTGATTCAGTCAGTGTGCTGCCCCTAAGCTGGCCCCCAGAGGGCATCCTGCCTCGTTGGACATGTGTCTCCTCCTCCTCCTCCTCCTCCTCCTCCTCTCTTCTACCAGGCACCCACGTGGAGTCAGTGCCCTCATCATCCCCTCCCTCTTCTTCGCTGTAGCAAACCTGGCAATATGCTGCAGCTTGTGGAACATGACTGCCAGTTTGCTGTCCTTCTTGAGCATCCCCTCTCTCTGCATTCACGCTACTGCCTTCCTCTAGCTGAGTGTCATCATCAGAGCCTAGAAAACACTGGGCATCCTCCTGGAGCATGTATCCAACACTGTGCTCAAAGAGTTCAGGAGACTCCTCAGGAAGACGTGGTGGGTCTAGGGAAAGAGTCACTGATGATGACATTGAGACGAGGGAAGACGATGCGTTGGCAGCTGCTTTGCTAGTACCCTGAGATTGGGTGAGAGAGGATGAGGAGGATGAAGAGGGCTTGGTCATCCACTCTACCAAGTCGTTGGCATGTTGCAGTTCAACATGTCCAGCTGCCGAAAAGAAGGACAAGCGTGTCCCATGGCCACGTGCTGATGACAATGCACCGCGTCCACGACCAGCACTGTTGTCTCTAGACACAGAGCCTGCTTGCCCTCTTTTATAGGCTCGCGCCTGTCTGCCTCTCCTTGCTGGCCTTCCAGACATGGTAATGGCCTGAAGGGAGTTGGGTAAAACAGCAGTTGGGTAGTGTATATTGTGCTGGAGGCACACAACACCCACTAACTCCTGCAGATGTCTTTATTATAGAACACCAGAGATAAAGGGGTATACTGTAATGAAGTCACACAACACCCACTAAGCCCTGCAGATGGCTCTATTAGAGAACAGCAATAAAGGGTAGATACAGGTGTATATTGTGCTGGAGGCACACAACACCCACTAACTCCTGCAGATGCCTTTATTATAGAACACCAGAGATAAAGGGGTATATACAGATGTATACTGTGCTGTGCTGGAGGCACACACAACTTCTAATAACTCCTGCAGTTGGCAAGTGGGCTCAAATAGAGAAGAGCTATGTAGGTGGATATAGCGGTGTGTACTGGGTACAGAGCACGCAGACAGCACGCACAAGCTCCTAACACTACTGACTGCAAGCTCTAATATAAAAGATAGATCACTAGCTATATAGGTGAGGTGAATATAGCGGTGTATACTGAGGTCAGGGCACGCAGACAACAACCACTACAGAAGAGCAAGATCGAAAATCGGCCGATAACGATCGGTGTGTACTGTGTTGAAGGTACACAGAACACCCACTAACTGCTTCAGACGCCAACACACTACACAAGGCCGCCGCGCTGGCGGCCTTATATAGTGTGGGGCGTGTACTACACAGCCTGAGCTATAATTGACCACAGGCATCCTGCCTGTGGCCAATCATGGCTCTCCTCGCTGCTGGCACTGTGATTGGCCAAGCATGCGGGGTCACAGTGCATGCTTGGCCAATCATGAGTCAGCAATGCACTGCGATGGCGCAGTGCATTGTGGGCCGTGAGCGCCACACGAATTTGGCGCGAACGGCCCATAACGTTTGGAATTCGCCGAACGGGCGAACAGCCGATGTTCGAGTCGAACGCATGTTCGACTCGAACGCGAAGCTCATCCCTAATAAAGAGTTGTCCTTCAGACAAGTGCCCAGTCACATGACCAACGCCAAGGAATCTCAGAAGATGTTGAAAATTCTGGAGAACTGATGTCAAGAGAATGCTCTGGCAGGGTACATTTTCTTTAATATATTATTTAAAAGCTGAGTAATCTCTGTGCTATTTAAAACAAATGCCCATCGTTATGGTTGCCACCTCATCCCTTTAAATCTGAACACTTACTAATTACATTTCTTTGTTCTGTGGCTGATTAAGGTAGTAATTAAACTCACTTGGTGCCTTATCAGCATTAAATTAGCCTCAGAACCTATGTAATTTATATGTGTTCGGGTTTAAAGGAATGAGGTGGCAACCCTACCCATATAGCATCTGCTACATATTCTTTTACCAAGCCAAAAGAAATGTGTTAGAATACCGTATATACTCGAGTATAAGCCGAGATTTTCAGCCTCTTTTTTGAGGCTGAAAGTGCCCCCTCGGCTTATACTCGAGTCACCGCTGTCTGACTGCTCGATCAGCGTATCGAGCAGACAGACGGCGGACATTAAAATTCAAAAGCCGCGCCTCCTTCTCCGCCTCCGCCTGTGATAGGCGGAACACTGAATTTCCCAGCAGTCAGTGTTCCGCCTATCACGGACATCCGTTCATTCTCATACTACGGACGAGTATGAGAGGATGTCCGTGATAGGCGGAACACAGGCTGCTGGGAAATTGAGTGTTCCGCCTATCACAGGCGGAGGCGGAGAAGGAGGCGCGGCTTTTGAATTGTAGAATGGCCGCCGAGAAGAGCGGCGATCCTGGAGCGGCGATCCATCGGCACGACACGGGACGGAGGAGGCACGGGACGGAGGAGGCACGGGACAGAGGAGGCACGGGACAGAGGAGGCTCGGGACGACGGCGGCTCGGGACGGAGGCTTGGGACACAGGTAGGCTGGACACACACACAAGGCTGCACGGACACACACACACACACACACACACACACACACACACACACACAGGGATGGATGGATGGATGGATGGATACACACACACACACACACACACACACAGGGATGGATGGATGGATGAATACACACACACACACACACACACACACAGGGATGGATGGATGGATGAATACACACACACACACACACACACACACACACACACACACAGGGATGGATGGATGGATACACACACAGGGATGGATGGACGGACACACACACA
Organism: Lithobates pipiens; assembly: GCF_037356315.1. Lineage (NCBI taxonomy): Eukaryota > Metazoa > Chordata > Amphibia > Anura > Ranidae > Lithobates > Lithobates pipiens. Next base: position 260,012,141 of record NW_027507903.1, on the reverse strand, counting down.
GGGATGGATGGATGGATGGATGGATGGACACACACACAGGGATGGATGGAACGGACACACACACAGGGATGGACGGACACACAGGGATGGACAGCCATGTCTCACCCTCGGCTTATACACGAGTCAATAAGTTTTCCAGTTTTTTGGGGGTAAATTGGGGGCCTCGGCTTATATTCGGGTCGGCCTATACTCGAGTATATACGGTAAATATTTGTAAGCAATGCAGCTCTTTGCATAAATAAATCACCTGGCCTGTGCCTTGCATAGTTATGAAACAAATACATTTGATACACTCTTAGCCCCTGTACACGCGGTCGGAGATTCTGCCAACCAAATCCGTCGGATTTTGTCCGTCAGATTTAGTCTGACGGATTGTGTCCGAAACTGTTGCATACACACGGTCGGACTAAGTTGTCGAAAAATGCGATATTTCAGAACGTGATGACGTAATTTCGTTACGATGGGACTAGATTCAGGCAAGTAGCCAATAGCTTTGATGTAGGAATTTGATCTGAGCATGCATGGCACTTGGTCCGATCAAAATTCTCTACACATGATCGGATTACGTCCGACCGGCCCAGTTGGTCGGGAAATATTTCCAACATGTTGGAAAATTGGGTCCGACGGAGATTCGGACGGAATCAGTCCGATGCATACCACACACAGTCGGATTATCTGACGACACGGTCCAATAAGACGTATTCCGACGGATTCTCCGACCGTGTGTTCGCGGCATTAGGTATATTTATAAAAAGCAAATAGGCTTTCAGGATAATTTGCACTTGAAAGGGATGTTTCACTTAGCTTAGCGAATGAAGTGAAGGTCTGCTAATGTCCATTGTCCAATCATGTGAAAGCAAAAAAAATGCAATTTTTTTTTTTACGTGATTAGGTAAACATTGCCAAATTAATTTTTTCCACATGTATGAAGCTAAAGCCAGACAAGGATGTTTCAAATCTGGGCCGATTCAGTAGGTCAGTAGAAACTGGCCAAGATTTGAACCATGTACGGGCAGGTTGAATGTACCCAAGTTGATTGATCAACTAGCCTGCTTGATTTTACTTGTAATTATCGCTATCGGCTGTTATAGCTGCTATCACTGTGCTCTCCCGAAGGGGACAGCTTCCCCTGCCCCATACTGGGAGAAGACAATGGCTCCATGGGATAGATTCAACTGTCAACCCTGTCTGTGTTTATGGGGGAGTCGAGCAAATTTATTTCCTGCAAAAAGTGGTTGCAGGAAAAAAAAATTGCTCCATCTATGGCCAGCCTTAGAGAAAATCCCCTTGCTAAGTGAACAGTCAATTTGCCTTTAGTACTGTAAATAAACAAGATTGCATAATAATTGTTTCATAAATGTAGGGGGCATGGGGGATTTATTTTTAAAAAGGCTACACTGTTTTTCCATTCATGGTCATTTCCCAGTTTTTGGAAGATAAGTCTAAGCTTGTAAGAATATGTGTGCATGAGTTAGAAAACAATTATAAATAATTACATGACTAAGATGGAATTATTTCAGTCATGTAATTATTATTAGGCTAATTGTTTTCTATTAGTAAGGTAACACTTTTTTGTTTTCTATCATGCACGTCTTTATGTAGGTTCTTCAGTACCAGACTAGATACTAGTGTAAGGGTAATAGAGCATCTGTCCATCTTCACCTGGAATACGACTAGCTATACACATAGCAATTTTCTGGCAGCTACTTTTATCAAAGGATATGGTAGAATTTGTTTCTGTTTGAAAGATAGTGGAAATAGCTTGGTTCCACCCCCTACTCACCTTCAAGTACTGCCCTTTTAGAGAATACAGAATTAATTATTTGCATGGAATTTGATAATGATAACAAGAAAAGCAGTAAAATAGATCTCCTGCAGCCAGTAAAAATAGTGGCTCCTGTCAGCAAAAATAGATTCCCCCAACAACAATTTACCACCAGCTACAATATTCCCCTTCAACAACAATAAACTCCCAGCAGCAACCACAGATTTCCCCATTGCCAGTGTCAATAGACCCCTCCCTCAACAGTAGATCTCTCCCAACAACAACTGATCCCCCAGCAATATAAGACCCATCCTCAGCAACAATAGGTCCCCCACCAGCAACAATAGAACCCCCTGCAAAAATAGATCCCCTCCAGCTAGAATAGATCTCCCAGAAGCCAGCATCAATAGACCCTGCAGCATGATCCAGCACCCCTTGCCATTACATATATTCAGTGCTAGAGGTGCCGGAACTCCGTTCCCGCATGTTCCTGCTGAAAAAAGCCCTGAGTATATGAAAAATAATCATGAGAATACAATATGTACAAAAATGTAAAACTCAACAAATGCTACAAAACAATAAATTAATTGTGTACTTCTGGAAAATAACTATAGTGTCCTTTCAATATTAAAAGACTGCTTGCTGGTTGTGCAATAGGTAACCTTAGGTCTTCCTACCCACCAGCAGTGCTACAGTTTGTAGCAGTACCCCTGCAGGAGCTTGACACAACATTGCACCAACACATCAATTATGATATCTGAGCTTTAGAACAGAAGTTTGATCTCTTTGCCACCTACCTTACCTCAAATGCATTAGGTGAGTGGAAAACATCACTGTAGGTGGAAATAAATGGCACTTAAAGCGGTGGTAAACTTTCCCCCACAACTTTGTCCCATGTAAATCAACATAAAAAACCTTAATGAACACTGCTTGCAGATATCTCCTTACTTGCTTAGTATTGTTGTAATCATTTTTGTTCTTTAGAATGACGTCAATGAGAATGCCCAAATCTCCCATGATTTATGGCACACTCTGTGTATTTGTCTATCTATTATCAGGACTTCCTACGGCACACCACTGATATCCCAGGAGACTTCATAATCACTCAGAGCTTCCTCCTACACCCCATGTGACCATGTGACATCACATGCAGTGTAAACCTGGCCATCGGACAGCATTACTGCAGTCTTATCAGCTGAAGCTGATAAGACTCACACAAGCAAACACTAGATAATCGGCACAAGTAAATACTATGAAATAAAACAAGCCATGAACAGAGAAGCAGGGGTGCTATAGAAACGTTGGATTGAGAATGAGGCTTGGTTAACAGTACAAGAAGTGCTAAATGTAAGGACGGAAATACACTCCACTCTGGATTCAGAAAACAATACTTAAGATGGCGCTGCCTAACCCCTGGAAACAAGTTTTTTAAAGTTTTTTTTAAACAGTAAGTAATATGCGATTTGGGCTGGATTACAGTAGCTATAGTTTGATAATTACTTAATAATTATAATGGACTAAATGAAAAGAAGCATCAGAGTGGGGAAGTTTACTTCCTCTTTAACATAACAAATATTTTCAGGTAAGGAGTAAGAGGGATAAGACTACTGTTGGGGCCTAACCATAATCAAATACATCCTAGCTAACCACTGGCAAGTGGGAGATCTACCACAGAGGCTGCCTATAGAGGACCCTTTAAACTCAAGAGAGACTAGCAGTTTAATATGCAAGACAATAAAAAAGGTGAGAACATTATTTTATATAAAAAAGCCAATTATTTATAACACAGTGCAGAGAACAAATTAAATATCATACAGTTAAGATTTAGATGTACTTTAAATATGATATATCAAATCCATGTTTCACAAATCCAATGAAGGAGTTAAATGTCTTAGTTTTTTTGATTGTCAAGTGGTGCTTGTTTCAATTCTTTTAAGTTTGACATGTTCCATAGCTTTAACATATTTTCAATTGCTGTGAAGACCAGTTAGCATTCTACTACACCTACACAAGCCTCTAAGTAATTTTCAGTTACATTCTCAGTTCACAAAACAAAGGCTGAGCTCAGTAACAAAGTGGTCTGGCAGTTTTCATGAAGGAAACATCAGGAATTTCTGCACCCCACACGGTGTACGTGTTTCTTAAATTTCAGGCAGGTCATGCTAGTTTTTAAGGGCACTAAAGAATGACACATGCAGGTATTTTCAGAATTGTGCATTATGTGTAAATGCTTTCAAAAAGATTTTTTCCAGTCTGCTGAAGCCTTTTCGCATGCATCAGTATTTTATATTATCATATTTTATAGTATTACTCCCACTGTATTTTGCATATACAAATCAGTTTACAAAATTATGGCAGGGCAGTTTCCTCCTATAAAGTATCATTATATTCAGGGTGATTGTATCTATAATGTAGCGCTGGTATTTTTGCCATGTAATGCTGTACAATAGGCAATGATGTTAGATTATTATTTGGCTCCCTCTACTGGTATGATAAGGAAAGAGACTTGTTTTAACTTTCGCGTAACAGCTAAGTGGGAAGTGATTTACTTATTTACTTCGTAAAAGGACTCACCTACCCACTATGCCCACTCACCTACCCATGAACCCTGAGTGGCTGAACTGCATGCTGGGTAGGTAATACAAGCCCAGGCACAGCCATTTTCTTTCTCTTCTGGACGTGTGGCCTGCTTGCAAGGATCTGCACAGGATTTTTCCAGAGAGCGCGGCCTGCACTGTGCAGACCAGAACAGCACTCACTGACTGTGCCTTACCACAGAGTGCTGGACAAGCTGTGTGACCAGATCTGATTACTCAGAACACCTGGCGGAGCCAAGCAAAGATTCCAGAACACCTGGCAGAGTGGAGTAGAGTGATGGTGCTGGCTGGCAGCAGGACGGGGACCACTGGAGAGGAGGCATCCAGCAGTCCAGACCTGGCGTGGTGAGATGGCTGATGCCCGGAAGTTGTTTAACGCTAATAACCTAATACACTTGGACTGATTGTGCAGTGTTGCTGAGACCTGCAGTTCTACAGCAGAGGTCTCATCCCTATAGACTGAGTTTAATAAGGCCTCAAGCCTATAGTTCACTGATGAGTGACTGACGGTTAAGGGATATCTACACCGGAGACATTTATAAGTGTGTTGCAGAGCAGAAGTTGTTACCGATATTCACTTCATATTACTTCAGTACTTGTTAAACCCTTGGATTACAGACACTGCAGTATAATAGCTAGCAGAAGAAAGAAGATCAAAGATTACACTCTACATTGGGAGACTTTGTGTTCTATTTACAGTATTAAAGGATTGCATCATACCTCAGGGGGAAGCCCTTGAGTAATTGTATTGCACTGTATTCTGTAACCTTGTGTTAGTGTGCTTAGTATGGGCGCACTGGAAGTGGAAAGGTGTCATTGCATCATCACAATAATTTTGGATGTTGATACAGTTTATTGTAGCCATTGTTTTATATCAACCACAGTAAAATTACATTCTGGTTAACCACTACTGGTGTGAGGCCTGTTCACTATTTTAAAAGGTGGAACCGCGGATGCCCAGGTAACGGCAAAGGTACATTATATGCACATTGTTATTGTGGGATTGTTCCTGGTGGTAAAGTCTCATATCAACACTGTTACACAGCTGTGTCAAGCAGGTTGAGCCAATTTGTTTAGGAGTAAGAGAGTGGAGTACAGGCCCAATCAAATATCAGAAGCTCCTTCGGGGCCGGTCCTACATACGATATTCCGAAGTCTCTGATGAGGAGTTAAAAAAAATATTGTAAAATAAGGTAATGTCAATACAACAACAAACGGATTATGGTTTCATGTATTCATTGTTGTGCATTTAAAGTCCAGGTGCTTTTTTCTTGTTTGGACGTGCATTTTGGCCCATTAGAAAGTGAATGGGTGCACCCCAAAAACATATTCACAAATCATGTGTGCAAAATGCGTCAACACACATGTACATAGGTGTGAAACTGGATTTAAGGCACCATCATACTACAGATAATCATTGTCTCATTGTCTTATGTTTATGGGTGCCTAAGGTAAACCTATTATGAGAGAAATATAGGCCTGCCATTGGTGACATACTTCTAAAAATGCTAGTTACCTTACTTATACACTGAACCTAGTTAAAGTTTTCTGAGTTATCGACCTCAAACCCTTTGCAAATCTGAGAGACTGGTAAGAAGAAGTAAGTAAGTAACAAGTCCTTATCTGCAACTTCCGGGTTGGTGACTTGCAACATTGAAAGGAAAGTGTTAGTATGACAGCCAGGCAGCTAGCATTTTCACAAAGAGAGGTCAGCAATGGCCACCTCCACAAAATCTTTGTGTAAAACAATCCTATCAGGTTTTTCTTGAAAGATTAGCATCACAGGCTACTGGCAACACTGATCATTGTATTAAGTACAATAGCTCAGCAGGAGTGATTTCTCTCTCCACATTGAATGTGCGTAGGATGGAATCGGTGAGGTTTTTTTTTTTTCGTTCAACTGTTGGTCAAACAAAAAAAAATTACCCATGTATGGTCTGCCTAGCACAATGTGGTTGATGAATAACATAAAATGTTAATTTTTATGTATTGAAAGTGTAAGGCCGCGTACACACGGGCGGATTGTCTGCCCAACTTAATCCGCTCGTGTGTGGGCTTCAGCGGACTTTTTCAGCGGACAATCTGACGGACTTAGTCTTTCGGAATTTCCGTAATTTTGTCCGTCCAAACTTGGTTTTGTCCGTCCAAACTTGGTTTCAGCGGACAGTCTGCTCATGTGTAGGCAAGTTGGACGGACTAAGTATGGCGCATGCTCAGAAAGGATTTACACGGCCGAAGGTTGCATTGCAGTGTATTGGACGTCGTTTTTCTAGTCCCGTCGTACGTGCTGTACACGTCATCGCGCAAGTTTTCAGCGGACTGTCTGTTCATCGTGTGTGGTCAAGTCCGTTCATTCAAAATTTGGACGGACTGTCTGTCGGATTGTCTGACGAACTTAGTTGGGCAGACAATCCGCCCGTGTGTACGCGGCCTAATACATACTCCCGTTTGGATACCATCCTTTTCAAAACCAGGGAAACAATTAAACTAATATGATCAAATGCAGAGACACATAAGTGACTGAGTGCATGCAAGGTGGAGGGAGGGTTAAGGGATTAAACAGACAAGGTTGTGAAATTAAACGACCCCAGTGGTAGTTGAAAATATCAGAAATATATTATAACAAAGAATTTATCTTTCTCAGCTTTACTTACAGTAAGCTTGCAGAAATTGCGATATGTCCCCACTGAGTTATGTGACAGAAGACCGGGCCACCGCCTGTAAAAGAGCTATAAGAAGGCGCGGTGGCCCGGCAGAAGAACCGAAGAGGGGGACAAGACCCCCGAAGTCGGAAGAAGAGGCCGGCGGCGAGGAAGAAAGCCGGACTCCTCCTCTAGCAAAAGAGCTACAAGAAGATAGCGGAGGAGTCCGGCGAGAAGACCCCCGAAGACGGAAGACCCCCGGAGCTGTGCAATAAAGTATTTTATCTCATGTGTTGTGTTTTTTTTTTGTACTTTTATTTTACAGGTGAATGGGTAGGGGTACATTGTACCCCATACTCATTCACATAGGGTGGGGGGCCGGATTCCGATAAGCCCCCCGCCCGCAGACCCCGACAACCAACGGCCAGGGTTGTCGGGAAGAGGCCCTTGTCCTCATCAACATGGGGACAAGGTGCTTTGGGGTGGGGGGGCGCGCGGCCCCCCCTTCCCCAAGGCACCCCCCATGTTGAGGGCACGCGGCCTGGTACGGCTCAGGAGGGGGGGCGCTCGCTCGCCCCCCTTTCCTGGCCGGCCGGGTAGCGTGCTCGGACAAGGGTCTGTTGTGGACTTGGGGGGGACCCCCACGCCGATTTTTTTCGGCGTTGGGGTTCCCCTTTAAGTCCATACTAGGCGGCGGGGCCAGCGACGTGTCCTTCGCGGGCCCCGCCTACCTGGAGACCCGCTCTAAATTAGCTGACTTTTCTCCGGGCGGGAAAAGTCCGCTCATTTCAAAAGTACGGCGGACTGGCACACACACGGCCGGATTGTTCGCCGAAATGCGAGTCCGACGGATAGATTGGTGTGCAACACGGCATTCTAAGTCCACCGTACTTTCGGGTCAAAAAAGTATGCCGGAGGCTACACACGGGGGGATTGTTTGGCGGACTTGAGTTTGCTGGACTTTTCCACCGGATTGTTTGATCGTGTGTACGCAGCATTATATTCACCTTGTCAGCACTCTCTTGCAGATCCTTCCTTCTCTGCAGGTACATTAAAACCTGAGATGTCAGTTACTGTGTTAATCAGTGATATCACGCTCTTCTTTATGTGACAGAGCTTGTGCCCAGCTTTTATACCCAATCACTGTCGAGTGGTCCACATACTTCTAAGCATCGGGTATTGTGTGCCCAGCTAGGAAAGAAGAAAGAGCAACAGGGGTCACTTTAAGGATTCAGTTTTAAACAAAATACACTTTTTTCTTTTTCCCTCTGGGTTTAATGACTGAAAGATCCAACCTTAGGCTCCATTCACACCTTGGCTTTCCAGATCGCAGGCAGAATTGCCGCATTCTCAAACCACCGAAAATCACGGGATGTTAATCGCAATTGCGATCCCGTTACTTTCAATGGCACCCCAATCGCAGCGATTTGGGAGGTTCCAAAAGTTAAAGAACTTCTTTCAGGCAACAGGCCTCCCACAATTCTGTTCACACGATTTTGCAGCAATTTGTTGGGCAACAATTGCGGCAAAATTATGTAGTGATTGGGGTGCCTTTGAAAGTAATGGGATCACAATCGCGTCACACTGTGATTAGGGCTTTGCACAACTGGGTATTTTCTTTTTCTTTTGGGGATGCTGAATAAAGATTTTGCAATGGAGCCCTATGATTTCTAGTCATGCCCTTGATATATTGTTCTAGTGATTCTAATGGACATTGTATCGTCTAAATTAAAATGCTTATGATGCATTAGGGACAGCCAGTACACACAGCCCTACCCATTATTTTCCTTATAAGCACATTCATACATGTTCACTAGGGATGAGCCGAACACCCCCCGGTCCGGTTCGCACCAGAACTTTCGAACGGACCCCAAATTCGTACAAACTTTAGAACTCCATTGAAGTCTATGAGACTCGAACGTTCGAAATTAAAAGTGCTAATTTTAACGGCTAATATGCAAGATACTGTCCTAAAAAGGGTTTGGGGACCTGGCTCCTGCCCCAGGGGACATGGGTCAATGCCTAAAATGTTTTTAAAAATGGCCGTTTTGATTTTAATGACGATTAAAGTGAAAAAAAAGTGAAATATTCCTTTAAATATGGTGCCTGGGGGGTGTCTGTAGTATGCCTGTGAAGTGCCACGTGTTTCCCGTGTTTAGAACAGTCCCTGCACAAAATGACATTAAACGGAAATAACATCATTTAAAACTGCTTGCGGTTTTAATGTTATATCTGGTTCCTGCAATATGGTTGAAAATCATTGAGAAAAATGGCATGAGTAGCCCTCCCTGCCCATTACCAGCCCCTTTGGGTCTTGTACGCATATTAAGGGGAACCCAGTACCCATATTAAAAAAAGGAAATGCGTGTGGCCCCCAGGCCCTATATACTCAGAACAGCAGTATACAGGCGGTGCAAACAAGACAGGGACTGTGTAAGTTTGTTGTGTTAAGTTGAATCTGTTTGTAATTTTCAACTGGTACATTTTTAAAGTGTAGCTCCAGTCAAAAAAACAATTTTTAAGCTTTTTGAAAAACATAGGGAAGGGTTATCACCCCTGTATAATTTGTTTTGTTGTCCATCTTTTTTCATCTCACTTGCTGTTGTCTCCTTCCGTTTGCAAGTAGGAGATGTTTGTAAGTTGGATGTTTGAAAGTAGGGGCCTGCCCTATATGCTCTGCAGAAATGGCAGAACAAGGTGTTGGTTTTGCCACAACATTGTAAGCCCTCAAAGTGACTCTTGGTGGGCGCTGGAGCGCCCTGCTGTGAACGATTATATCAAGAATTGTAATTACATGCCATTGTTGAACAGTGGTAGAAAAATTGACCTTTGGTGGTTGTGGTGCTGGTGTCACAACACTATAAGTCCTCACAGTTACTCTGGGTGGGCACAGGAATGGGCCCTCCTGTGAAATATTATATCAAGAATTGTAATTACATGTCCCTGTTAAACAGGGGCAGAAAAATTGGGCCTTAGGCACTGGTGCTGGTGCCACCACACTGCAACCTCTCCCATATACTCTAGTTTTATTGCAGGAATTAGCCCTGCTGCAAAGCATTGCATCAAAAATTGTACTTAAACGCCCCTGTTAAACAGGGGTAGAAAAATTGGGCCTTAGGCACTGGTGCTGGTGCCACCACACTGCAACCTCTCCCATATACTCTAGTTTTATTGCAGGAATTAGCCCTGCTGCAAAGCATTGCATCAAAAATTGTAATTAAACGCCCCTGTTAAACGGGGGCAGAAAAATTGGGCCTTAGGCACTGGTGCTGGTGCCACCACACTGCAACCTCTCCCATATACTCTTGTTTTATTGCAGGAATTAGCCCTGCTGCAAAGCATTGCATCAAGAATTGTAATTAAACGCCCCTGTTAAACAGGGGCAGAAAAATTGGGCTGATGGCATCACCCAGAACCAGAAATGTTCTTCCAACATATCAGCGGAAGAGGAAGAGGATAGACAATCAACATAACAGGACAGTCACTCAGCATCAGCATAGGCAGTCTTGAAGGGATGTGATATTTAAAAAAAAATTATTCGGTTACATCAGCTTCAGGTGCTTGGTAGCTGTGGGTGATCCAAGACTGATTCATCTTGATGAAGGTCAGTGGATCAACTGATTCGGTGGACAGGAGCACCCTATGATCGGTAACAAAGCCACCAGCAGCACTGAAGGTGCGTTACGAAAGAACGCTGGATGCAGGACAGGCCAGTAGCTCAATTGCATACTGTGCAAGCTCTGGCCAGTGATCCATCCTCAAGACCCAGTAAGCCAGAGGATTTTCGGTGGGAAAGGTGTCCAAGTCTGACCTTGCCCCTAGGTATTCCTGCACCATGTACATCAGATGCTGGCGATGGTTGCTGGAACCGATCATACCTTGGGGCTGCGGACTAAAAAATTGTCTGAAAGCATCAGTCAGACGGCCACCTTCTCCACCGCTCCTTCTGACCGATGCTTCAGCAACAGGACCAGGAGTTTGTAACCTCCCAGTCTCTGGGAACGAGTTGCACAGACCTTTCTGCAAGGCCTCCCAGAGATGTCTCATCCTCTGCTCCCTCTGCGATGGCAAGATAAGGTCGGCAACCTTACCCTTGTACCATGGATCAAGGAGAGTGGCCAGCCAGTAATGGTCCCTCTCCTTGATCCGAAGAATACGAGGATCCTTCCGCAGGCTTTGCAGGATCAGGGAGGCCATGCAGCGTAGGTTAGCTGAGGCATTCGGTTTGGAGTCCTCTAGGTCACTAAGGACAACATGATCCGCAGCTACCTCCTCCCAGCCACGTACAAGTCCACGTGTTTCTTGGAACTGTAAATCCTCCCTACAAGACTGCTGCTGCTGCTGCTGCTGATGCTGAGTGCCAGCCTCCACCTCCATGCTGACACAATCATCCTCCTCCTCCTCTTCCTCCTCCTCATCCTCTTCCTGTGTGATGGGTGGCACAGCAGGAACACTGTCTGGATAAAGGGGGCCTTGAGAGGCAAGGAAGTCCTCCTCTTCCTGCCTCTGTTCTGCCTCAAGTGCCCTGTCCATTATTCCACGCAGCGTATGCTCCAAGAGGTGGACAAGAGGTACAGTGTCACTGATGCATGCACTGTCACTGCTCACCATCCTTGTGGCCTCCTCAAACGGTGACAGGACAGTGCCTAGAGGCGATTCAGTTCGCATTGTGCGCTATATAAGTATTTCATTCATTCATTCATTCAGTGCATGCATCCCTGATCATGCCCCACTGGCGTGGTGAGAAAAAACCGAGCTCCCCTGACCCTGTCCTGGTGCCGTAGTCGCACAGGTACTCATTGATGGCCCTCTGCTGCGTGTGCAGCCGCTGCAGCATGGCCAACGTTGAGTTCCACCTGGTGGGCATGTCACATATAAGGCGGTTCTTGGGCAGGTTCAACTCCTTTTGGAGCTCAGCCAGCTGAGCACAGGCATTAAATGATTGGCGGAAATGCACACAGACTTTCCTGGCCTGCTTCAGGACATCCTGTAAGCCCGGGTACCTGCCCAAGAACCGCTGCACCACCAGGTTAAGGACGTGAGCTACACAGGGCACATGGGTCAGTTGTCCCTGTCGGAGGGCGGAGAGGAGGTTGGTGCCATTGTCGCAAACCACCATTCCTGGCTTAAGCTGGCGTGGTGTCACCCACTTCTCGGCCTGCCCCTGCAAAGCTGACAAAACATCCACCCCAGTGTGGCTCCTGTCCCCCAAACAAACCAGCGCAAGCGTGGTGGCGGAACAACCTCCAACACTACTGCACCTTGTCCTGCATTCTTCCCAGCTGCCAGAAGAGTGACCCAATGGGCCGTGAAAGACAGGTAACGTCCCTGTCCATGCCTGCTGGAACATGAGTCAGCGGTAATATGCACCTTACCACTGACTGCCCTGTCCAGCGAGGCAAGGACATTGCCTTCCACATGCCGGTAGAGAGCCGGAATCGCCTTCCGTGAGAAAAAGTGGCGTTTGGGGACCTGCCACTGAGGAACCGCACATTGTACAAACTCACGGAAGGGGGCCGAGTCTACCAACTGAAAAGGCAGCAGTTGAAGTGCTAGCAATTTAGCCAAGCTAGCATTCAACCGCTGGGCATGTGGATGGCTGGGAGTGAACTTCTTTCACCGGTCCAGCAGCTGGGGCAGGGACATTTGCCTGCTATAATCGGACGTGGGTGTACTGCTAGCAGAGTGCCCGGAAGCACTTGGCTGTGACACACCTAATTCTACACCTTCATTCCTCTCAGAGCAGGTTTCAGAGAGGACTGAAGGTCTAGAGGGGTTGGAGATGCCAGCTGATGAGGAGCAAGGAGAGGTCTGCTTTGTTCTTTGGTGGGGGTCTTTGAGGTACGCTTGCCAACGAGCTGCATGGCAGGTCAACATATGTCTGGTCAAGCATGTGGTGCCCAAGCGGCTGATGTTTTGGCCACACGAGATACGCTTGAGACATATGTTGCAAATAGCAGCGGTGCGATCTGATGCACTCGTCTCAAAAAAGGCCCACACCAAAGAACTTTTAGAATAACGCGCAGAGGCAGTGCCCTGCACAGGCGGAGCTCTGCGGTGTGATTCAGTCGGTGTGCTGCCCCTACCTGGCCCTCGGAGGGCATCCTGCCTTGTTGGGCATGTGCCTCCTCCTCCTCCTCCTCCTCTCTCCTACCAGGCACCCACGTGGAGTCAGTGCCCTCATCATCCCCTCCCTCTTCATCGCTGTAGAAAACCTGGCAATATGCTGCAGCTTGTGGAACATGACTGCCAGATTGCTGTCCTTCTTGAGCATCCCCTCTCTCTGCATTCACGCTACTGCCTTCCTCTAGCTGAGTGTCATCATCAGAGGCTACAAAACACTGGGCATCCTCCTGGAGCATGTACCCAACACTGTGCTCAAAGAGTTCAGGAGACTCCTCAGGAGGAAGTGGTGGGTCTAGGGAATGAGTCACTGATGATGACATTGAGACGAGGGAAGACGATGCGTTGGCAGCTGCTTTGCTAGTACCCTGAGACTGGGTGAGAGAGGATGAGGAGGATGAAGAGGGCTTGGTCATCCACTCTACCAAGTCGTTGGCATGTTGCGGTTCAACATGTCCAGCTGCCGAAAAGAAGGACAAGCGTGTCCCATGGCCACATGCTGATGACAATGCACCGCGTCCACGACCAGCACTGTTGTCACAGAGCCTGCTTGCCCTCTTTTATCGGCTTGCGCCTGTCTGCCTCTCCTTGCTGGCCTTCCAGACATTGTAATGGCCTGAAGGGAGTTGGGTAAAACAGCAGTTGGGTAGTGTATATTGTGCTGGAGGCACACAACACCCACTAACTCCTGCAGATGCCTTTATTATAGAACACCAGAGATAAAGGGGTATACTGTAATGGAGTCACACAACACCCACTAAGCCCTGCAGATGACTCTATTAGAGAACAGCAATAAAGGGTAGATACAGGTGTATATTGTGCTGGAGGCACAAAACACCCACTAACTCCTGCAGATGCCTTTATTATAGAAAACCAGAGATAAAGGGGTATATACAGATGTATACTGTGCTGGAGGCACACACAACTTCCAATAACTCCTGCAGATGGCAGATGGCTCAAATAGAGAAGAGCAATGTAGGTGGATATAGCGGTGTGTACTGGTTACAGAGCACGCAGACAGCACGCACAAGCTCCTAACACTACTGACTGCAAGCTCTATTATAAAAGATAGATCACTAGCTATATAGGTGAGGTGAATATAGCGGTGTATACTGCGGTCAGGGCACGCAGACAACAACCACTACAGAAGAGCAAGATCGAAATTCGGCCGATAACGATTGGTGTATACTGTGTTGAAGGTACACAGAACACCCACTAACTGCTTCAGACGCCAACACACTACACAAGGCCGCCGCGCTGGCGGCCTTATATAGTGTGGGGCGTGTACTACACAGCCTGAGCTATGATTGGCCACAGGCATCCTGCCTGTGGCCAATCATGGCTCTCCTCGCTGCTGGCGCTGTGATTGGCCAAGCATGCGGGGTCACAGTGCATGCATGGCCAATCATGAGCCAGCAATGCACTGTGATGACGCTGTGCATTGTGGGCCGTGAGCGCCACGCGAATTTGGCGCGAACGGCCCATAATGTTCGGAATTCGCCGAACGGGCGAACAGCCGATGTTCGAGTCGAACGTATGTTCGACTCGAACGCGAAGCTCATCCCTAATGTTCACCCAGTGCAAACTTACATGTCTTTAGAATGCTTTTCTATTATAAAGTTAATTTGTTGGCCAACTTGTTCACACTATCTAGAGTCTGTAAAAAGATTTAGAATGGAACTCTTTTTTCCCCTTTGCCATTGATGCTCCATCCTCTGCAACTGATCCTGTAAAATTCTCTGCAAGCCAATGCCTGGATTGGAATTTCCAGTTGAGTAGGGGAGGTTCCTACCTAGTGGTGCCCACTAACTCTGATTTAAATCATTATAGTTTACTACTTGCTCTAGCTTGGGTGTGTTAAAGTGCAAGTAAACCCCCCCTATCATTTTCAGCCAAGGAATCTGCCATCTTGGCCTCTGTTTAATCAACAACTTCCATGATGCTGCACATGTGATCAGTCATGACACCAGCCATTGGATGGTTTGACAGTTTGGTTGAGAGCACAACCAATGGGAGTGTTACATTTGAGGCACGTGCCGGAAATGAAACAGTTTTATAGATGGGTTTACTTCCACTTTAAGGGTGTTAGTGGCAGCAAGAATATAATGCCCATTGTAGCTAAAAGTGGAACTTGTGGTTACAGTGCAGGTGCATGCTGTTGCAATGTTATCACACTGCTCCTCATCTGTAGTTATGAAGGAGGAAGAAGGAAGTCATAAGAGCATTCACATGTCTGACATTTTACAATGGAAAAAATTAATTAATAACAAATATTTGTATATGATGCACAGTGACAGGGGGTTGCTGGACTAACTGTAATCTGATAACTGGAGTTCTAAAAATATGAAATGACATTTAGAAGACATAATATCTGTATGATTGCTGTCTGGAAGTCTGGAATACATTGGTATAAGCAGGCTATAGGTGTGGAGCATAGTGAACGAAAATTCCTAGGAAACGTTTTTCTTATTAGTGGAGTCAAATTGACAATCGTTTTAGATCGCAGTGACAAGTTGTTTCAAAGGAGCAGGATCTAATTTTTTTCTCAAATAAATTAATTTCTAATAGTGTATATGGTTTTCATTTAGTAAAGTCCATCAATTCCAAAAAAAAAGTAAAAGCAAACTAAATATTTTGAACAACATTGGAATGTTCTGAGAATTTCCCTAAGCCCTTGTACACACGGTCGGACATTCCGACAACCAAATCCGTCGGATTTTGTCCGACGGATTTTGTCCGAAACTGTTGCATACACACAGTTGGACAAAGTTGTCAGAAAATCAGATCGTACTTAACGTGATGACGTTATTTCGTTAGGGCGGGACTACGTTCAGGCTAGTAGCCAATAGCTTTGGTCTAGGAATTTGATCTGAGCATGTGTGGCACTTTGTCCGATCGGAATTCTCTACACATGATCGGACAAAGTCCGATCGGATCATGTTGTCGGAAAATTTTATAGCCCAGCTGGAAAACTTGGTCTGTCGGATACTCAGACGGAAACAGTCCGATGGAGCCCACACACTGTTGGATTATCCGACAACACAGTCCTATCAGACATTGTCCATCGGAATGTCCGACCATGTGTACAAGGGCTAAGACATTTCCTACAAATTTTCATGGGACTGTACAACTCCACAAACAATCATCCTGATTCCACGTTACTATCACCATCTGATCAATCAAGACAGTAAAGAAAACCATGAAACTGAAGTGTAGAAAATTATGGCCGTGTCCCCTTTATTTGGGTTTCAAAACAAATATAATAACCTTTAACCTTTGTTGTACCATACGTTTAACATTAAACACGCAGACCAATATCACCATTAAAACTTTAACCAAACCACCTGCTCAGTCTTTCAGGACTTGAACATTAAGTAACTTTATCAGCCGCCAGGTTCCACCATAAACACTGTTCACCCACACCTGTGGAGTCAAATTGACATTCCACCAGGTAACACCATAAACACTGTCCGTCCATGCCTGTGGAGTCAAATTGACGTACCACCAGGTAACACCATAAACACTGTCCACCCACATCTGTGGAGTCAAATTGATGTTTGTATTCGATTTGAGGGACAAGTTGTTTTAAAGGATCAGGACGGAAAATATTTCTCGAATAAATGAATCATTATACTATAGTGTGTACAGTTTTCATTTGGAAGTCCATTCATTCCAAAAAAAAAAAAAAAAAAAGGTAAAAACAAACAAAATATTTTGAACGATTTGAATGTTCCCTCATGCCCCGTACACACGGCCGGACTTTCCGGTGGCAAAATCTGTCTGATTTTTTACGACGGATTTTGGCCCAAACTTGTCTAGCATACACACGGTCGCACAAAGTTGTTGGAAAATCCGATCGTTCTGAAAGCGGTGACGTAGAACACGTACGATGGGATTAGAAACGGGCCAGTAGCCAATAGCTTTCGTCTCATAATTTATTCTGAGCATGCATGGCACTTTGTCCGTCGGAATTGTCTACACACGATCAGAATTTAAACTTTTAGATCCAGCTCGCACATTTTCCGTCGGAAATGCCGTGTGTATAGGGCATTAGACTTTTCCTAAGAATTTTTATTTGAAATTCTATCCATCTATGTCCAGCTTTAGAATAACAAGCAATTCATCTTTTCAGATGTAGTGGCCAGTAGTGATAGGCTGCATGATTTTCTCAAACTTGCTTTCCTTTATTTCCTTTATAAAATCAGAAATCCATTCTAAACAGGCATTTTCTTTTCCCAGAATACAAACTTCCTCTATGTGCATTGTTAGCTAATGTAATAATGACTGTAAACAAAGGAAGACAGGGTGTAGAAGGGCATTGCATTTGTATACAGCCCAAATATTATGGATGGCAAGGCTACAATTACAAACGCCTTATCACATGCAGATTGGAAATTGTTTAAATTAGGAGAGATCTGATACTGGAGATAACACCACTTAGTTAAAAGAGAGTGCTATCAAGATCACTTTAAAGAAAAACATGAGAGAATTAATGAGACATTGTAGATTGTTATCTTTGTCTACTGAATCTGCTCAGTACGTTGACTGTGAGAAACCTCAGCTGTGCCAATATGACAAAAGAATGAAATAATGTTTTGTAAATTAAATATTTTAGAGAATAAACATGAACATTTGCATATACACCATTTATTTGAGACATTGTTACTTTACGCATTCAGAGCAAAGTGATGGAGTCTCCTTCCTCCCTTGCTGTAATTAGCGACCCAGGGGAGCAATGGCCTCACTACCTCAGTCATGTGACAATGCTCGAGCCTAGTGATTGGCCGATATGACTGCGCACTGTTACAGGGGAGCAGGTCACATATCCCCCTAGTGGAAGTTCCAGGTAGAGTCACCAGTTGTAATGGAGGAAGGGGCAACAGGGGATCACTGACAAGGTGAGTATAATTAGGATGGGGGGGGGGGGGGTCTTTGCATAGACACTGCCCTTTTACTCTGCATGGTGTCTTTATAAGAAATACTAGATAGTTGATCAAACATTAACACCCCAACTAATAAAACTTCTGTACAACATTGCTGAATCAAATAGCTGGTCATACACTGTAAGGCCGCGTACACACGCGGGGTCTGTTCGCCCAACTTTGTCCGCTGAACAGTGTTTCGGCGGACAGTCCGCTCGTGTGTGGGCTTTCAGCGGACAGTTTCAGCGAACAGTCCGCTGAACAAGGTTTTTCGGAAATTCCGTAAAACTGTCCGCTGAAACTTTGTTTCAGCGAACAGTCCCCTCGTGTGTAGGCTTGTTCGTCAAACTAAGTTCCGCGCATGCTCAGAAAGGATTTACACGCCGAAAGTTATAATGCAGTGTATAGGACGTTGTATTTTCCGTCCTGTCGTACGTGCCGTTCACGTCATCGCGCACGGTTTCAGCAAACTGTTCGTTCGTCGTGTGTGGCCATGTCCGTCCATGCTAATTTTGAGCGGACTGTTTGCCGAAACTGTTTGACGGACAAAGTTGGGCGAACAGTCCCCGCGTGTGTACGCGGCCTTAGAGTGATTGCCCAGTTACACAAAGTTATCCAAAATATGTGTAATAACTGGGTCAAGCTTAAACAAACAATTTGGTTAAAAGCAAAAAAATTGTCCATTTGTTGCAGTATTTTTACCTAAAATAGTAAGTGTTATAGTAAGTGTTATCTAGGAAAAAGATTGTTAATATATACATTACATAAATAATATTATTCTGTAATTAGGGGGTTTAAAGTCAGTGGGATTGTTAAAAAAAAAAACATTAAAAAAATTGATAAAAAGATAGGATGATAGATTGAAACAGCTGGTATGAGATCTCTGAAAGTACCCTTTATGGTTATATACACTTGGCAGCCTTTAGAACAGGTGGAAAGGCAAGCATGGGTTCTCTGTAATGGAGGTGGGTAAAGTTTGGCTATATAGTATTTATTTGCCTAATATGATTACCGTATATACTCGAGTATAAGCCGAGATTTTCAGCCTCTTTTTTGAGGCTGAAAGTGCCCCCCTCGGCTTATACTCGAGTCATCGCTGTCTGCCTGCTCGATCAGCGTATCGAGCAGACAGACAGCGGCCATTCTAACATTCAAACGCCACGCCTCCGCCTCCGCCTTCGCCTGTGATAGGCGGAACACTGAATTTCCCAGCAGCCTGTGTTCCGCCTATCACGGACATCGTCTCATCCTCGTACTACGGACGAGGATGAGACGATGTCCGTGATAGGCGGAACACAGGCTGCTGGGAAATTGAGTGTTCCGCCTATCACGGACATCCGATAGGCGGAACACTCAATTTCCCAGCAGTCAGTGGGAAATTGAGTGTTCCGCCTATCACCGACGGAGGCGCGGCTTTTGAATCCTAGAATGGCCGCCGACGAAGAGCTGAAGGACGGAGGCTCGGCTCGGGACGGGCCGGGCCGGGACGGGACGGGACGCAGGCTGGACGGGACGCAGGCTGGACGGGACGCAGGCTGGACGGGACACAGGCTGGACGGACACAGGCAGGCTGGACACAGGTAGGCTGCACGGACACACACACACACACACACACACACACACACACACACGGATGCATGGACACACACACACACACACACACACACACACGGATGCATGGACACACACACACACACACACACACACACGGATGCATGGACACACACACAGGGATGGATGGACCCACAGGGATGGACGGACACACAGGGATGGACAGGCATGTCTCACCCTCGGCTTATACACGAGTCAATAATTTTTTCCAGTTTTTTGGGGGTAAATTGGGGGCCTCGGCTTATATTCGGGTCGGCCTATACTCGAGTATATACGGTAAGCTTTGATCATCGGGTATAGACATCTTTATGTATATGGGAAACCAATTGCCCCAAAAAAGAACCTCCGAAGAAAAACATATGAATGCTGGAAAATGACCATTGCTCAAGTGAGCAATTATCGGGTTTTACTAAAGCACGCTGTCCTGTTACAATTTTCATTACCTGACATTGTATATCACAACATTATAAATATTGCTTTATATTTCTATGTGACTTCTAGTTTTACTACATTGCCTCCTAAATCAAAACGATCTTTTCACCTTTTGTCATTTCTATTACAAAGAACAATACGTGTGGGTGTAAAGGTCTACAGTATGTTTTGTAAATCCAGAGCCTATGGCAATGAGAGTATTACTGTAGTACACTAATCTTTTTAAGCTGTATCTCCTAAGCAGATACCTATCTGGCACCAGTATAAATCTAGGAGCTTGAAACTTTATTTATCCATTTCAGTACCAGCATGTTTTACCTGCTTTAATACCAAGCCATTTTCAGTTTTCAATGCTGTGATACATTGACTAAAAAACATTTTTTCATACAGCACAATACCCAAATGAATTGTATAACAATTTTCCGAGGCAGCTATAGTTTTCTTTTATTGGTATATAACTAATATTTTATCCTAAAAATTCTATATGAAACTGCATTACTTTAATTGACAATTGTCTGGTCATGCAACGCTGTCCATAAATTAAATTATGTCATTTTATTTCCTACAAATAGAGCTTTCTTTTAGTGGTATTTGATCAACACTGGGTTTTCTATTTTTTGTGAAATAAACAAAAACAGACCGAGAATTTTGCAAAAAATATTTTTTGCTTTCTGTTATAAAACATATCCAATAAAAAAAAAATCTAATTTCTTCATAAATTTAGGCCAATCCTAATAAGCGTATATTGATTGGTTTGCTCAAAAGTTAAAGTGTCTACAAACTATGTATATATACTTGGATTCTTATTATATACTAGTAATGGCAGTAACCAGACACTTATAGTCGGACTCCGCTATTGCGGCTGACAATCTCACACTAACTGACACTTTTGCCACTTTGTGGGACAATACAGTGATCAATGCTAAAAATATGCACTGTCACTATACTAATGACACTGGCTCAAAAGGGTTAAATGTATGCCTAACCAGTGTTTTTGTGTGCTGCTTTTACTAAAGACTTTTTTTTTTCATGTACTGCTGACAGGATGGAGATCTTCCTTGTTTTACATAGGCAGAGCTCTGTTGTGTGTCTTTCCTCGCTGAGACCCAGGCCGGCACTTACTGATCAGCATCTGCCGTGACTAATCACAGTAGAAGTGGTGTGCGGTGTGCACACGCTCCCCCTATGCGGAAGTGCAGAATCACGTGTATGTATGTATATATATATATATATATATATATATATATATATATATATATATATATATATATATATATATATATATATACGTGATTCTGCACAGAACGGCCGACCTATAGCAGGGTGGTCGGCAAGTGGTTAAAAGACATAGCAAATAAAAATGTCAGGATAGTACAAAACCTGAAATGACCCCAAGATGATCTGATTTTGCCACAATTTTTGGGGAAATGAAGAAACATGCTGGTATTGAGGGGGGGGGGGGGGTAAAACATGGAGCTTGGTATTTGTTTCAACATATATTAAAAGCACACATTACACACAGAGGAATGGAGGTGGAGGAATTAATGTACAGATGTATATGATAAGAGATTAGGATGGGGCTGACGTATACTGTAGAAGGGGGTTAACAACAGTAGAGGGGTGGATTTCATTATTGTTGGCGATGTTACTGTATTGCAAAAATGCTTGTAGTCAGGAAGCTTGCTTTCTTCTCACACACCAATATATTTGGAAAACGTGGAGTTACCTAATCACCTGGCTTCTATCATTAGCTCTGCACCTTTGGCCTGTGTTCCACTGAGTCCAATCAGAGTGCTGTCACAGGACTTTTTTTTTTCTTTGGAGTAGTGAATGGTTAAGACCCCTGTCATTTTTCTTTCTGTTGGGGAAATTTCCATTCACTTCCCATTCCAGAGACACAACAGGAAAAAAAGGAAATGATTTTACATTTTCCATCCCTGAAGAAGGAGTAGAGGACACTCCGTAACGCGTAGGATTTACTGAAATTATATGACCAATTGTTACTTGTTCATATCCTGAGTGTATTTATTATCTGTCATATATCGGAGGCATTATACACCCGAAAGCTATTTTGCACAGATATATTTATTCTTTCCATATATGTATGTATGCATTTTGATTTGTTTCACAGTATTTTTTTTTTATATTTTGTCTAAATAAAATTATTTTAGTTTTTATTATACCATATGTCTGATAATCCATGCCTTTAAAGTCCCACCCTTATGGGGAAAACTGTATTTTGCTCACATAATTTGTAATATAAACATCTTTGCCATTCTGAAGCTTCCCTCCAATCACTTTTCATATTTTATATATACTGTGATTCTGTACTTACCAAATATGTTGCAGAAATCTCCCTCCACTGAGTCTGGCAACAGCCATTTTAACTGTGGGCAGCTAAAGCTGCTGCTGCTTGTTCACTTCTTGGATTTACACAGACACACAGAGGCACACCTCCAGCTCTGCAGCTCTCATTAGCCCTCTTATGACTCGTTCCCCCTCCCTTCCTGGCAAACTCTCACAAGAGTGAGAGAGAGCTATGCATGATGCCGTAAGCCTAGGCTTTTTACCAGACAAGAAACAGGAAGTGGGCTGTATAAGGTATTTACTGGCAGAAAAAAATGTTTTACTATCCAAAGTTAAAACAACAAGGGCAGAAGATTTAATAGATGGAACGTTGAAAAAATTAGTGAAGGCCCCCTTTAAGATTGTTGCCTAGAAAAAATAAAAACAAAAAATTGCATGCCTGTACAAGGGTACTAGTAAATTTATATGTAGCATTTAGGAACCAATATTTTAGATCATTTGGAAACCTCTGATTTCTTTCTAATGTCAACTTTGCTAAGTTCATTATATTTAATCTGCATGACAGCATTATATTGCTGTCAGTTTGGATTTAATAATCTAGTTGGCAATCTACCTCAGTGTATCTAAATGATTGTGCATGTTGGCAGATCAAATACTGTATATGATTACAAAATGTAGAACCCACAGTTTGCTAGCAAATCAAAGGTTAATATAAATTCCCATCAACAGACGTCACTGCATTGGCTCCCCCAAAAGGGTTCCACACTGTTTATTTTCCAGTGGTCATCCTAGCAACATTTTCCTTTTTATCTGCCGCCAATATAATTCTTCCAAGGTGGCAACATAGATTGTGTTTAATCAACACATGAGAAACCTTCTGGAGTTTACTTAAAAAGGCAAAGAACAATGGGCAAAGTTAATCGCTTGTATCAACCAATTGGTAAACATCCTTTATTTCCCAGGCACCTCTTCTGATAAAACCTGATATTTGACTGGTTGTAATGAGTTATTTCACTTTGTATCAGTATCTGCCCCTATTGATGACTTCATTAGTAGTATGGATGAGCAAAATTGGGATTTTTCAGCTTGAAACCATGAATCTTTGGAATTGCATTTTTTGCTAAATAGTGTTTTTTTTTAATTATTGTTGCAATCAATGATTGGCTTTAAAATGATCAGCAAGACCGGTTAGTTAAAAGGGTTGTAAAAGCAGAAGGTTTTTTGTCCTAATGCCTTCTATGCAAGTTAAAAAGCCTTTTTTGTGCAGCAGCCCTCCTCAGACCCCCTAATACTTACCTGAGGTCCCTCTCTGTCCAGTGATGCCCTCATGTGTCTCAGCCATCCAAGATTCTCCCTCCTGATTAGCTGATACACAGCAGCAATGCAATTGGCTGCCACTGCTGTCAATCAAAGTCAGATAGCCAATCAGGGAAGGGGGGGGCTCCATGTCTGAATGTACACAGGGAACTGTGACTCGGTTCGGGTGCCCCCATAGCAAGCTGCTTTCTGTGGGGGCACGTGACAGGAGGGAGGGGTCAGGAGCACTGAAGCAGGACCTGAGAAGAGGAGGATCTGGGCTGCTCTGTGCAAATCCACTGCAACAGAGCAGGTAAGTATAACATGTTTGTTATTTTTATAGGGGAAAAAAACGATACTTTACAGTCACTTTAAGTGGTAAAATGAACACATAACTTTCACACAAATTTGCAGAACAGACCATTTATAGCAGGGATATGCAATTAGCGGACCTCCAGCTGTTGCAAAACTACAAGCCATCATTCTTTGCCTCTGGGTGTCAGGCTTGTGGCTGTCAGAGTCTTGCTATGCCTCATGGGACTTGTAGTTCTGCAACAGCTGGAGGTCTGCTAATTGCATATCCCTGATTTATAGTATATAGAGGGTCAATATACAGGAACTCTTTTTACATAGCCAGTATATTTAAAGTGTATTATTTATATCACTGGTGTATTGTGCACTGGTTAATGCTAAAAAGTAAATCACTAATGCAGTGGTGTTCAACATTTTTAAATAAGGGGACCAAGTTTGCCAAAGGGGTGCACATAAAACTCAGTGAATGTAATGCTACAAAGATTACAAATATTGAAGATGAGATGGGCAGACACTGAGAACATATGTGCCTGGTGGTTGCACCTGGTTTTACTCATGCCCCTCACATCCAACATCCAATTGTGCCTGGGAGACAGACAGCATAGACCAAACAGGCTCCAACTCAAATCACACTGCATAGACATAAATCCAAAAATAATGCCACTAGAACAACCTGATCATGCATGGTAACACATATCACCACGCATGCACAGGCTACTTCAGCAGTATTTTTTATTACGCTTGCATAGTGGGACTTGGTTTGGAGCCTGTGCTCTGCAATGTTTACGTTATGCTGCCCAGTTCCTGAAGACACCAGTTTCCCAGGAACAGAACCCTCACAATGATAAATGGTAAGCTTATTCTGAATTGCTACTTTATAAGTTGCAACTTATCGTGTTATGCAAATGGTTTAATACTTCCTGAGACTCTCTGTAGGCTTTATTTCAGACAAATCCAAGCATCCAGGATTCCCAAAAGGAGGTCAGCAGTGTCTGTCTTAGTCTGTTACTACAGGTTAGTTTTAAAATAATGTATGCATCTTAGTGACTTCCTAAAAATTTACCCTTTAATATTTAATAAACTATATTAACTAGGCATGTTTGCCCAAATTGCAAATTATTCTTGTAATAGAATGTTAAGCATCACATGTAACTGATATGAACTTAGTATTACCTTCCCAGGAGTAATGGAAACTCTATTTAAATATTTGTAATGATGTTCTCGGGCATGTGTGTCACACAGTGCTGTTACGAAACAGTGAGCTGTTTTATGTCTTTAAACGTAGATAGACATGAAAATGCTTATAGTTAAAGAGTCACACCATAGCAGAGTGTCTAGGTCATTGTTGCCGTTAAAAGCAAAGCACTTATACAAATTCTCTCTCCCATATCTTCATTTACTTTAAAGTACCGATCCTGTCTCCCTGAAGTTATTATGGTAAACTTGGTATTCACTTTAAGTAAGCGCGTAAAAATAATTTGGACTCGCTTAGCGTGAGCTTCATCGTTCACGCATAGTACAAGCAACAATTCAAAAACTGAAAGAACTAATTGCTATCTTTCATCCTCTTTATATAAAAAGATCAAAACCACTCCACCGTCAATGTGCATCTTTTTTGTTTGTTTTTTAATAAGATATTTAAGGAATGAGTTTCTGTGTTTTTATACTGATGTACAAGTATCTATCCATGTACTGTATATAAATCCTTGTCTACATATAGTATATAGTGCCAAAAAATATTAGACACAATATTAAAGTGGAAGTCCAGTCTAGAACTAAGCTTAAAACAGCTCCCAATCACCTTCTAACTCCTATACTAACTACCCTGTAGAAGGAAGAGGCTTATATTTACCTATTCTCAGAGCCTTCCTGTCCGGTCAAGTGCTCAGCTCCCAGCAGCCATCTTTAGGGGAGAGGAAAGATAGCAAAAACACAGTGAGTAGGCACATGCATTAACGCATATTTTTTAGCACTGATCACTGTATTAGTGTCACTAATCCCCAAAAAGTGTCAAAAGTGTCAGTTAGGTCTCCGATATTTCTGCGCAATAGTCCTGCTATAAGTCCCATTACTAGTAAAAAAATAAAAAATATCCCATAGGTTGTAGATGCTATAACTTTTGCGCAAACCAATCAATATTTGCTTATTGGGATTTTTTTTACCAAAAATTAGTACATATTGGCCTAAATTGATGAAGACATTTGCTTTTTTTTTTCAAAATATGGGTATGTTTTTTAATAATGGGTATGTTTTATAGCAAAAAATGCAAAAAAAATATTTTTTTTTCAAAACTGTCTGTCTTTTTTTTGCTTATAGTGCAAAAAATAAAAATTGCAGAGGTGATCAAATACCATCGAAAAAAAGTTATATTTGTGGAAAAAAAAGGACAAACATTTTATTTGGGAACAGTGTCGCACAACCACCCAATTGTCAGTTAAGGTAACGCAGTTCGTTATCGCAAAAAAATGGCCTGGTCATGAAGGGTGTTAAACCTTCCGGAAGTTCAAGTGGTTAAAGCCACTGATTTTAGCCAAACATAAAAAAATCCAGCTTGGCCTTTCTTTTTGAGACATGAAAATATTTTCATCTGTATTAAGCCAAAGACATACTTTAAGAAGAAATGGTAAGCCATCACACACATTACTAAATGATCAGAGGTTAGATTATGATCCAGCCAGCATAATGCTAACATGATGCATCCTTGTACCAGGTCCATGAGCAAAACAACCCACTTTGATACATTCTATGTGGAGATAATGTGCCCCTCTGACTGTAAAAAAATAAATAATAATTGATAGCAGTTGGCGTGACTTTCTGCATTGTACATAGATATGAATACTTGCAGAATACGTGAATGCAAGAGTGGGTGTTAGGGGAAAAAGGATGCTGGTCAAGCAGATTATAGCTAATGCCCAACCTTCATCTGTTGCCTATGGTCAGCCTATTCACTGATAAAAATTTTAATTTTTAAAAGATAATCTGAAGACACACAGGGCACAGAAACTACATGTTCGGGTAGTTTAGCAAAAGCATATTCACCACGAATCAATGATGTTTACTTAGTTTATTGAATGAAATTAGGTTTAATTATGTTCTCTTCACTTATTCAACCAAGCATAATACAAAATTCTTCCTTTTTAAAATTTACTTTGCATGTTTAAGTATTTAACATGAACACAGCTTCGCTATGATCATTCAACTATGTGAACATTCTTTACTTCTTTGGTAGATCGACCCCTATAGGTTCAGATGCACACACTCTAATTTTGAACGAGATGTTTTCTCATAATTTAAGTCTTTCCTAAGCTGAAGGACATCTAATCAACCTGACATTTAGCTTGAAGCAGTGTACTAAAGGCATTCACTTGGTAGCCATTATCTTTAAGAACACCCCACCCTCAGCTCCTAGTCTCTTCTATATTATCCCTTTGTTTCAACGTTTTGCTTATCTCCTGATCATTCCCATCCATAGCACTGGCTTTTTAGAACCAGTCTGACATGTGTTCTCTCCATTGTATAAATTGCATTTATATTGTGTCTTTTGATATAGTTTGATATAGTTAGACTCCTCTTCCTAAAGTCATTCTCATTCTACTAGTTTTTGTTATTAATTAAGACTCCACCTTCCGTTCCCATTCTAATAATCTTCTCAAGATGCTCTGTCAAGACAGACCCCATTCTGTTAACATGCGTCATTTATTAGCCTGCAGCTGTAAGTGTTCTAAGCAAAGACTCCGCATGGATTAAGTCAGGGAATGTGTTACCACAAAAGGATCTAACCTGTACAAAGAATATGTGTTATCCCCTCTTGTGTGGGTTTTCATCTGGTACCTTGGTTTCCTCCTATGAACATACTGTTAGGTTAAAGTGAAAATCTAGCAAAAACTGTTTTTTTTTTTTAGATTGTTTTGGGAAACATTACAACTGTTAGTTGTATTCACCCTTACTTCTTGTCTTAGTGACAATTATCTGGGACTGAGGGAAAATTTAAAATGTGTCACTTATCACTGACAAATTATAAAATATCTTCCAGTGAAAATGAAAACATAACAATTATAAATGTTGGATTTCACCTCATCTGTGTTCCAGATGAGGTGCACATATATACATATTTGTAAATTTAAAATGTGTGCAAAATAAACTAAAAAAAATGAATTAAATAAAAGTTTTTATTGGAGTCACACTTTTTATGAATTATTGTGTATCTGCAGAAAGAAAATTAGAATGCAAGTTCCTTTTTGAACAGGTACTTATATGAGCAGATCACTGTTCTATTAGCTAAAGTGAGTAAAACAGATCAAGTAGATTGAGTAGGGGTAAAACATTAAAACATCTTACATACAGTACTTATCTAGATTTTAGGTGGTTTATTTGCCATCACACAATATAATTATGTAGACCGCAAGCTGTCACCACATGAGGATATTTTTTCTACCTGTCCATGTGCCACCTGGGACAGGAAGTGAACTAAAACTTCCCTGGCAAGAACACAGACATCAATTCAAACCTAGAATTTAAATGAGCCTTTATTCCTTGAAAATATAATTTATTGCACATTGACTGCCATGCCAAGATACAAGTTTTCTCCTTTACAACTCTAGAACTGATCATGTGCCAATAGCAGGCAAAGTCTCTCATTTGGCATGGACAAACTTAGTATAATGGCCTGTTGGTTGTCTACAGAACAGGTAAGAATTTTTATAATGTATACAACTCATCCAGAATTAATTGAATTTCTTAAAAGTAAAGTTTAATTTTAATATTAAAACACTTGGTGCACTCTCCCATAATTTTTTTTTTACTTTTTCTACCAATAAATTACAACTATTCTGTGTAAAACAGGAATAAACAACCAAATAAATCAGATGAAAGAAATTTAGATAGATGATAGATTTAGCACATGATATACGAAATAAGAGAGCGATAACTCCCTCCAGTTTTCCTTTAAAACACAATTATGGACATCATCATCCCTTAAACCAGTATATGATGATGAGAAATTCATAAGTGGGATTTAAAGGTGCCTAAATATGTGGATACAAAATCACATGGAAGTTATACATTTCCTTAACAACTTATTGAATTACCGTTGTGAAGAAAATGATTCCCACTCATTGGGATTTACAATGGGGGACATCCATATGTTTTTACTTGTATACATAAAAATATGTGCTGCTACATAAAAAATAAATGTTTCCTGGATCAGCACCTACTTCTTTATAGGAACATGCACAAATACATGCGGAAGATTTTTGTCGCTTGATCAGCACCCCTGACTATAGCCATCAGCACTTATCAATTCAATCTAATGACAAAGATGTCTCCCCACTGTCAGAATACAATAGGTCATTCATTTTTGTTCATGTTCAAGCCACTGATGAATGAAAAGAAACTTGACTCATCTATGACTCCCATATTGGACAGTTGCCCTAAAATTTTGAATTGGCGAGGGGGGAAAAAACTTTGTACATTCAGTCCTGATATTCACAAACTCAAATGTTCAGACTTGAGACTTTTATTGTTCATGTGCACATTTGCTTCAGGAAATATATTCATGGCTCCTTGTGACAAAAAAATGAACTGGTCACACAGGTATCTCTACTTTTTAGCTCAGCAGGTTTGTATAGCATGTGGACAACGTGTACTCTTTAATCAGAAGGATTTTGTTTTTCCTCAAGCAGTACAAATGTACAATTGGTGGTAGTTAAGCTGTCAAGAGACATGTACAGGCATCTAGCAGTTTCTCTAAATGTAGACATTTGTCTTTCCTTGTGACTGCCACATAAGACATTGTCCATATTTTATATCATCCATATATATTTAAGAATGAATACAGAAATAAAAAGGATAAGGCCATCAAAATTAGAAATGTAAATGCAATGAAATCATATATAATATGTGCATGAAATTGTCTGATCTACATAATCATCCAGCATGACCTCCATCTTCTTGTAGATTTTCTGGCACTATTGACTGAAAGTGGACAGCAGAATTGGATCCTAAACATTTCCTGTTATACATACCTGTGTAAGGAATTATTGCTTGATTTTACTTGATTAACCACTTCCCGACCAGCCGCCGCAGTTTTACTGCGGCAGAATGGCACGGGTGGGCCAAGCGATGCTATGTTACAGCGACCACAAAAATTGGATTTGTTTCAGAGCTGATCAGTCTCCAGGCCAATGATTTCTGGCCTGGACCTGCTGATCGGTCCTGACAAATGAAATCCTCCCCCTAAACACAGACAGGGGAAGTGATGTCATCTCCCCTTGTGGAACTCTTTTCTGTTTCAGAGAGAGGAGACAGGACATCTAAACGTGTGTTGGACCAACACTACACTGACACAGTACACATAGGCACACATTTCACCCCCCGATCACCCTCCCCAGTTAACCCTTTCACTCCCTGTCACTGTGTCACCAAGTGCAGTGTTCATATTTTTCTTTGATCACTGTACTGGTGTCATTTGTGACACTAATCAGCATTAGGGTATTTAGTAGTAGCCCCAAATAGGTCTAGGGACCCCCCCTAAACCCCCCTAATAAAGTTTTAACCCCTTGATCACTCCCTGTCACCAGTAATCGCCGTATTAGTGTAATGGGTGACACTGATCAGTTAGTTATTTTTTATAGCATCAGTGCACCCACCGTAAATTACCTAATAAAGGTTTTAACCCCCATTTACCCGGTGAGTGATATCAGGTTTTAGCATCAATTAGGATGTGCGTCGCCCCAGTCAGATTGGGGCTAGTAGCACTAACACCCACGCATGCACCATACACCTCCCTTAGTAGTATAGTGTCTGTACGGGTTAATATATGATCTGATCAGATCTATACTAGCCTCCCCAGTAGTTTAGGGTTGCCAAAAATGCAGTGTTAACAGGATCAGCTCAGATACCTCCTAGCACCTGCGTTTAGCCCCTCTGCCTAGCCCAGCTCAACCCAGCCCACCCAAGTGCAGTATCAATCATTGTCACTTACAAAACACTAAGCAATAACTACAGAATTCACAGAGTCAGGCCTGATCCCTGCGAATGTTAACAGTTTTTTTGGTAGCGTTGGAAGCAATCGCTGACAGTCAGTCAATCAAAGGTACACTAGTGAAAAGGCTTACACATTTCTGAGCATGACAGATGAGAGTGAAGAGGAACTCACCCATCTGTCAGATTCAGGCTCAGAATACAAACCTGTAGAGAGCAGCGGCACCCTGACAGATAGCTCTGACAACAGAGTAGTGGTCCCTGCCAAAGTCAGGCATACCCGACCCCATTCTACTGCTGTTGTTGAGGTGCAAGAACGGTAGGGCTCTCGTATGGAGCAGAGAGCTCATCCTTCTGGTGAACTGGCAAGCACCAGCAGCCTAGTACATCCTGGTCATACATCCAGCACTGCAGTATCATGTGGTGACTTGGCGAGTCCCATAAGTGCAGTTCAAGCTGGTGAGGTGGCTAGCACAACTAGTGTCCCACAGCCACCAAGAAGACAAAGACAGGCCCGTCGAGCCCACAGTGCCCTTCCTGCTGCATATGCCAATCCAAATTCTGCCAACCACTTCTGCAGCACCCGTACTTCCCCCATTTACTGGCCAACCCAGAATACAACTGGAAACAGTTGATTTTACATCACTTGATTTTTATTCGCAGTTTTTCACTGAAGATCTCTATAGCTCTATTGTGGACCAAAGCAATTTGTATGCTGGTCAGTTCATTGCCGATAATCCTCAGTTGACCCTTGCTGGAGATTGGAAACCTATTACGGTCTCCAAATTTAAGACCTTTCCAGGCCTATCCCTCCTCATGGGCCTAACTAAAAAAAGTGAGTTGCGGTCATTTTGGTCCACTGACCCAATTCACCATACGCCCAAGTTCTCTGCCTCCATGACCAGGACACGATACGAGCAGATCTTTTGGTTCATACATTTCAATGACAATGAACTCTGTCATCCTCATGGTGACCCTGAATACGATTGGCGCTACAAAATTCAGCCCCTCATAAACCACATCAACCAGCAGTTTGCAGCCTTGTTTACTCCCGATCAAGTTGTTAGCATTGAGTCCCTGATTAAGTTTTCTGCTTGTCATTCAAAAAGTATCTTCCTAGCAAGAGTGCCAGATATGGGGTCAAGATGTATAAGTTCTGTGACAGGGCAACAAGCTATATATATATGGTTTTATGGTTTACGAGGGAATAGATAGTTACGTAGAACCGGAGAACTGACAAAACTACATAGGGAGCGCTGGTAAGATTGTGTGGGGCTTGGTGTCACGCTTATTCGGAAAGGGGTACCACTTGTGGACAATTATTACCCAAGCAGACACTTTTTAGTCACTTGTTTGATCATGGAATTGGCTGATGTGGCACCGTGTGATCTAATCACCGGGGGTTACCCCAGCGGCTTGTAGATTCCCATCTTAGGCTGGGGGAGTGAGCCTGCTTGAGATGTAATAATTTGCTCGCTGTGAAGTGGAGGGATAATAAGAATGTTTTCATTCTGTCCTCCCTTCACGCAGACATGACGGTCCAAATTCCTACGGCGACTGGTGTTGTGGAGAAACCCCATGAATATAACCTTAATATGGGAGGGGTGGACCTCAATGACCAGTTGTTGGCGCCATACCTAATTACCCGTAAGGCCAGACACTGGTATTAAAAAAATTTCTGAATACTAATTCCAATTGGCTCTGCTGAATGCTTATGTGCTACACAAAGCTTCAGGATGAACTGGATCCTTCCTTAAATTCCAGGAAGAGATCATCACAACCCTTCTGTTTCCAGACGGTGCTGTGGCCCAACTTCCCAATCCAAATGCAGTGAGCCCAACTTCTGAATGCTTATGTGCTATACAAAACTTCAGGATGAACTGGAGCCTTCCTTAAATTCCAGGAAGAGATAATCACAGCCTTCCCCACTAGTGGAGTATTAGCATAGAGTACAGCATTGCACAGTACTAGGCACACTTACAAAGATGAGATGGCCATCACATTTTGAGAGACCCTAATCTGGAACGTTTACAGTACCCATCACTACCTATTGCTATCATAGGGGATATTTACATTCCCTGAGATAACAATAAAAATGATAAAGAAAAAAAAAAGAAAGGAACAGTTTAAAAATAAAACAAAAAAGCAAATAAAAAGCACCCCTGTCCCCACATGCTCACACGCAAAGGCGAACGCAAGCATCAGTCTGGTGTCATATGTAAAAACGAATTGCACCATGCATGTGAGGTATCACCGCAAAGGTCAGATCGAGGGCAGTAGACCTCCTCTGTAAATCTAAAGTGGTAACCTGTAAAGGATTTTAAAATATTAAAAAAATATATGTAGTTTGTTGCTGCTGCACACTTGTACGCAATTTTAAAGCATGTCAATTTTGGTATCCATGTACTTGGCATAAGATTTTTACTTCATCAAACATTTGGGCAATATAGTGTGTTTTAGTGCATTAAAATGTAAAAAAGTGTTTGGTTTTTTTTTTTCAAAAAAATATTGAGTTTTAAAAATTGCTGCGCAAATACTGCGTGGAAAAAAAAGTTGCAACACCCCCCCATTTTAATCTGTAGGGCCTTTGATCTGCAAAAATACTCAACATGCCTCTCAGCAAATAGCTTGGGGTGTCTACTTTCCAATATGGGTTAATTTAGAGGGGGTTTGTGCTATCTGGGCATTTCATGGCCTCCGAAACTGTGATGGCAGTGAGGAGTGAAATAAAAAATGTACACCCTTAGAAAGCCTGAAGGCGGTTATTGATTTTCGGGGTCCTATATGCTGTTAGACTACCGAAAAGTCCCACACATGTGGTATTCCCATACTCAGGAGAAGCAGTAGAATGTACTTTGGGATGTAACTCCACATATAATCATGCAATGTTTGAACAAAATATTGTTTAGTGACAAATTTGTGTAAAAAAAAAAAATAGTAATATTCTCGAAACTTGTGGCAAAATATAAAATATTCCATGGACTCAACATGCCTCTCATAAAATAGCTTGAAGTGTCCTTCTTCCAAAATTGGGTCATTTGGCAGCGGGGGGGGGGGTTGTTCTATCTTAACATTTCATGGAAAATGTTATAGGTAGTGAGGAAATGAAGTCATAATGTTACGCCCTTAGAAAGCCTGAAGGCAATGATTGGTTTTTAGGGTCCTGTGCACGGCTAGGCTCCCAAAAAGTCTCACACATGTGGTATCCCAAAACTCAGGAGAAGCAGCAGAATGTATTTTGGGGTGTAATTCCACATATGCCAATGGCATGTTTGAGCAATATATAATTTAGTGACAAAAAAATAAACAAAAAAGTTTGTAACTTTCCCGCAACTTGTGGCAAAATATAAAATATTTCATGGACTCAACATGCCTCTCAGCAAATAGCTTGGGGTGTCTACTTTCCAAAATTGGGTCCTTTGGGGGGGAGGGGTTGTGCTATCTTGGCATTTTATGGCCTTCAAAACTTTGATAGGTTGTGAGGAGTGAAATAAAAAATTTACGCCCTTAGAAATCCTGAAGGCGGTGCTTAGTTTTCGGGGTCCTGTACGTGGCTAGGTTCCCAAAAAGTCTCACTCATGAGGTATTGCCATACTCAAGAGAAGCAGCAGAATGTATTTTGGGGTGTGTTTCCACATATAACCATGGCACGTGTGAGCAATATATAATTTAGTGACAACTTACTGTGTAATACTGTGTAATAATTTTTTTTTCATTTTTCAATCCTTTGTGACAAAAAAATTAAATATTCAATGGGCTCAACATGCCTTTCAGCAATTTCTTTTGGGTGTCTACTTTCCAAAATGGGGTCATTGGGGGGGGGGGAGGGTTGTACTAGCCTGCCATTTTAGTACTTGAAGGAATGAGATAGGCAGTCATAAAGTAAAAGCTGCAAAAATTCCAGAAAATGTACCTGAGTTTGTAGATGCAAATCAATAAATATACGCTTATTGACATTTTTTTACCGAAGACATGTGACTGAATACATTGGTGGCCTAAATGTATGACTAAAATTTAATTTATTGGATTTTTTTATGGCAAAAAGTATAAAATATTTTTTTTTCAAACTTTTTGGTCTTTTTCCATTTATACAAAATGGAAAAAATAAATAAGGCAATTAAAAACCATCAAAAGAAAGCTCTATTTGTGTGAAAAAAGGACGCAAATTTAATTTGGGTACAGCATTGCATGTCTGTGCCATTACCAGTTAAAGCAGTGCACTGCCAAATTGTAAAAAGTGCTCTGGTCATTGAGCAGCCAAATCCTTGGTACTGAAGTGGTTAATATGATTTATGAAGCTTCTCCAAAAATGTTTGTAAGTCTGTGTTTGGTTTACCCTGACAAATTTCACTATTCACCATATGTTCTGGCTCATTCAGGTTTAAAAAGTGGGAGCTTAGTGCATGTTTCATATAACTGACCTCAGAGGCAACTAAATATATTGAGTTGAGCAGCACAGTATGCACCAGCACTCACTAATGCTGCGTACACATGACCAAACCTTTCGATGGACTAGGTCCGTCAGTCTTCCCGACGGACTTTCGGCAGAGTTCCGATGGACTTTCCGAATGAATGTACTTGACCACACACAATCACACCAAAGTCCGACAGATTAAAACTTAATGAGGTACAACCAGACTAGAATAAGGAAGTTCATAGCCAGTAGCCAATAGCTGCCCTAGCATCGGTTTTTGTCCATCGGACTAGCATACACACAAGCACATTTTTCAATAGGAACTGGTTCCGATGGAGTTCCGGTGAAAAAATGTGAAACATGTTCTATTTCTAAAGTCCATCAGATTTTTGGACAGCAAAGGTGCGATGGAGCCCACACACGATCAAACTGTCTGACGGATTCATTCCGTTGGACCTTTGCTGTCAAAAAGTCTACTCGTCTGTACGCGGCATTAGATGTGTTTCTTTTGCAAAAGACCTTAGCTGCATTGTCTGGACTTGGTCATAAGAGAAACCCATTGAGGTTGATTTACTAAAGGAATAAGGCAGACCTTAGATGGTGCAATTTCCCCATCAACACCGCCAGTGTGGATGGGGGAATGCCACCCACTGAGCTATTGTGTTTTCCTCGCAGGTAAGGGGGGAAGCCATCCCTGCCAATAGAACACAGTAACTATTGCTAGTGGCTATAGCCGCTGGCAATAATTGCATGCCAAAAATCGGACATGCTGGTTGTACCCAAATTGTTCGATGGATACATTAAGCCTGTCCATAGATGGTTTGAATTTCGGCAAATCCCCTCCTGATCGAGCTGAGAGTTGAACCATCTATGGATGGCTTTAAGCATGTTCACTATGCACAGTCAATTTTCAATTTGAAGGAGAATTTTCACTTGGTTTAATGAATAAGAGAAATCTGTGCTGACTTCTGTCGTCCAATAATTTGCAAGCTAAAATCCTGTCATCCTTGCATATGATTGGGTATTCTTTGCAAAGTGAATTTTCATCAGGTTTATTATGCTAAGTGAAAATTCCCCTGCAAATTAAAAATACTTTTTTCAAAATGGACTGCTCAATTCATTTAATAAATGAGCAACATTGTCTTTCAGTGCTTCCTCGTGGAGCCCCCCCCCCCCCCCCCGAATCCGCAGGTGTACTTGTCCACATCTAGCACCTAGCTAGATTTTATGGCCTTTAGTGCCACCTGTTGGCTTCTGGAGACTGTAGCAGCCTATTTAAGTTTGTATTGGCATTAATCAGATGAATACCTGTATGGTCCTTTACTTACCTGTAGAGATTCTACACTGAATCTTCTAAAATCAGGTTTGGGCTGCTCTTGCAGCCTTTGTCCCAACTAGTGTAGCAATGCCTGGAATGTAGCTGTATTTATTACCAATCACCATTATGGTTCATTCAATTGTAGAAAGGAAGGACATATCACAATAACATGCCATTTGATCTGACTCCACCTGATCATTGGCAGAACACAGAAGGTTTGATACAGCTGACTGTACAAATACAAGGCCTGTGAGTAGGCAAGGACGTCTTCAAAGAAAAAAGAATACTTGAAAAACAAATTTGACATTTCCTTACTAAAGCGGAGCCACAAGAGTCCTTTTTAAATACTTTCAAAAAAGATCACATATTGCAGAATTACCATTATACGCTTCACTTTTTTTAACATCACAGGGAGATGTGGAATGTGTATTTATTATTTTTGGCTCATGGCTATAACTGTGGAAAAATGATATTCAAATGGATGTCATATAGGCTGAAATGTTATTAATGATTAAATAGATGCAGATCTGAACAGCAAATATTTAAGATTAATGTATGTAATGGAAAAAGAAACCTGTGTTGGAAAGGTTTATAGAGATTGCCATTGCTGATTTCCTCCTGAAAATTCAAGTTGTGTGGTTATCAGTTGGTCAAATGGCTTTAATTTTTTTAATATACTTAGTGTGCAGCAAGCAAATACAAAATGCATTCACAACTCTTGATCTATATCATTGTTCTAGGTGGGTGTCACCAAAGTAATTCAATCCAAAGAATCAGCAGGACAGTCAGGTGACAATCATTTTACAAGGAGAGTTCAGTGTACAATTTATGTCAGTGCAGTTTTCCTATGTAGCGCCCTCTACCTTTGGTAGGTGCTTAATAGTCTTTTTCTGACGGTGTAGGATATAGAGACAGGCAAATTTAGCCAGGGCTGTGTGCTTTTACTAGGCCTGATTGTTGGTTCAGGGTTGGAAGTTTCAGAAAAGAAGGGGATGTGACCGCCTACACTCAGGAATACCTCCTCTGCTTAACAGTGGATTGTGCTGGAAAGAGAGGATGGGCTGAGACCTGAGTGGAAGGAAAACCCATATGAGAGACTTGACCGATGGTTCATTTATATGGTCAAAGGGAGGTCTCTCATAAAAGAGGGGGGTCACATGCTCTGGGAGGGGAGAAGTTCAATTTTCGAGGTACAAAGCCCGGGAGTTCAGAGATCCCGGAGCCGTATAGCCAGAGGCAATTTCAGGAAGGTCGAAAGGCTGGCCCCTGGAGACTAAGTCAGCATGTAGCACTGGAGGAATACCAGATGTCCCATGCGGGGATGTGCTGGGCAGCGTGGGAGGAGGATGAGGAAATATGAGCTCAGTGGAGGAAGAAGACTGGGTAATCAATTTTCTGTGAGTAGAACATGGACTGTTGATTGGGTGAGAGCAACGGGAGTGCAAACCCAGTAGAGCTATTCAGGAACTTCCTACTGTGTATCCAAGGACCACAGTATCGAGCACCTTCCAGGACTGAGGGAAGTTTGACGATACAAGTCATGGAAATAGGAAGCGTGGCCTGTGACTTTGAGTTCAACGCCCACAGCGTTATTCAGAGTAATGCTTATCTGTCCAAACTGGGAATGTTGCATCAGAGAGAGAAGTGGAACCAGGAAAGGATTGCTAAAAGGAATTTAATAAACAAAGCCACGGCTACAGATTAATAACCTTTAACCTAAAAATGGGGGTCGGATGGGGCATCTCATATACCCTACTGAATAGCCCAGCAATTTATACCCAAAATAAAGAGTTATAAATCCGGAATCATGACTGTTTGGTGTCATGTAATTGCATGGGGAATCGGAAGCGGAGCAGTCTGGCAAAAGGTAATGAACAAACTCAGCAGCCCTCATGGGGGTACTTCTACATATGGAGTTCGCCACCGAGATTTGCCTTCACTGTCAGCCCTCTGGCCACTGTCCATAGCAACCAAACTGGATTTTTTGTCAGTCAAGGTATAAGGAAGTCCAGCATTCAGTGACTGTATATGTGCTGTCATACGTGGCAATCACAAAGGCATCGTGCCATTTAATTACAGGTGTATGGCGTGGCTACATCGCCGACAACTAACTAATGTTTGCAACAATTTATTGTGATCTCACAGTTAAAAATGCGGATGGGGCTTGTGGATGTCACTGTTGCCCTTGGAAACACAGACAACGGGGGTGTAGTGGACGGAGACTGCAGAGAAGTTGGTTCCTTACAGTAAGGACATCACAAGGGGTAATTTTTTAAGTGAAATCAGTGACTGCCACCAGCTACCTGACTGTCGCCAGCTACCCTACTGAATAGCCCACCGATTTATACCCAAAATAAAGAGTTATAAA
Organism: Lithobates pipiens; assembly: GCF_037356315.1. Classification (NCBI taxonomy): domain Eukaryota; kingdom Metazoa; phylum Chordata; class Amphibia; order Anura; family Ranidae; genus Lithobates; species Lithobates pipiens. The sequence goes on along the minus strand of NW_027507903.1, from coordinate 259,973,053 downwards.
TCCAGAATCTTGACTGTTACTGTCATGTAATTGCATGGGGAATCAGAAACAGAGCAGTCTGGCAAAAGGTAATGAACAAACTCAACAGCCCCCCATGGGGGTACCACTACTCCTATAAGAAAAATTGTAAGAAGAACAAAGTAGGATAGCATTAAAATACATCACAATAAATTTGCCTTAAAAAACGTCTAAAGGCAACGAAATATGTACAGTATCTCACAAAAGTGAGTACACCCCTCACATTTTTGTAAATATTTTATTCTATCTGTTCATGTGACAACACTGAAGAAATGACACTTTGCTACAATGTAAAGTAGGGAGTGCACAGCTTGTGTAAATTTGCTGTCCCCTCAAAATGGTGTCATGTAATTGCATGGGGAATCGGATGTGGTGCAGTCTGGCAAAAGGTGATGAACAAACTCAGCAGCCCCCCATGTGGCTACTGCTACGCCTATAAGAAAAATTGTAAGAAGAACAAAGTAGAATAGCATAAAATACATCACAATAAATTTGCCTAAAAAAATGTCTAAAGACAACAAAATATGTACAGTATCTCACAAAAATTAGTACATCCCTCACATTTTTGTAAATATTTTACTCTATCTGTTCATGTGACAACACTGAAGAAATGATACTTTGCTACAATGTAATCTACATTTTCACTTAGGGGTGTACTCACTTTTGTTTCCAGTAGTTTAGGCATTAATGGCTGTGTGTTGAGTTTTTTTGAGGAAAGCGCAAATTGACACTGTTATACAAGCTGTACACTCACTACTTTACATTGTATCAAAGTGTAATTTCTTCAGTGTTGTCACATGAAAAGATATAATAAAATATTTACAAAAATGTAAGGGGTGTACTCACTTTTGTGAGATAGTATATATATATACATTCGGTGGTGTATAATATATATATAATATACAATACAATTCAAGCAGTGTATTTATATATATATATATATATATATATATATATATATATATATATATATATATATATATATATATATATATATACATACATATATATATATATATATATATATATATATATATATATATATATATATACACACACACACACATGTATACCTTTAAAACTAGCACTTTTTTCATGTTCGTGTCCCACAGACTTTAACTGTGTTCACATGTTCGCACACATTTTTTGCCTGTTCGCATGTTCTGGTGTTCTGGGGGTTTGGCTCATCACTACTTAGGAATGTATCTGAGGTAAATCTGTGACAATCACAAAAATACAATTTACAAGACTTTACATACATGTAAAAACATGCTTTCATGTTTTACATAGCAATAGACCCATGGGTATGAACAAGGGATAAATGATACCTGCAGTGATTTTCTGTCCACCAACTGCACTACAGATAAAACCATAAAACCTCCCACCCAGGGCCGTTTTTAAGGCAGGGCAAAAGGGGCAGCTGCCCTGGGCCCTGTCATTGTTGTGGGGCCCAAAGCAGCTGCCTCATACTTGCCAACTATCCTGGTTTAAATTCCCTTGTCCCTTGAGGTTTTAGTCCCGTGCTGTGTCCCAATATCTCAGTGTGACGTCCTGCTACTAATGCTGCCCAGCTCTGCCCTATTGTTGTGTACAGATGACTCACCTGTAGACCCTGTGTTTACATGTAAATTACCAGCATTCATATGTAAATAGTGACGGCATTAATATGTAAATAGCAGCGGGCGACGGGATTGATATGTATATCATGCCCCCCTGAGGTCATATCAACAGTAATCTCTAGCAACCAAACAACAAGCAGAAATCGTGTGCTGTAACCTCTAGCAACTAACCAGTGAGCTATAATGTGTGCTGTAACCTCTAGCAACCCAGTCAGTGAGCGGTAATGATACACTGTAACCTCTGGCAACCAATTGCAATAGCTGCCTGAACTGATTCAGTAAACTGAATTTTGAGTCTAGCTGCTATTTATTGTATGTCTCAGAGCAGGTGGAGAGCAAACCTGCATGGGGGGAGGGGCCCCAAGAAAAGTTTTGCAGAGGGTCCAATCAATATTAACCACTTGCCGACCGCCGCACGACGATGTACGTCGACAGAATGGCACAGGCAGGCATATGGGCGTACCTGTACGTCCCTGCCTTCCCGCAGGTGGGGGGCCCGATCGGGCCCCCCCCCGGTGCCAGCGGTGGTCGGAATCCGTGCAGGAGCGATCCGGGATGAGGGGGCGGCCATTCATTCATGACCACCCCCTCGCGATCGCTCCTGACGAATGAAATGGCAGCATTACATCACTTCCTCTCCTGTAATGTAAACACAAGCAGAGGAAGTGATGTAATCTCTCCTCGTGTCGGTCTTTTTCGTTCCGGCACCGAGGAGAGAGGATCTGTGAGTTGCACCAACACACTACACTTACAGTAGAACACGCCAGGCACACTTTCACCCCCCCTTCACCCCCCGATCACCCCCCCAATCACCCCTGCACCCCCAGTCACAGTGACACCAATTGCATTTTTTTTTTTATTATTGCATTGGTGTCATTTGTGACTGTAATAACTGTTAGGGCAGTTAGGGTTAGCCCCCTTTAGCTCTAGGATACCCCCCTAACCCCCCCAATAAAGGTTTACCCCCGTGATTACCCCCCGTCGCCAGTGTCACTAATAAGCGATCTTTTTCTGATCGCTGTATTAGTGTCACAGGCGACGCTAGTTAGGCAGGTAAGTATTTAGGTTCGCCGCAGCTTTTTATAGCGTCAGGGACCCCATATACTACCGCATAAAGCCCCCTGATTGCCCCCTAGTTAACCCTTTCAACAGTGATCCCCATATAACTGTTACAGGTGACGCTGGTTGGTTAGTTATTTTTTTATAGTTTCAGGGCACCCGCCATTTATTACCTAATAAAGGTTTAACCCCCTGATCACCCGGCGGGTGATATAAGTTTGAAGGTCAGATAAGGTCTGCGTCGCCCCAGGCAGTGTCAGGTTAGTGCCAGTCCCGCTAACACCCACGCGCAAAGCATACACCTCCCTTAGTACTATAGTATCTGATCAGATCTATATTAGCGTTGCCAGCATTTTAGGTTTCCCAAAACGCATTGTTTGCGGGATCAGCCCAGATACCTGCTAGCACCTGCGTTTAGCCCCTCCGCCAAGCCCAGCCCAGCCCACCCAAGTGCAGTATCAATCGATCACTGTCACTTACAAAACACAACACTATACCTGCAGCGTTCGCAGAGTCAGGCTTGATTCCTGGGATCGCTAACAGTTTTTTTTGTAGCGTTTTGATACAGTCGCTGACAGCCTAGGTGCTTTTTTACCTGTGAGTCTCACTACTGTACATAACTGCAGCGTTCGCAGAGTCAGGCTTGATCCCTGCGATCGCTAACAGTTTTTTTTGTAGCGTTTTGATGCAGTCGCTGACAGCCTAGGTGCTTTTTTACCTGTGAGTCTCACTACTGTACCCCTAAATTTAGAGCCCAAAATGGCAAAGCGAAGGTACACTAGTGAAGAGGCCTACACGTTTCTGAGCATGACAGATAGTGAAGAGGACGTCACTCATCTGTCAGATTCAGGCTCAGAATACGATCCTGTAGAGGACAGCGGCTCCATGACAGATAGCTCTGGCGACGGAGATGAGGTCCCTGTTAAGGGCAGGTGTACCCGATCCCAAATGTTTTCTGTTGTTCAGGTGGAGGAACCGCAGGTCCCTCGTATGGAGCAAAGACGTACTAGAGCCGCTCATCCTTCTGGTGAACTGGCAAGCACCAGCGGCCTAGTACACCCTGGACGTACATCCAGCACTGCAGTAGCACGTGGTGACGTGGTGAGTCCCATAAGTGCAGTTCAAGCTGGCGAGGTGGCAAGCACAAGTAGTGTCCCGCTGCCACCAAGACGAAGACAAAGACAGGCCCGTCGTACCCATAGTGCCCTTCCTGCAGAATTCGCCAATCCTGATTGGGTGCCCACCACTTCTGCAGAACCCGTACTTCCCCCATTCACTGGCCAACCTGGCATTAACGTGGAAACAGTTGATTTTACGACACTTGATTTTTACTCACTGTTTTTCACCGAAGATCTCTATAGATCTATTGTGGACCAAAGCAATTTGTACGCTGGTCAACACATCGCCACTGTTCCCCAGTCCGCCCTTGCCAGACAATGGAAACCAATTACAGTTTCCGAATTCAAGATCTTTCTGGGCCTCTCCCTCAACATGGGCATAACCAAAAAGAGTGAGTTGCGGTCATATTGGTCCACTGACCCAATTCACCATATGCGCGTGTTCTCTGCTTCCATATCCAGGGCACGATACGAGCAGATTTTGCGGTTCATGCACTTCAGCGACAATGAACTCTGTCGTCCTCGTGGAGACCCTGCATACGATCGGCTCTACAAAATTCGGCCCCTCATAAACCACTTCAACCAACGTTTTGCAGACTTGTTTACTCCCCATCAAGTTGTCTGCGTTGATGAGTCCCTGATTAAGTTTTCTGGTCGCTTGTCATTCAAACAATACGTTCCCAACAAGCGTTCCAGATACGGGGTCAAGATGTATAAGCTCTGTGACAGGGCCATAGGCTATACATGTAGTTTTATGGTTTATGAGGCTAAAGATAGTCACGTAGAGCCGGAGAACTGCCCTGACTACATAGGAAGCGCTGGCAAGATAGTGTGGGACATGGTGTCACCCTTATTCGGAAAGGGGTACCACGTGTATGTGGACAATTATTACACATGCGTGCCACTGTTTAGTCACTTGTTTGATCATCAGATTGGAGCATGTGGCACCGTGCGACCTAATCGCCGGGGCTTTCCCCAGCGGCTTGTAGAGTCCCATCTTAGGCTGGGGGAGAGAGCCTGCTTGCGCAGTAATAATTTGCTCGCTATGAAGTGGAGGGATAATAAGAATGTTTTCGTTCTTACCTCCCTTCATGCAGACACGACGGTCCAAATTCCTACGGCGACTGGTATTGTGGAGAAACCCCTCTGTGTCCACAAATATAACCAAAATATGGGAGGGGTGGACCTCAATGACCAGTTGTTGGCGCCGTATCTAGTTGCCCGTAAGGCCAGACACTGGTACAAAAAAGTGTCTGTTTATTTATTCCAATTGGCTATGCTGAATGCTTATGGGCTACACAAAGCTTCAGGACGGACTGGATCCTTCCTTAAATTCCAGGAGGATATCGTCAGAGCCCTTCTGTATCCAGGCGGTGCTCCACCTCACCTTCCCCAACCAGATGCAGTAAGCTGGCTGCATGAGAGGCATTATTTTTATGTCCTCCCGAGTACCCCTACCCAACGAGCCCCCCAAAGAAAATTTCGTGTCTGCAGAAAGCACGGATATAGGCGTGACACCCGTCATTATTGTCCCCGCTGTCCTGACAATCCTGGTCTTTGCATTGGTGAATGTTTTGAACACTACCATGAACTAGTTGAGTTTTAGAGTAGGGTACAGCATTGCACAGGCTAGGCACACGTTCACAGGGTCTCCCAAGATGCCATCGCATTTTGAGAGACCCAAACCACTGGAAACGTTACAACAGAAGTGTTAAAGTTACATAAAAAAGTGTTTAAAAAAAAAAAAAAGTAAAAAAAAAAAAAACCCAAAAAAATATTAAATAAAAAATCCAAAAATAGTTGTCGTTTTATTGCTCTCTCTCTCTCTATTCTCTCTCTATTGTTCTGCTCCTTTGTACTGTATTCTATTTTGCAATGTTTTATTGTTAACCATTTTTTGTTTTCAGGTACGCCATTCAGCTGTAGCGTGGATTTATTTATCTTGACAGCAACAGCGTTTGCTCCCACGATACATAAAGCCGCGACTCCAGCACTGTCGGAGGTGATTTCACCACCACAGTTAAAAAAGAGCATATATGCCGAAGCATGGGGGCATAAGGGGTGGAGGAGCGATTTGCTCCTACCTTTTGCGGGAGGATGCCCCCATGCTTCGGCATATATATATTTTAGGCACAGATTGTGTTAAATGTGTTATTTTTTGCTATTTTTTTTGTATTTGCTTTGCAGGTATGGTAAGTCCTACTGTTATACTGTAATGTTACTTTGTTTTATTGTTAACCATCATTTGCTTAGCAGGTACGCCATTCTGCTGCAGCGCGGATTTATTTATCTTGACAGCAACAGCATTTTGCTCCCACGATACATAAAGCTGCGACTCCAGCACTGTCGGAGGTGATTTCACCACCACAGTTAAAAAAGAGCATATATGCCGAAGCATGGGGGCATAAGGGGTGGAGGAGCGATCTGCTCCTACCTTTTGCGGGAGGATGCCCCCATGCTTCGGCATATATAAATGGTGCATGTATGCCCACCATTGGAAGTGGGTGGATGAAGGGAGGTATTCTAATAGTGGGCATACCCACCGATCAATATTTTTTTTTTGTTCAGCCCACAGGCTGCATGAAAAGAAAAATTACAATATATGCCCAACCAGTTCCAGCAACATACTGGTATGTTGCTGGACTTTGAGTGCTTATACCAGAATGATGCCTGCAGGTTTAGGTATCATCTTGGTATCATTCTTTTCAGCCAGCGGTCGGCTTTTATGTAAAGGCAATCCTAGCGGCTAATTAGCCTCTAGACTACTTTTACAAGCAGTGGGAGGGAATGTCCCCCCCCCCGCACCATCTTCCATGGTTTTCTCAGCCTCTCCTGTCCCAACAGGGAACCTGAGAATGCAGCCGGTGGTTCCGCCAGCTGACCATAGAGCTGATCAGAGACCAGAATGGCTCCAATCATCTCTATGGCCTAAGAAACCGGAAGCTACGAGCATTTCATGACTTAGATTTTGCGGGATGTAAACAGCGCCATTGGGAAATTGGAAAAGCATTTTATCACACTGATCTTGGTGTGGTCAGATGCTTTGAGGACAGAGGAGAGATCTAGGGTCTGATAGATCCTAATTTTTTCAAAAAAGAGTACCAGTCACTACCTATTGCACTCATAGGGGATATTTACATTCCCTGAGATAACAATAAAAATCATTAAAAAAATATATATAAATGAAAGGAACAGTTTAAAAATAAAAAAAAGCAAAATAAATAAAAAAAAAAAAAAAAAAAAAACACCCCTGTCCCCCCTGCTAAGGCGCAACATCGAACGCAAGCGTCGGTCTGGTGTCATATGTAAACAGCAATTGCACCATGCATGTGAGGTATCACCACGAAGGTCAGATCGAGGGTACTAATTTTAGCAGTAGACCTCCTCCGTAAATCTAAAGTGGTCACCTGTAAAGGCATTTAAAGGCTTTTAAAAATGTATGTAGTTTGTCGCCGCTGCACGTTTCTGCGCAATTTTAAAGCATGTCGTGTTTGGTATCCATGTACTCGGCCTAATATCATATTTTTTATTTCATCAAACATTTGGGCAATATAGTGATTTTTAGTGCATTAAAATTAAAAAAAGTGTGTTTTTTCCCCAAAAAATGCGTTTGAAAAATCGCTGCGCAAATACCGTGTGAAAAATAAAAAATGAAACACCCACCATTTTAATCTGTAGGGCCTTTGCTTTAAAAAAAATACTTCATGTTTGGGGGTAATTTTTCATGTAAACAAAAAGTGTCAGAAAGGGCTTTTTCTTCAAGTGGTTAGAAGAGTGGGTGATGTGTGACATAAGCTTCTAAATGTTGTGCATAAAATGCCAGGACAGTTCAAAACCTCCCCAAATGACCCCATTTTAGAAAGTAGACACCCCAAGCTATTTGCTGAGAGGCATGTCGAGTCCATGGAATATTTTATATTTTGACAAAAGTTGCGGAAAAAATACATTATTATTATTTTTTTATTTTTTTTGCACAAAGTTGTCATTAAATTATATATTGCTCAAACATGCCATGGTTATATGTGAAATTACACCCCAAAATACATTCTATTGCTTCTCCTGAGTATGGGGATACCACAAGTGTGAGACCTTTTGGGAGCCTAACCGTGTACGGTACCCCAAAATCCAAGCACCACCTTCAGGCTTTCTAAGGGTGTAAATTTTTGATTTCATTCCTCACTGCCTATCACAGTTTCGGAGGCCATGGAATGCCCAGATAGCACAAAATCCCCCCAAGTGACCCCATTTTGGAAAGGAGACACCCCAAGCTATTTGCCGAGAGGTATGGTGAGTATTTTGTAGACCTTCATTTTTGTCACAAAGTTTTGAAAATTGAAAAAAAGAAAAAGAATATACATTATTTTTTTTCTTCATTTTCAAAAACAAATGAGAGCTGCAAAATACTCACCATGCCTCTCGGCAAATAGCTTGGGGTGTCTACTTTCCAAAATGGGATCATTTGTGGGGGTTTTGTGCCATCTTGGCATTTTATGGCCTTCAAAACTGCGATAAGTAGTGAGGAGTGAAATCAAAAATTTACACCCTTAGAAATCCTGAAGGCGGTGCTTGGTTTTCGGGGCCCCGTACGCGACTAGGCTCCCAAAAAGTCCCACACATGTGGTATCCCCGTACTCAGGAGAAGCAGCAGAATTTATTTTGGGGTGTCATTTCACATATGCCCATGGCATGTGTGAGCAATATATCATTTAGTGACAACTTTGTGAAAAAAAAAAAAAAGTTTGTAATTTTCCCGCAACTTGTGGCAAAATATAAAATATTCCATGGACTCAACATGCCTCTTAGCAAATAGCTTGGGGTGTCTACTTTCTAAAATGGGGTCATTTGTGGGGGTTTTGTGCCATCTTGGCATTTTATGGCCTTCAAAACTGTAATAGGTAGTGAGGAGTGAAATCAAAAATTTACGCCCTTAGAAAGCCTGAAGGCAGTTCTTGGATTTCGGGGCCCCTTACGCGGCTAGGCTCCCAAAAAATCCCACACATGTGGTATCCCCGTACTCAGGAGAAGCAGCAGAATTTATTTTGGGGTGTCATTTCACATATGCCCATGGCATGTGTGAGCAATATATCATTCAGTGCCAACTTTGTGAAAAAAAAAAAAAAGTTTGTAATATTCCCGCAACTTGTGGCAAAATATAAACTATTCCATGGACTCAACATGCCTCTCAGCAAATAGCTTGGGGTGTCTACTTTCTAGAATGGGGTCATTTGTGGGGGTTTTGTGCCATCTTGGCATTTTATGGCCTTCAAAACTGTAAAAGGTAGTGAGGAGTGAAATCAAAAATTTACGCCCTTAGAAATCCTGAAGGCGGTTCTTGGCTTTCGGGGCCCCGTACACGGCTAGGCTCCCAAAAAATCCCACACATGTGGTATCCCCATACTCAGGAGAAGCAGCAGAATTTATTTTGGGGTGTCATTTCACATATGCCCATGGCATGTGTGAGCAATATATCATTTAGTGACAACTTTGTGAAAAAAATAAAAATAAATAAAAGTTTGTAATTTTCCCGCAACTTGTGACAAAATATAAAATATTCCATGGACTCAACATGCCTCTCAGCAAATAGCTTGGGGTGTCTACTTTCTAAAATGGGGTCATTTGTGGGGGTTTTGTGCAATCTTGGCATTTTATGGCCTTCAAAACTGTAATAGGTAGTGAGGAGTGAAATCAAAAATGTACGCCCTTAGAAAGCCTGAAGGCGGTGCTTGGTTTTCGGGGCTCCGTAAGCGGCTAGGCTCCCAAAAAGTCCCACACATGTGGTATCCACGTGCTCAGGAGAAGCAGTAGAATTTATTTTGGGGTGTAATTTCACATATGCCCATAGCATGTGTGAGCAATATATCATTTAGTGACAACTTTGTGAAAAATAAATAAAGTTTGTAATTTTCCCGCAACTTGTGGCAAAATATAAAATATTCCATGGACTCAACATGCCTCTCAGCAAATAGCTTGGGGTGTCTACTTTCTAAAATGGGGTCATTTGTGGGGGTTTTGTGCCATCTTGGCATTTTATGGCCTTCAAAACTGTAAAAGGTAGTGAGGAGTGAAATCAAAAATTTACGCCCTTAGAAAGCCTGAAGGCGGTTCTTGGCTTTCGGGGCCCCGTACACGGCTAGGCTCCCAAAAAATCCCACACATGTGGTATCCCCATACTCAGGAGAAGCAGCAGAATTTATTTTGGGGTGTCATTTCACATATGCCCATGGCATGTGTGAGCAATATATCATTTAGTGACAACTTTGTGAAAAAAAAATAAATAAATAAAAGTTTGTAATTTTCCCGCAACTTGTGGCAAAATATAAAATATTCCATGGACTCAACATGCCTCTCAGCAAATAGCTTGGGGTGTCTACTTTCTAAAATGGGGTCATTTGTGGGGGTTTTGTGCAATCTTGGCATTTTATGGCCTTCAAAACTGTAATAGGTAGTGAGGAGTGAAATCAAAAATTTACGCCCTTAGAAAGCCTGAAGGCGGTGCTTGGTTTTCGGGGCCCCGTAAGCGGCTAGGCTCCCAAAAAGTCCCACACATGTGGTATCCACGTGCTCAGGAGAAGCAGTAGAATTTATTTTGGGGTGTAATTTCACATATGCCCATAGCATGTGTGAGCAATATATCATTTAGTGACAACTTTGTGAAAAATAAATAAAGTTTGTAATTTTCCCGCAACTTGTGGCAAAATATAAAATATTCCATGGACTCAACATGCCTCTCAGCAAATAGCTTGGGGTGTCTACTTTCTAAAATGGGGTCATTTGTGGGGGTTTTGTGCCATCTTGGCATTTTATGGCCTTCAAAACTGTGATAGGTAGTGAGGAGTGAAATTACAAATGTATGCCCTTAGAAATCCTGAAGGCGGTGCTTGGCTTTCGGGGCCCCGTACGCGGCTAGGCTTCCAAAAAGTCAACCACATGTGGAATCCCCGTACTCAGGAGAAGCAGCAGAATGTATTTTGGGTACAATTCCACATATAACCATGGCATGTGTGAGCAATATATCATTTAGTGACAACTTCGTGTAAAAAAAAAAAAAAATTTTTTTGTCATTATTCAATCGCTTGAGGCAAAAAAATAAAATATTCAATGGGCTCAACATGCCTCTTATCAATTTCCTTAGGGTGTCTACTTTCCAAAATGGGGTCATTTGGGGGGGTTTTGTACTGCCCTGCCATTTTAGCACCTCAAGAAATGAGATAGGCAGTCATAAACTAAAAGCTGCGTAAATTCCAGAAAATGTACCTTAGTTTGTAGATGTGACAACTTTTGCGCAAACCAATAAATATACAGTTATTGACTTTTTTTTTACCAAAGACATGTGGCTGAATACATTTTGGCCTAAAGTATGACTAAAATTGAGTTTATTGGATTTTTCTAATAACAAAAAGTAGAAAATATCATTTTTTTTCAAAATTTACGGTCTTTTTACGTTTATATCGCAAAAAATAAAAATCGCAGAGTCAGTCAAATACCTTTAAAAGAAAGCTCTATTTGTGGGAAAAAAAGGACGCAAATTTTGTTTGGGTACAACATTGCATGACCGCGCAATTACCAGTTAAAGCAGCGCAGTGCCAAATTGTAAAAAGACCTCTGGTCATTGACCAGCAAAATGGTCCGGTCTGAAAGTGGTTAAAGACGGCCCTGCTCCCACCCACACATGCAGGGGCAAGAAAGGAAATGGCACAAGACACCAGGGCTCCTAGGATTAGCATAAAGGAACACAACTGAAAACGTTTTTCATAGTCTTTTTTTTTTGGAATGAAAAAGCATTTTAGCCCTACAAAACCCGATATTTTGAATAAAGCGTATGGTTGGCCTAACAGTTTCTAAAGAATTTCACTTATACGTAAAGTATAACAATGTATATTGCAGCTTACCGGTCATTGGATGTGGTGGCTGTATTTGTTTTACTTTTATTTGGCCTTTTTCCCTATCCCTTTTTTATCTGGTGAACTGGCCGTCAACAGATCTCTTGTAATAGGGGGTCTTACACCAACAGAGATATCTTGGGACAGCAGCATTGTCAGTCTGGGGGGGAGGGTATTGCAGGGTACAAGCAGCTTTAGATACAATAACGTATTGAAGCCAAACTCCAGCTAATACCTTTTAAGCAGTTACAGCTACAGTGTTGTTCCTTTTGGGATAAAGATTTTGCCTTTATATTGTGAAGAATAGATGTATGCCTTCATTGAATAAAACTATAAGGTACCCACAGAAATGTAAAATGCTTACAAAGATAAAAAAAAAAAGTTCAGCAGTAAGAGATGGATAATTACAGTTTATTGTAAATGACCTATACCCAGCTTTATATATTTGAGCCAATGACTTAACCACTTCAATACAGGGCACTTAAACACCTTCCTGCCCAGACCAATTTTGAGCTTTCAGCGCTGTCGCACTTTGAATGACAATTGCGCGGTCATGCTACACTGTACCCAAATGAAATTTTTATCATTTTTTTCCCACAAATAGAGCTTTCTTTTGGTGGTATTTGATCACCTCTACGATTTTTATTTTTTGCGCTACAAATAAAAAAATACCGAAAATGTTTTTTTTTGTTTCAGTTTCAAAACTTTGTAAATAAGTACGTTTTCTCCTTCACTGATAGGCACTGATGGGGCTACACTGATGGGCACTGATAAGGCGGCACTGATGGGCACCAATGTGGCACCAATGAAGTGGCACTGATGGGCGACACGGATGGGCGACACGGATGGGCGACACAGACGGACACTGATAGGTGGCACAAATTGGCACTGATAGCTGGCACGGATGGGCGGCACGGATGGGCACGGATAGGCATGGATAGGCGGCACAGGTGGGCATGGATAGGCGGCACAGGTGGGCACTCATAGGCGGCACAGGTGGGCACTCATAGGCGGCACAGGTGGGCACTCAGGCGGCACAGGTGGGCACTCATAGGCGGCACAGGTGGGCACTCATCGGCGGCACAGGTGGGCACTCATAGGCGGCATCGGTATTATACTATAGTAATGGATGCCAATCAGTGCCAAACAATAATGCATGCCAATCAGTGATGCCCATTGTGGGCACTGATTGGCATCCATTATGGGCACTGATTGGCACCCATTGTGCTGACTGGCATCCCTGGTGGTCTAGGGAGGATTATGACCTTTATTACCTTTTCCCTGGTGGTCTAGTGGCGTCCCTGGTGGTCCAGTGTGGGCATCCTCGGGGGGGCTGTGCTGATAATCGATCAGCACAGACCCCCCCTGTCAGAGGAGCAGCCGATCGGCTCTCCTCTACTCGCGTCTGACAGACGCGAGTGAGGGAAAGCCGATTACCGGCTCTTCCCATTTACACTGTGATCAGCCATGATTGGACACGGCTGATCACATGGTAAAGAGTCTCCGTTGCCAGGTGTCAGACTGACACCCCGCAACAACGATCGCCGCGATGCGCTCCCCCAGGGGCGCGCAGCGGCTCATAATCCTGATCACGTCATATGACGTCCGGTCAGGATTATGAAACCACTTTGCAGCCGTCAATTGCCTATAGGGCGGGCGGCAAGTGGTTAAATATATTGTAAGCATGTATCATTTTTACTAAACTTTACTAAATTTCCTTTTGTCATTCTGTAGCCAGCATTACATTGTTGGCGGCCTAATTGTACCGCAACCTGAGTGATTCTCCAAGCATAAAGTGTATTTTCTCTGCCACATTTTGTTTGAGCTTGCTTCAGCAGGGTGTGCCAGAGAGGTATGATACTGCATTAAGGAAATTTGATAGCCCAGCCAATCAGTGGGCCTGAGGAACCCATAGAGGAATGCTGGAAGAACAATTTAATATCAGAGACACTTCCTTGCTCTGTCACTAACCTCCCGGGTTTTTGCCCTGTGTTACGATACCATCTTAAAAGTTGCAGTCTCATGTAGGCCATGGGCCTAGCACATGGAAAGATGCAGGCACCTCTTCTCCTGGGAGGACTTCTCATTGGGGGTGGCAATCTCCACAGTGGTGGTATATATATATATATGAGAAAAACAATCTCATAGCATAATTCTGTTTGGCAAGTTTTACTATTACAAATGGTATTGAAACACCATATTTAAATACTGCATCCTTCAAATCAGAGCTGACACTCTGCGGATGATTCACATCAGGATGAGTAAAGACATCACCACACCACAAAGGGCTTCTCGCCCTGAGGATATTAAACTCACCAGAAGTCAGAAGGGAATGTGCCTTGAAAAGGGCCTCCTCCTGTCAGCAGATCCACAGCCGGACTACCCCTTCGGGATATTAACCTCCTCTTCAGTAAGTGTTCTCATTGGGTGTGGCAATCTCCGCAGTGGAGGTATGAGAAAAACAATCTCATAGCATAATTCTGTTTGGCAAGTAATTTATTCCCAAAATGTAGCAGAATACATATTGATCTAAACTGATGAAGAAATTAGATTTTTTACATTTTTTTATTGGGAATGTTTTATTTATAGCATTAAGTAAGGAATATTGTTTTTTTGTTTGTTAAAAACTTGCAGAGGTGATCAAATACCACCAAAATAAATCTCTATTTGTGGGGGAAAAAAACCCATAAATTTTATTTTGGTACAGTGTCGCACGACCGCACAATTGTCAGTTAAAGCAATGCGTATCGCCAAAAAATGGCCTGGTCAGAAAGTGGGTAAAGAGCAACTCCAAAAATTCACAAATCCTTTATTGTGTACTCTCTTAAAATTAATCTTTTGTCTTTACAAACAGCAACCAGACATCTGTCATTTAACGATGATAACAGTATTTCTGATAACAGATTCCCACCAGATTCTTCTTGCTAACAAACAACGGGATCACTCATTTTGTGATGGTATTACTACCACTAGTAAATGACAGATGCCTTCTGGCTTCTTTTTTTTTTTACATAAGGGGGCCTGAGATCCTGGGTGATGTTATACTTAGTCAATGACTCCCTGGGATCCCCACAGTTGTGTGTGTTAGGGGACAGTATGTGGGGATGAGGCTCTTACCTTTATAAACATGGAAACCAGTTTCCTTGCAAGGGAAGGAAGCGTTCCCAATAATAAAGGCATGTAGCCTGGTATAGTTCAGGAGGGGAACATCATATTGTGTTTTTTTTTTTTTTTGTTGTGTTTTTTATAGTGTGCTGCCACTTGTAATTAGTGGTAGTTGTATTGCTGTGGCCGCTAAATGACAGACTTATTGTATACCAACATCAGCCATAGGTTTGGGCGGTTGCAATGGCCAAATATGGCCAGTTTTGTTTGTCGAAGATAAGGCTGTGTTCAGTTTAAACTCAACCTAAACCTGAAGCTCATCCTTAGCACCAGTGAAGAAGACTTAAACATGTTCTAAGTCTTTATATTCATTGTTATTTGTAATGAATGTGTTGAAAGTTTTCCTTTCCTAGCATTGAACCCTATTGAAGTCTATGGGAGGTAAAAACTATTTTTTCTGCCCTTTTTAAGGTTAATTTCACCTTTGGGAACATGTTACATGTTCCACTCAATTTTAGGGTGTAACATGTAACATGTAACATGTTCCCAGTGCTGCAGCCGCTGTCGCTGCCCGCTCCACCCCCTCCCTGTAGCTGCAGTATAAGGAGAAGTTCCTCGTACCAGCTGTCTGGCTCTGTGGGGCTCCACCCACATGGCCGCATCATTCATACACACAGCTTTGTGTTTAAATGAACTGCAAGAGCCAACATCCTTTGCGGCTGTCAGCTTGCAGTTCTCAAAGAACTACCTGTAAATCGCTGTGGTAGTTCATTGAGTCTTCCTGGCAGTATTGGCTTGCCCATATGGGATTAGATACACTTGCAGTGTGCAGAAGACCTGCATGCTGATCGCTGGTTCAATGCTTTACAGGCTCCTACTACAAAAGTCATGAATGCTATTTTTTTTTACCTGCAAAAGGATGTGCATATATGAATTTTTTGAAGAAAGGCAAACTTATCCTTTAAGGATAATAAGCAAACTATTATTAAAAGAAAGGGCATGGGTAGCTGGGCACTGCTACAATATAGTTCAGGATGGGGAGTAGTGATGGACGAACTTCCGACGGGACGTTTCGCGAACGCGAAATGCGAACGGACCCAAACGTTCGCGAAACCGAACGTTCGCCGCGGGCCCCATTGACTTCAATGGGAGGCGAACTTTGCAAACCTTCATGTCGAATTTGCGGCCACGTGGTAATTATTAGGGGGTAAAACGTAGTCCCACCATCTGGACAATGACATAATACATGTATGAGGTGAATTTGGGATCGATAACTACAAGCATTTTTATTTTATTTGGGAAATTGTTCTAACAATTCAGGACTATGGAGCTAATGAAGGCAATGGAGGAGAGGGAAGGTCAGGGACCAGGGTAGGCAAAGAAGAGGGTGCAGGAGATGATCACCAGCAGCGTGACATACCGGAATGACACATGCACCGTGATAGAGGCATCTGACAGCAGCACCGTAATACAGAGCACTGACAGCAGCACCGTGACATACAGCGCTGACAGCAGCACCGTGACATACAGCGCTGACAGCAGCACCGTGACATACAGCGCTGACAGCAGCACCGTGACATACAGCGCTGACAGCAGCACCGTGACATACAGCGCTGACAGCAGCACCGTGACATACAGCGCTGACAGCAGCACCGTGACATACAGCGCTGACAGCAGCACCGTGACATACAGCGCTGACAGCAGCACCGTGACATACAGCGCTGACAGCAGCACCGTGACATACAGCGCTGACAGCAGCACCGTGACATACAGCGCTGACAGCAGCACCGTGACATACAGCGCTGACAGCAGCACCGTGACATACAGCGCTGACAGCAGCACCGTGACATACAGCGCTGACAGCAGCACCGTGACATACAGCACTGACAGCAGCACCGTAAGCAGCCCCAGGAGGAAGTCAGCACAGCACAGGGATGGTGTGATCCCCTCATAATAAGAACCCCCAGGAGGAAGTCAGCACAGCACAGGGATAGTGTGATCCCTTCATAATAAGAACCCCCAGGAGGAAGTCAGCACAGCACAGGGATATCATAAGCAGCCCCAGTAGAAATATGACACCGCTCAACCTCTTCAAAGAGGAGGGTAGGGGCATATAGTACGGTGTGCTTTTTTGGGTCAAGGAAGTGAGCCAAATGAATTAAGAAGGTCTGTGTGCTTGATTAAAAAAATAGTTTATAGACATATACATGGTCTACTGGTCACATGTGTTGAATTCCTCCGAGATCCATGCCTCATTCATTTTTAGAAATGTGAGGTAGTTAACACTGTCGTGAGCTAGGCGAGTACGCTTATCGGTCACAATCCCCCCTGCTGCGCTGAACGTCCTTTCGGACAGGACACTGGATGAGGGGCAAGCCAACAGTTCGATTGCAAATTGGGCAAGCTCTGGCCAGAGGTCAAGCCTGCCCACCCAGTAGTCTAGGGGTTCATCACTCCTCAGAGCGTCCACATCGGCCGTTAACCCAATGTAGTCGGACACCTGACGGTCTAGGCGTTCCCTGATGCTGGATCCGGATGACACCTGTCGATGGGTCGGCTGAAAGAATGACCTCATATCCGAAGTCACCAACACATCTTCAAACCGGCCTCTTCTTGCAGGCGCTGTTGGATTGGTACCCGCAAATCCTTCTCTGGGAGTGGGAATTGCTCCTCTGCCAGCGCACGCAAAAGCAGAATGCAGCATTTCTCGAAGCAAGGCCTGGAAGTGCTGCATTCTGACAGCCCTCTGCGACGGCGGTAACATTTCCGCCATTTTGTGTTTGTACCGGGGGTCTAAGTACGTTGCCACCCAGTACTGGTCCTTGACCCTCATGCTTTTTATACGGGGGTCCCTATTAAAACACTGGAGCATGAAGGCCCCCATTTGCACTAAAGTGGAAGCGGTGTGGTGGCCTGGCTCCTGCTCATCATCCAGGATAATGTCGTCCTCTTCATTCTCCTCTCCCCATCCTCGCACAACAGGGATCCCAGAAAGGTTTAAAGCATGCTCTTCTTGCTCCTGCTCATCCGCCCCGGCACCATCCTCCTCTGACTCCTCATCAGACTCCTGTTGTTGACTTGTCTCAGATAGAGTAGCCCCCCCTGGGAATTCATCCAGCATTGCGACTTCCTCATCTTCCCGCTCCTGCTCCTCCACAGCCTGATCAATGACACGACGCAATGCACGCTCCAGAAAGAAGGCATAAGGTACCATGTCACTGATGGCGCCATGGCTGCGACTGACCAGTTTGGTGATCTCCTCAAATGGCCGCAGAAGTCTGCATGTGTCGCGCATGAGCAGCCACTGGCGCGGTGAAAAAAAACCCAGCTCCCCAGAACCGTTTCTTTCGCAGAGTTCATACAGGTAGACGTTAACTGCACGTTTCTGCTGGAGCAGCCTATCAAGCATATAGAAGGTTGAGTTCCATCGCGTCGGGCAATCGCAAATAAGACGTCTGACCGGCAGATGGTGTCGCCGCTGAATGTCAGCAAGGCGAGCCATGGCCGTGTAAGATCTTCTGAAATGGGCCGAGATTTTCCTTGCCTGCCGCAAGATGTCCTGGACCCCAGGGTATTTGACAAGGAATCGCTGCACGACCAAGTTTAAGACGTGTGCCATGCACGGCACGTGCGTGATTTTGCCCTGTTTCAATGCGCTAAGCAGATTGGCACCGTTGTCACACACCACTTTACCAACTGTCAAATTGAGCGGTGTTAGCCACTCATCTGCCTGTGAACGCAAAGCTGAAAGGAGTGCCGGGCCAGTGTGGCTCTTTGCTTCCAGGCACAACAGACGCAGCACGGCATGGCAACGTCTCACCTGGCATGTGGAATAGGTTCTGGGGAGCTTGGGCGGTGCAGTGGAAGAGACGCTAGCAGCGGAAAAGGAGGAGGCAGCTGAGGAGGAGAGGGAGGAGGATGGAGTAGGAGGAGGAGAAGAAGAGTCAGGCCTGCATGCAATCCGTGGCGGTAAAACCAAATCTACACGGGTGCCACGGGTTACATGCTTGACGGCCGTCAGAAGGTTCACCCAGTGGGCAGTAAAACTGATATACCTTCCCTGCCCGTGTTTGCTAGACCACGTGTCTGTGGTCAGATGTATCTTGGCACCGACACTGTGTGCCAGAGATACATTCACTTGCCGCTGAACATGGCCATATAGCTCTGGGATGCCCTTCTGTGAGAAATACTTCCTTCCTGGGACCTTCCATTGTGGTGTTCCAATGGCCACAAATTTGCGAAAGGCCTCCGAGTCCACCAGTTTATATGGCAGTAGTTGGCGGGCTATGAGTTCTGACAAGCCAGCCGCCAACCGTTGGGCAAGAGGGTTATCCGGCGTCATCATTTTTTTACGCTCAAACATTAGGCCCACGGAAGCCTGCCTTTTTGCAGAAAAATGTGAGCTTGGCGTGATGGAAGGTGGAGTGGAGGACAATTGTGAGGAGAGAGGAGAAGGAGAAGTAGAAGACGAGGCTGGACGGTGAGAGCCTGCAGTGTGGCTTTGTGTGTTCCGTTGCTCCCACTGGGCTCGGTGATGGCTGCTCATGTGCCTTCTTAAGGCGGTCGTCCCTAGGTGAGTATTGGGCTTACCGCGACTAACGCGTTGACTGCAAAGATTGCAGATGGCAACGCTATTGTCAGCAGCGGACACGTTAAAAAAAGCCCACACTGCGGAGCCATGTGCCGGTGTCCTGGGAGCGCCAGATGTGACCGTACATGGTCGATGACTCGCTCCTGATACATTTGCAGTCTGCTTTGTCCCTGCTGTGCAATGTAAGTCATTGCTGCTTCTCCTCCCTATCTGCTGGTCCATATCTCCCTCTGAACTCCCCTCCTCTTCCTCTCTTGTGGGCACCCACGTGACATCACTAGACACGTCATCATCAACGTCACCTTCCCCACCGCTATAAGTAGAGATCTCGGAGTAGGCAGCAACACCGGGGACCAACCTCCTCCTTGGGCTGATCTGGGTACTGGCGTCAGACTGCTGAGTAGCGCTTGTTGCTACCTCCTCTTCCTGATCCAATACCAAGAGTGGCTGCGCATCAGAAATGTCCTCTTGATATGGATCGGAAAATAATTCCAGTGACTCAAGCGGAAGGTATGTGGTGGTGGTGGTGGTGGTCGTGTTGTTGGTGGTAGTGTCTTTGGGGGTGCACATAGCAGAGAGTGAAGAAGAGGGTGCAGATCGAGAGGATGAGGAGGGTGCAGAAGAGTAAGGCTGAGCGAGCCACTCAACCAAGTCTGGTGCATCCTTTAAAGTAATTGAACGCACCTTCTGCAACTTCCCACTTTGGCTCAAGCCTGTTGCTCCTGCCCTACCCCTACCACCCCTGCGGAAGGGCCTGCCTCTTCCTCTGCCTGTCATTTTTTAAATGACCCTGTGACAAAACTCTTAGTCCCTATACCGATGAAGGACTGCTGCAGTATAGGGCAGCGGTCAGCAGTGGTGCACGTCAACCCTATCTATTGTGGACCGATAGCGGTCCTTACAGAACAGCAGACTGTACCGCACTCAAGCCTATGTACCGTAGCACCCTATACCAAGTTACCAGTCCTTATAAGAACTTTTGTGGACCAAGCAGGTTGTGTATTAGTGTTTAGCAGACTGTACGTCAGTCCCTATACCGCTGAAGGACTGCTGCAGTATAGGGCAGCGGTCAGCAGTGGTGCACGTCAACCCTATCTATTGTGGACCGATAGCGGTCCTTACAGAACAGCAGACTGTACCGCACTCAAGCCTATGTACCGTAGCACCCTATACCAAGTTACCAGTCCTTATAAGAACTTTTGTGGACCAAGCAGGTTGTGTATTAGTGTTTAGCAGACTGTACGTCAGTCCCTATACCGCTGAAGGACTGCTGCAGTATAGGGCAGCGGTCAGCAGTGGTGCACGTCAACCCTATCTATTGTGGACCGATAGCGGTCCTTACAGAACAGCAGACTGTACCGCACTCAAGCCTATGTACCGTAGCACCCTATACCAAGTTACCAGTCCTTATAAGAACTTTTGTGGACCAAGCAGGTTGTGTATTAGTGTTTAGCAGACTGTACGTCAGTCCCTATACCGCTGAAGGACTGCTGCAGTATAGGGCAGCGGTCAGCAGTGGTGCACGTCAACCCTATCTATTGTGGACCGATAGCGGTCCTTACAGAACAGCAGACTGTACCGCACTCAAGCCTATGTACCGTAGCACCCTATACCAAGTTACCAGTCCTTATAAGAACTTTTGTGGAACAAGCAGGTTGTGTGTTAGTGATTAGCAGACTGTACGTCAGTCCCTATACCGCTGAAGGACTGCTGCAGTATAGGTGAGCGGTCAGCAGTGGTGCACGTCAACCCTATCTATTGTGGACCGATAGCGGTCCTTACAGAACAGCAGACTGTACCGCACTCAAGCCTATGTACCGTAGCACCCTATACCAAGTTACCAGTCCTTATAAGAACTTTTGTGGACCAAGCAGGTTGTGTATTAGTGTTTAGCAGACTGTACGTCAGTCCCTATACCGCTGAAGGACTGCTGCAGTATAGGGCAGCGGTCAGCAGTGGTGCACGTCAACCCTATCTATTGTGGACCGATAGCGGTCCTTACAGAACAGCAGACTGTACCGCACTCAAGCCTATGTACCGTAGCACCCTATACCAAGTTACCAGTCCTTATAAGAACTTTTGTGGACCAAGCAGGTTGTGTATTAGTGTTTAGCAGACTGTACGTCAGTCCCTATACCGCTGAAGGACTGCTGCAGTATAGGGCAGCGGTCAGCAGTGGTGCACGTCAACCCTATCTATTGTGGACCGATAGCGGTCCTTACAGAACAGCAGACTGTACCGCACTCAAGCCTATGTACCGTAGCACCCTATACCAAGTTACCAGTCCTTATAAGAACTTTTGTGGACCAAGCAGGTTGTGTATTAGTGTTTAGCAGACTGTACGTCAGTCCCTATACCGCTGAAGGACTGCTGCAGTATAGGGCAGCGGTCAGCAGTGGTGCACGTCAACCCTATCTATTGTGGACCGATAGCGGTCCTTACAGAACAGCAGACTGTACCGCACTCAAGCCTATGTACCGTAGCACCCTATACCAAGTTACCAGTCCTTATAAGAACTTTTGTGGAACAAGCAGGTTGTGTGTTAGTGATTAGCAGACTGTACGTCAGTCCCTATACCGCTGAAGGACTGCTGCAGTATAGGTGAGCGGTCAGCAGTGGTGCACGTCAACCCTATCTATTGTGGACCGATAGCGGTCCTTACAGAACAGCAGACTGTACCGCACTCAAGCCTATGTACCGTAGCACCCTATACCAAGTTACCAGTCCTTATAAGAACTTTTGTGGACCAAGCAGGTTGTGTATTAGTGTTTAGCAGACTGTACGTCAGTCCCTATACCGCTGAAGGACTGCTGCAGTATAGGGCAGCGGTCAGCAGTGGTGCACGTCAACCCTATCTATTGTGGACCGATAGCGGTCCTTACAGAACAGCAGACTGTACCGCACTCAAGCCTATGTACCGTAGCACCCTATACCAAGTTACCAGTCCTTATAAGAACTTTTGTGGAACAAGCAGGTTGTGTGTTAGTGATTAGCAGACTGTACGTCAGTCCCTATACCGCTGAAGGACTGCTGCAGTATAGGGCAGCGGTCAGCAGTGGTGCACGTCAACCCTATCTATTGTGGACCGATAGCGGTCCTTACAGAACAGCAGACTGTACCGCACTCAAGCCTATGTACCGTAGCACCCTATACCAAGTTACCAGTCCTTATAAGAACTTTTGTGGAACAAGTGAGTTGTGAATGTTTAGCAGACTGCAGCAGAAGGGCAGCAGTCAAGTATAATATCCTTTCTATATTTGGAAGAAAGAATATTATACATGTACAAGCCTATTACTGTACCACTGATACCAGTCCTGAAAAGAACCTTTGTGGAACTAATAATAACAGCAAGTCTTTAAAATTACCCTCACTGCCTGACAACACTGCTTCCTTCCTGTCCCTATACAAATTGGCAAAAAAAGAGAACGATTAGTGGTTACTGGAACAGCTCTTTTGTGGACCTTGATAGTAACAGCTAATGATGATGATGATGATGATGATGATGAAAGACTAATCTGGCTGTCCCTGTAGCATACACCGTCCTTTCCCTTTCTCTAAACTAACAAAAGACACTCAGGCTGCTGCAAGAATCAGCAGCACAGCAAACCTATCAACACCTAACACCTATACCAGTCCTGAAAAGAACTTTTGTGTACCAAATAGCTAGTGGTTTATCTCTCCCTACTCCACACAGGAACCTGTCCCTATCGTAACAGAAGAAAGAATGTAAAATGGCCACCGGATCGGGTGTATTTATAGGTTAGGGGGAATGTACAAGTGTCCATGTGCTGTCATGTCTCAATTGGCTGTCCTGTATCACATGATAAACGTGTCACCAAAGGTTAAAGTTCTTGTATACATTAAACACGTAAGTCCGCCGCGGCGAACGACGGAAAAAGGCGTTCGAACGTGCGGACCGCGAATGTCGGAAATTCGCCGCGAAACGACCGCCGGGCGAAACGTTCGTCCATCACTAATGGGGAGCATATTTTCTTGAAGCTTAAAGGGCATTATTGAAAATACACAAATCCTTTAAATAACATGCATTAAGTCTTTAAAAAGTGATACTAAAAAAGGGGCAAAAATCTCATATAGTTTCTCTGACCAAACCCGGTAGCATGTAGCCCTCCTTTCTGTACCATAGCAGGCTACATGTCTTTCCATAATGTTGGTGCCTTGCGGGCTGAAGGGGGGGGGGGGGGGGCAGCAAATCAACCCTCCTCTTGCAAGACACCTTACTCCAGTATTGAGGGACAAGGACCTCTTCCACACATTTGGTCCCTGTCCCCCAAAAGGGATGTGGGGTTTGTGGGGGTGAGAAAATATAGGAAACTTTAAGTCCCCTTTAAAACAAGGGGGTCCCCAGATATTGGCCCCTCTCAAGGAAATTGGTACAGGGGTACATTACTATCCCTTATTACTCATTCTCAAAAAAAAGTCAAATGTGAATCAACCCACAGACACCTTGTAAAGGTCCATTAACCACTTGCTTACTGGGCACTTAAACACCCTTCCTGCCCAGACCAATTTTCAGCTTTCTGTGCTCTCACACTTTAAATGACAATTACTCAGTCATGCAACACTGTACCCAAATGATTTTTTTGTCCTTTTTTTCCCACAAATAGAGCTTTCTTTTGGTGGTATTTGATCACCTCTGGGGTTTTTATTTTTTGCGCTATAAATGAAAAAAGACCGAAAATTTTGAAAAAAAACGCATATTTCTTTGTTTCTGTGACAGAATTATGCAAATTATAAATTTTTCTTCATAAATTGTGGCCACAATTTATACTGCTACATATCTTTGGTAAAAATAACCCAAATTAGTGGATATTATTTGGTCTTTGTGAAAGTTAGAGAGTCTAAAAGCTGTGGTGCGAATCACACAAAATTGATCACATCTAATGTACTAGTGGACTATCTTGCTTCTTGTGACCCGAACAAGTCAGGAAAGTACAAATACCCCCCAAATGACCCCTTTTTGGAAAGTAGACATTCCAAGTTATTTAGTAAGAGGCATAGTGAGCTTTTTGATGTTGTCATTTTTTTCCCACAATTCTTTGCAAAATTAAGATTTTTCATTTTTTTTTTCTCCACAAAATTGTCATTGTAATAGGTTATTTCTCTCACATGGCATGTGTATACCACAAATGACACCCCCCAAAAAATTCTGCTACTCCTCCTGAGTATTACAATATGGGACTTTTTCACAGCCTGGCCACATAGAGAGGCCCAACATGCAGGTAGCGCCATCATGTGTTCTAGGAACATAAATTACACATCTAACTTGTTGACTATTTATTACACTTTTGAAGCACCAGGACAATGACACGTGACACTGATGACAGATGGCACTGATACGTGGCAATGATGACACTTATACGTGGCACTGATGACACGTGGCACTGATGACAGATGGCACTAATATGTGGCACTGATGACAGATGGCACTAATATGTGGCACTGATGACACGTGGCACTTATACGTGGCACTGATGACACGTGGCACTAATACGTGGCACTGATGACAGATGGCACTAATACGTGGCACTAATACGTGCCACCGATGACAGATGGCACTAATAAGTGGCATTGATGACACGTGACACTGACAACAGATGGCACGTGACACTGACAGGTGGCACTGATGACAAATGACACTGATACGTGGCACTGATGACAGGTGGCACTGATGACAGATGGCACTATGTGGCACTGATGACACGTGGCACTGATGACAGATGGCACTTATACGTGGCACTGATGACAGATGGCACTGGGGACAAATGGCACTGACAACAGGTGGCACTGGGGGCAGGTAGCACTGGGGTGGATGGCACTGGAGGCAGGTATCACTGGGGTGGATGGCACTGGGACAGATGGCACTGGGGCGGATGGCACTGGGGCAGGATGGCACTGGGGCAGGATGGCACTGGGGCAGGATGGCACTGCTGGGGGAGGATGGATGGCACTGCTGGGGGAGGATGGATGGCACTGCTGGGGGAGGATGGCACTTTTTTTTTTACTTTTTTTTTTTTCAAAACAAAGCAAAGCAGAACGGCTGCCGCTGCAGCCGTTCATCTCTCCCCTCTCACACTCTGTCTGTGTGAGGAGGGAGAGCGGCGCTGAGAGATGATCTCATATGTTTACATATGAGATCCTCTCCCATTGGACACGCCGATCGCGCTGTAAACGGCCGCTGTGATTGGCCGCTTACAGCGATCTGTGTTTGCCTGTCCCCGGGGGACACGGCGAACACAGAACGTCTGCGATGCGCGCCCGCGGCGGCGCGCATTATGGAAGTAAACATTAGCAGCGAGTCATTATGGTAGTAGGGAGCATCATTTGAGCCGGGGGAAAACATTGTCAGCCATTGCAATATGTTCATTAAGCATGGATTTTTATTGTTTAATTTCCTGGTCACCTATGCTTTATGCCTGGATAACAGTTTGGTTAAAATAGAAAGGGTAAACCCACAGCATGTTTTTTTTGTTTTTGTACTTTCTCAGGGAAATTAATATGGGGTACATTGGTATTCCTTATTACTCATTTTCAGAAAGAGTGAAATGTAGTAAAACACACCAACATTGTGAAAAAGTAATCCAAGCAGTGTAAACTCTATCACAATGACCAGCTGATTGATAATATTTTCCTGCCTGCACAACAATCTTCCACCCAATCATAGTAGCTGAGGTTGAAAAAAGACACAAGTCCATCAAGGGAATCCACATCCTTGTCGCTCTTACAGTAAAGAATCCTCTATGCAGTTTAAGGTTAAACCTCTTTTCTTCTCATTTTATTGAGTGGCCACGTGTCTTATTAAACTCCCTTCCGTGGGAAAGTTTTATCCCTACTGTGGGGTCACCAGTACGGTATTTGTAAACTGAAATCATATCCCCTCTCAAGCATCTCTTCTCCAGAGAGAATACGTTCAGTGCTCGTAACCTTTCTTCTTAACTAATATCCTCCAGTCCCTTTATTAGTTTTGTTCATCCTTCCTGAGGACTGATGCCCAGAACTGGACAGCATACTCCAAGTGTGGCCGGACCAGAGTCTTGTAGAGTGAGAGAATTACCACTTTATCTCTTGAGTTAATCCCCTTTTTAATGCATGCCAATATTCTGTTTGGTTTGTTAGCAACAGCTTGGCATTGCATGCCATTGCTGAGCCTATCATCTACTAGGGCCCCCAGGTCCTTTTCCATCCTTGATTCCCCCAGTGGTTCTCCCCCTGTGAGTAGATTGAATTCGTAGAGTAGATTGAATTTATATTTTTGCCACCCAAATACATTATTTTACATTTTTCCACATTAAAACTCATTTGCCATGTAGTTACCCACCCCATTATTATTTTTTTCAGATCTACTTGCAAGGTTTCTACATCCTGCAAATAAGTTATTGCCCTGCTTAGCTTAGTATTGTCCGCAAATACAGAGATTGAGATGTTCACTCCATCCTCCAGGTCATTTATGAATAAATTAAATAGGATTGGTCCCAGAACAGAACCCTGGGGGACCCCAATTTCCACTCCTGACCATTCCGAGTACTCCCCATTTATCACTACCTTCTGAACTCACCCTTGTAGCCAGTTTTCAATCCATGTACTCGCCCTATGGTCCATCCCAACTGACTTTGTACAGTAAACGTTTATGGGGAACTGTATCAAATGCTTTTGGAAACGTCTACGGGCTGTCCTTTATCTAGATGGCAGCTCACTTCTTCATAGAAGGTTAATAGATTGGTTTGGCAAGAACGATTCTTCTTGAATCCATGCTGATTACTGCTAATGATACCGTTTTCATTACTAAAATCTTGTATATCATCTCCTCCAAGAGCTTGCATACTATTGATGTTAGGCTAACTGGTCTGTAATTCCCAGGGATGTATTTTGGCCCTTTTTTAAATATTGGTGCCACATTGGCTTTTCTCCAATCAGCTGGTACCATTCCAGTCAGTAGACTGTCAGTAAAAATTAGGAACAATATTCTGGCAATTACCTGACAGAGTTCCCTAAGGACCATTGGGTGCAAGCCATCTAGTCCCGGTGACATATTAATGTTATGTTTTTCAAGTCTACTTCAAATTCTGTCCTCTGTTAGCCATGAGGGTGCTTTCTGTGATGTTTTGAGGATAAACACTGCAGTTTTGGTTACTGATGCCCCCTGATTCCTTTGTGAAGACTGAGGAGAAGAATAAATTCAATACCTTTGCCATCTCATATTTTATGGTTGATGACATCACCCAGGATTCCTGGCTATTTGTATACATTCTAGCAGTTAGGGATTCAGGTAGCCAAACTGGCCTGGTGTTCAGCAATTTGGTGAACAACATTTGGGCTCCCACCCAAATTTCCTCCCTTATCACTCTCATGTAATGACCAGGAGTACTGCCCAGTAGTGGCATTCAGGGTGGCGTGATGATGGACCCCCAGTGGCGTGTCCAGCCCAGAAATTTGCTCAGTGTATTGCTTTAGTCCTAAGAAGGGACACAAGTTGGTGCCACTAAGTGCAGTATTATAATTAGCTTTAATGAAAACTGCTTGTGATTAAAGTAACATCTCTGCAGAGATCGTCCACATGCGATCTCTGCAGAGATGTTACTGTAATCACAAGTGTTTACATTGTGCAACTAAGTGAGTGTGCATTTAATTAAAGCAGTTTTAATTAAAGCAGTTTTAATTAAAGCCAATTCTAATATATTCTAAAATAGTCTCTTGCTCTTTTTGCAGAGATTGATACCTGTCTCTTGGTGGAGCTGCCTCCTTTTTGCCAGATGTTTTATTATGGACTACTTTATTATTATTATGGGCTATTATGGACTATTTTGAACTTACCCAGTCCCTTCCTTTATAATAATAATTATATATATGTGACAGAGACAGGGCTGACATCAGGGGGGACAGCCCATATACATGTACAGCATCTCTAAGGGCCCCCGCCCAGACCCTGGCTGCTCCCAGGGGCCCGGGCTGCCCAGACGCGCCACCTAGTTTTCTTTCAGAGGTAGCCCAGAGGACATAGATGAGGAAGACCTACAGCTTCCTTTGCTTGGCCGACAAGTGAGCAGGGAATCGATTGTCACGTGACCAGTCTGAATGAACGTGGCACACTTAAACTGAGGCCAGAAGACAGAGCCGAACAGAGTGTAGGGACAGGACAGCATTGATCAGTCACTGACTGATTCAGAGCTTAGTTGTATGGTGATGCGTTTGGAGTGAAGGGGAAGGGGGGTCTGGGGGAGCTTTTGCAGACTGGTAGCCTGCCCATTGAATGAAGGTACTTGCTGTTGCACAGATTCTATAATGCGGAGCTGACATTCCTGCAGACTGGGATTATAGGAATGCTGAGGGACTACATGTGTGGATGTGGTCCTGTGCTGACAGCCTGCCTGTGACTGTCTCTTTGCTGGATTGGGCTGTCTCCTTGCTGGATGGGTATGGTCTCTTTGCTGGATTATATGGGGATGTCTCTTTCCTGAGTATATGGAGATGTCTCTTTCCTGAATATATGGAGATGTCTCTGCAGGATTGGACTATCTCTTTGCTTGATTGGAATGAAATGGGCATGTAAAGGAAGGTAGAAAAAATTACCCCCTCCCCTTTTTACTTTACAAAGGAAGGAGAGGTAAAATGGGCATGTAAGAAAAAGGGGGGGGGTAAAATATTCACCCTACCTTCCTTTACATGTCCATTTCATTCCCCACACTCCTTCCTTCACATTGAAGTCCTTAAAAATTAACAACTTCAATACCAGGCACTTTCACCCCCTTCCTGCCCAAGCCAATTTTCAGCTTTCAGCGCCGTCATACTTTGAATGACAATTGAGTAGTCATGCTACACTGTACCCACATGAAATTGTTATTTTTTTCACACAAATAGAGCTTTCTTTAGTGGTATTTATTCACCACTGAATTTTTATTCCTTACTAAATAAACAAAAAAGGCCGAACATTTTGAAAAATAAAAAAGTGGTTTTCTTTGTTATAAAAATTTGCAAATAAATAATATTTATTCAAAAATGTAGGCTAAAATGTATACTCCTACATTTCTTTGGTGAAAATAACCCAAATCAGTTTATATTATGGGCACAGTTCGTGAGACGGCCAGTGGGCAGGCCCTGGGGAATGTTGGTGATAAGGCCTGAGGGGCCCAGGCCTAAAGCTGTGTTAGGGGCCACAACATTTCTGATGGCTGAACTGGACGGAGATCTGAGGTTGCTATCACCTGTAGTTATAGAGAGGGAAGCATGGAACTTTTGAGTAGGATCAAGAAAATACTGTATGAATGAACTGGATGGCAAAGCAGACAGGCTGCAGGAGTATTGCAGCTAAAGCTGCCTTTTCTAGTTTGAAATATGTTGGGAATTGAGATTATAAATTTGACAAAAGATAGGGTTGGGTTTTAACTTTTATTTGAGATTTTAGTGAATGGATTTAGATCTACATTAATGATACAGAAATCTGTGAAACTGAAAACATAAAGCACTTGGTCCAATAATTGTATTCACGGCTGCAGTTTATACATATTTGATGGAACTGCAGTATTCAGATGACAATGCTAAATAAACCTGTTAGGAAGAATTAAACATGCAGTAAAAGCCATTAATTCATGCATTAACAGTGGAAAGCAGTAGCTAGCAGAACCAGCCATTACTAAAACCATTTAATTGCTTCCAATAAACACTCACAAGAAGGAAATGGGCAACAAAGGCTTATTTTCCTATTACAAAGAGTTCTCAGCATTCAGTAGTGTGATATGTAAATGCTGAGGCTTGTAAGATCTATCTGCACAATTAGGCATTCACATATCACATATTATTTGTGATTTTATTTTTGTTCTTTAAATGGGAAGTATTATGTTTTTTGGTTAGTTTTATCCTAACTTTTTAGAAGGTTTGTACTTTTATAAACTAATAATTGCATCATGTTTTAAATTGTATCTAAACCCAATAAAAAAAAAGTAAGATATCACAGTTTGCCTTTAGATGCGATGGCTACATTGATTTCCTTTCTTCAGGCTTTTTTTCTTTATTTTTACCTGGTGATTCTGCCAGTAACACTTTTCCTGTTTTAAGGCAGTAAAATGCACTTGTGATTTGTGAATAGATGTCCTCTTGTGCTGACCAATGTGTATTCCTATCTATGTATGGGCTATTAATTAAACCGTACTGCTGCAGACACAAATGTGTTCCTATGGTGTGATAGAAATAAATAAATAACAAAAGATGTGCAGAGCTTCCTGTGATATTGAAAATCAATAAATAACAATCATATTATGTAAATAAAATCCCGTTATATGAATCCGTGACTTGATTTTACCACATCTTCAGTGTAACCCAAAATAATTCCAACAACGTGCTTGATAAATCTAACCACTCACCAGAAAGTGAAAAAAATCACGCATAAGATAAACGTCACCCATTGTGCCTGGGAACAATTTGTCACACACGTGCACCTCCACCAATCTGTACACTCACCACATAATAAATGATCATGCACCCTAGGTTATTACTCTGAAGCAAAGAGACATCTCACCCTGGTATATTAATAGGATGGTGGTCCTCGATAGGATTAGGCACTGTGCAAAAAAAAACTCACCCATGGGAGAATCCCTTGAGAACGTGCACAAGCATGAAATGTGTCGGCAGGGGCCTACATACTTAAATTTCAGCATCATTAGCGGTAACCCCGAGCCACAGTTGGGATTGCATTGCAGGATCCTGGTGCTGTATACTTACCTTGTCCCCAGGATCATTTGATGACCCCCAGCTGTGTCCGTGGGCTCTGTCCTCTGCCCAATGCCTCTCCGTGCCAGGCTCCGTTCCCTGCGAGCGTCGCGACACACGGGGGCGGAGCGCGGTGGCAAAGTAAAAAAAGTGAAAAATCATAATACATACAGTACACTGTAATCTTACAGACTACATTACTGTATGAAATGATTTCACATTCCTTTTGTCCCTAGTACTTTGTCCAGTGCCCTACATGCAGTTTTACAGTATATGATATTTACTGTTCTTTCTTCTTGGAAACTGGAGATTGTCCATAGCAACCAAAAAGTGTCCCTTTAAGTCAAAAGTGGTTTTAGACCAGCTAGAAAACAGTGATAGTAAATTAGAACACTTGCAGAATTGAGCGATAGTGAATCGTGGGGAAATTTATTTTTTTATTATTATATTATTATCGTTTATAATTATTTATAATTATTTATTATATTACAATTTATGATTTTATGTTTCAAACTTCATCATACCCGGGATATCTATTAGACTCTTGTTTGGACAGATTTAAGTTTGTTATTGCTAAGAATTACAGACCTACAATATAAAATGCCAAATTTCTATGCAAAATAATTGTAACCACCAGGGAGGCTACGAAGCATATTGCATATGTGATTGATGTCTATCTCCCAAGCCCTATTGCAATTGTTTCTTGATCCTATTATACTTTAAGCCTAGGTTTCCACTATTGTGACCTGAAAGTCCCAAGATTTTGATGCAAATTGAAGCAATTCCTGTGTATTCTTGAAGTCTATGGCCCTCAAGTCACATCAAAGTGGGAATAAAGTAGTGCAGGGACTACTTTGAAGTCGCTGCTACTTGAAGTCGCACAGATATGAACGGTACTCATTGGAAATCATGGTGGACGACTTGACATGCGACTTTGCAGTCCCAAGTCGCACTAGTGGAAAGATAGCCTTATGCATTTTATGGGCCCGAGTGTAAACCTTAATGCAGTTGTAGTCTGTCCCGGGACACATTACAGTGCAGTGCAGGATGCATTGCAGTGCTTGACAAAAGTAAAGTTTTTTCTTTCGTGGAGTTTAGCTTTAGTGCTTTTATTTAATCAACCACTTGACCCATGGAAGATTTAACCTCCTCCCCCTTCATGACCAAGCCATTTTTTAAGATACAACACTGAGTTACTGTAAAGGCCCGTACACACGTTATGAAAATCAGATGGGAAAATGTATGCGACGAGCTGTCTGTCGTTCAAGCGGTTTCCAGAAACGTGCATCTCCAGACTGTGTTTTTAGGGCACAGCAGCCCACTTT
This sequence comes from Lithobates pipiens, assembly GCF_037356315.1. Classification (NCBI taxonomy): domain Eukaryota; kingdom Metazoa; phylum Chordata; class Amphibia; order Anura; family Ranidae; genus Lithobates; species Lithobates pipiens. The sequence continues at coordinate 259,940,620 of NW_027507903.1, read as the reverse complement.
TATTTAAAGGTAATGAAAAAGTTCAAACAGACAGTAATCTTCCCTTGCAGGGGGTTCCACTATCACTGTATAAACACAAACGTCAGCCTCCTGGCTTACTCACTGACTGTTAGCTTCGTGCTGTTCAGTCTCAGGCCACATCTGCCTGCTACAGAAGTGCACACACAGGCTGCCACCTGCAGCCTAAAGCCTCGTACACAGGGTTCGTTTGTTGTATGACTGAGCGTCCAATTTTTGTGCAGTATTTTGTCTAGCATACTAACTATCCCCAAATTTGGCAAACATGAACGTAGGGGAGTATAAAGGGGAAGTTAATTTCTCAAACGCCACCCTTTGGGCCCCTTCTGCTAATTTCATGTTAGAAGAAGTTTGGTGAGTGTTGATTCATGATTTTCAGATCGTTCCTGATCTTCAAATGACAGTTTGGGAGTAGGCAGTTACATTAAAAACAACACAATGGAAAATTAACATAGCTGCTTCTTTGATCTTAAAAACTCAAGGATAATGATGTTGTGGTAACGTCCCCAAAAAATCAAACAACAACCATAATATTAATATTATTTATATCACTACAAAACAAATGCCTTCTAAAACGTATGGCATCAGTATCCCCAGCAAAGCAGCTTCATTATTATCCCATTAAAGAAGATGAGAATGTGCGCTGCATTTCGACATTTTATCAATTGCAGTGTCACGAATGTTAATTGTCCATTATGAATGCTAGTTTACAAGACCAAACTCTTCTGGGTCGTTCCTTGATTCTGATCATGCGTATTTAAACTTTCGACTTTTGTGTGATGATTTCTGTACTGACCCTCCAAAAATCGGACGTTGAGCTGTCATTCGTCAAAAATTGACTAGTCTGCTCATCCAACTTTTGTCTAACAAAAAAGTTAAATCGGCTGTCGAAAGCACTGTAAACAAGATCTGAAAATTGTCAGACAGCTTGTCGTACCAATGTTCCCATCTGATTTTCGTATCGTGTGTAAGGGCCTTTAGACTCCATGACCTCCTGTCTCTTTCTCCTGGACCCTCCCTACCTTCCTACAGACTTCCTGTCTGGCAGGCGTAGCTGTCTCCAAGTCTGAGCCTTAAGCTCTCTTCTTGGGAGGATTATGAATTCAGCCCATAGGTGTGTAATTAGCATGCCTGCCAAAATCAGGAATACACTGTTCATATACACCGTGACATGGGGTTGCATCTCCACACCCTCACCCAAAACGCAAATGTATTTTATTAGGATTTTATGTGATAGACGAACACAAAGTAACACATAAAAGTGGAAGGAAAATTATAAATGTTTTTCAAGTTTTTTTTACAAATAAATATGTGAAAAGTGTGGTGTGCATTTGTATTCAGCCTCCTTTAACCAGTTGCCGACCGCCGCACGACGATGTACGTCGATAGCATGGCACGGGCAGGCATATTGGCGTACATGTACGTCCCTTGCCTCCCGCGGGTCGGGGGCCCGATCGGGCCCCCGCCCGGTGCCTGCGGCGGTCGGTATTCGTGCGGGAGCGATCCCGGACGAGGGGACGGCCATTCGTTCATGGCCACCCCCTCGCGATCGCTCCCGACGAATAGGAATCCCCCGTGACATCACTTCCTCTCCTGTAATGTAAACACAGGAGAGGAAGTGATGTATTCTCTCCTCCGTGTCGGTATTTTTCGTTCCGACACGGAGGAGAGCGGATCGGTGAGTTGCACCAACACTCTACACACACAGTAGAACATGCCAGGCACACTCACACCCCCCCTTTACCCCCCGATCACCCCCCCAATTACCCCTGCCCCCCAGTCACAGTGACACCAATGTCATTTTTTTTTTTTTTTTTTTTTTTTTGCATTGGTGTCATTTGTGACTGTAATAACTGTTAGGGCAGTTAGAGTTAGCCCCCTTTAGTTCTAATGTACCCCCCTAACCCCCCCAATAAAGGTTTAACCCCGTGATCACCCCCCCCCGTCGCCAGTGTCACTAAGGCTGGGTTCACATTGCAGCGGTTTATGAGAACGAATGTGATTCGCACCGCACTGCAGTGCAAATCACATCCGATCTCTGTGCGATTCGAGTTCAGCCATTCGCCGCACCCGCCGCACCCGCCGCACCCGCCACACCCGCCGCACCCACCGCAAATTCGCACGGGACCCTTTTTTTGGCCCGCAGCAGAATCGGATCGCATGGGTGTTCACACCATGCGATCCGAGTTTGCAGATCGCACTGCGATATGCGAACTGATCTGGGGGTGTCAGTAACATTTCACTGACACTCCCAGCAGTTCGCATAGGGCAGTGTGAACTGCCGCCGGGAGGCATGCGATGCGGGAACCCGCCGCGCATTCGTGGCGTTCCCGCATCGCTCCAGTGTGAACCCAGCCTAATAAGCGATCGTTTTTCTGATCGCTGTATTAGTGTCACAGGTGACGCTAGTTAGGCAGGTAGGTATTTAGGTTCGCCGCAGCTTTTTATAGCGCCAGGGACCCCCATATACTACCGCATAAACCCCCCTGATTGCCCCCTAGTTAACCCTTTCACCAGTGATCACCATATAACTGTTACAGGTGACGCTGGTTGGTTAGTTATTTTTTATAGTTTCAGGGCACCCGCCATTTATTACCTAATAAAGGTTTAACCCCCTGATCACCCGGCGGGTGTCATTTGTGACTAATAACTGTTAGGGCAGTTAGGGTTAGCCCCCTTTAGTTCTAAGGTACCCCCCTAACCCCCCCAATAAAGGTTTAACCCCGTGATCACCCCCCGTCGCCAGTGTCACTAAGGCTGGGTTCACATTGCAGCGGTTTATCAGAACGGATGTGATTCGCACCGCACTGCAGTGCAAATCACATCCGATCTCTGTGCGATTCGAGTTCAGCCATTCGCCGCACCCGCCGCACCCGCCGCAAATTCGCACGGGACCCTTTTTTTGGCCCGCAGCAGAATCGGATCGCATGGGTGTTCACACCATGCGATCCGAGTTTGCAGATCGCACTGCGATATGCGAACTGATCTGGGGGTGTCAGTAACATTTCACTGACACTCCCAGCAGTTCGCATAGGGCAGTGTGAACTGCCGCCGGGAGGCATGCGATGCGGGAACCCGCCGCGCATTCGTGGCGTTCCCGCATCGCTCCAGTGTGAACCCAGCCTAATAAGCGATCGTTTTTCTGATCGCTGTATTAGTGTCACAGGTGACGCTAGTTAGGCAGGTAGGTATTTAGGTTCGCCGCAGCTTTTTATAGCGCCAGGGACCCCCATATACTACCGCATAAAGCCCCCTGATTGCCCCCTAGTTAACCCTTTCACCAGTGATCACCATATAACTGTTACAGGTGACGCTGGTTGGTTAGTTATTTTTTTATAGTTTCAGGGCACCCGCCATTTATTACCTAGTCTCACTAGTGTACCCCTAAATTTAGGGGTGTCTACTTTCCAAAATGGGGTCATTTGGGGGGGGTTTGTGCCATCTTGGCATTTTATGGCCTTCAAAACTGTAACGCCCTTAGAAAGCCTGAAGGCGGTGCTTGGTTTTCGGGGCCCCGTACGCGGCTAGGCTCCCAAAAAGTCCCACATATGTGGTATCCCCGTACTCAGGAGAAGCAGCAGAATTTATTTTGGGGTGTCATTTCACATATGCCCATGGCATGCGTGAGCAATATATCATTTAGTGACAACTTTGTGAAAAAAAAAATAAAAAAAAAAAAGTTTGTAATTTTCCCGCAACTTGTGGCAAAATATAAAATATTCCATGGACTCAACATGCCTCTCAGCAAATAGCTTGGGGTGTCTACTTTCTAAAATGGGGTCATTTGTGGGGGTTTTGTGCCATCTTGGCATTTTATGGCCTTCAAAACTGTAATAGGTAGTGAGAAGTGAACTCAAAAATTTACGCCCTTAGAAAGCCTGAAGGCGGTGCTTGGTTTTCGGGGCCCCGTACGCGGCTAGGCTCCCAAAAAGTCCCACATATGTGGTATCCCCGTACTCAGGAGAAGCAGCAGAATTTATTTTGGGGTGTCATTTCACATATGCCCATGGCATGTGTGAGCAATATATCATTTAGTGACAACTTTGTGAAAAAAAAAAAAAAAAAAGTTTGTAATTTTCCCGCAACTTGTGGCAAAATATAAAATATTCCATGAACTCAACATGCCTCTCAGCAAATAGCTTGGGGTGTCTACTTTCTAAAATGGGGTCATTTGTGGGGGTTTTGTGCCATCTTGGCATTTTATGGCCTTCAAAACTGTAATAGGTAGTGAGAAGTGAACTCAAAAATTTACGCCCTTAGAAAGCCTGAAGGCGGTGCTTGGTTTTCGGGGCCCCGTACGCGGCTAGGCTCCCAAAAAGTCCCACATATGTGGTATCCCCGTACTCAGGAGAAGCAGCAGAATTTATTTTGGGGTGTTATTTCACATACGCCCATAGCATGTGTGAGCAATATATCATTTAGTGACAACTTTGTGTAAAAAAAAAAAAAATTTTTTTTTTTGTCATTATTCAATCGCTTGAGGCAAAAAAATAAAATATTCAATGGGCTCAACATGCCTCTTATCAATTTCCTTAGGGGGTCTACTTTCCAAAATGGGGTCATTTGGGGGGGTTTTGTACTGCCCTGCCATTTTAGCACCTCAAGAAATGAGATAGGCAGTCGTAAACTAAAAGCTGCGTAAATTGCAGAAAACGTACCTTAGTTTGTAGATGTGACAACTTTTGCGCAAACCAATAAATATACAATTATTGACTTTTTTTTTACCAAAGACATGTGGCTGAATACATTTTGGCCTAAATGTATGACTAAAATTGAGTTTATTGGATTTTTCTAATAACAAAAAGTAGAAAATATCATTTTTTTTCAAAATTTGCGGTCTTTTTACGTTTATATCGCAAAAAATAAAAATCGCAGAGGCAATCAAATACCATCAAAAGAAAGCTCTATTTGTGGGAAGAAAAGGACGCAAATTTTGTTTGGGTACAACATTGCATGACCGCGCAATTACCAGTTAAAGCAGCGCAGTGCCAAAGTGTAAAAAGACCTCTGGTCATTTACCAGCAAAATGGTCCGGTCTGAAAGTGGTTAATCTGATACCCCTAACTAAAATCTAGTGGAACCAATTGCCTTCAGAAGTCATCTAATTAGTAAATATAGTCCACCTGTGTGTAATTTAATCTCAGTATAAATGCAGCTGTTCTGTTAAGCCCTCAGAGGTGTGTTAGAACCTTAGTGAACAAACAGCATCTTGAAGGCCAAGGAAAAAAACAGACAGGTCAGGGATAAAGTTGTGGAGAAGTTTAAAGCAGGGTTAGGTTATACAAAACTAACACCGCATATCACCCTAAACACACCATCCCCACCGTGAATTTTGGTGGGGGCAGCATCATGTTGTAGGAATGCTTTTCAGAAGCAGGGACAGGGAAGCTTGTCAGAGTTGACGGGAAGATGAATGGAGCCAAATACAGGGCAGTCTAATGCCCTGTACACGCGATCGGACATTCCGACAACAAAATCCATCAGATTTTTTCCGACAGATGTTGGCTCAAACTTGTCTTGCATACACATGCAGAAAGTTGTCGGAATTTCTGAACGTCAAGAATGCGGTGACGTACAACACTCATGACAGAACTATAGGGGAAGTTCAGTACCAAGTGCGCCACCCTTTGGGTTCCTTCTGCTGATTTCCTGTTAGTAGAAGTTTGGTTAGAGACGATTTGCGCTTTTCAGATTTGTGCTTCAGATCATTACTGCTCTTCAGTTTGGGCTTGTGGGTTTGTATCCGCTTTTCAGTGCGTGTAGTCAGTTTGCATTTGTTTGTCAGTGCGTGCTATTTATAGTACCATATAATTCTTTCAGGCCTTGCTGTTTTCCAGTGCTTTGTGTTCATTCGTTCTGACCAGCCGACCGTTTTGAAGCCATGTTGCGTGTACGTACTCATCATAGATTTCCTGCTGTGCAGGGTATTGGTGTTGGGCTTCTAGCTTTGACACAAACCCAGTCCATGAACAGAGCGAGGAGGAGTTCATGGATGAAGAATTGGTTACTCCAGAGTGACCAATTCTTGCACATGCCTTTGCTTCGTGAGATCCAGGAGAATAATCCTGATGATTTCAGGGATTATCTCAGCATGACAGACCCCGTTTTTCACCGTCTGTTGGCTTTGCTGTCCCCTTATATCAGCAGGCAGGATACCTGCATGCGGCAAGCCATCACTCCGGAGCAGAGGCTCGTCACCACATTGTAGTACTTGGTGACTGGGAGAAGCCTGCAGGACCTCAAGTTCTCGAAGGGCATCTCCCCCCAGGCTCTGAGGATCATTATCCCAGAGACCTGTTCTGCCATTATTCAGCTCCTGCAGAAGGACTATATTAAGGTAAGTTTTCTATTTTAACATCACATTCCATGTATTTAATGTTTGCTAGTGTATTGTATTTCTTTCATCATTCCCTGATTACCATGATTGAAATATGCTGTAATATACTGTGCCCCTTTGCCTCATGCATGCTGGAAGCTTTTAAAGTTCCTTTTTTGTCATTCATGCATATTTGCCTTCACTAACCTCCCCAGCATGCTCTTCTGGGCCCATATATACCTAGCCTAGTCACTTAGCAATGTATTTTGTCAGCTCCATAGTAGTGCTTTCCCCTAAACACCCCCTAAAATGTGTACAAATGTTATTTGTGTCCTTAAATTCATGCATAGTGCCAGAGGCTTTTTTTTGGTGGCCCAAACTCATTTGGAACTCTCCCCCCCCCAACCGCTAAGTCAGCTGATAGCAATCCTCTATCTGCTGACTTTGGTAACCCATACACACTATACCTACCTCTTTTATAGTCAGATTTATGGATGAATTCACCAAAGCATGTAGTGCAAGGGCCTGCCTGGATACTTTCAAATGGTACTGTTTAAAGTTTGTTTCTCACATTATTATCTTGATAGGTAATATCAGAATGTAAAAATGTGCTTCCATTTGTTCAGTGTGTATTTTAATATTTTTATTATTTTTTCTTATGACACTTCTTACCTGTCCAGTGGGCTGCCAATAGTGTAAGTAAGGAGGGGCTGGCCAAAGTTAACACACATTATTTATGCATTCAGCTCTCAATGAAGTGGAGAAGGTTACCTGTCAATAGGGATGAGCTTTGTGTTCGAGTCGAACATACGTTCGACTCGAACATCGGCTGTTCGCCCGTTCAGCGAATTCCGAACGTTATGGGCCGTTCGTGCCAAATTCGTGTGGCGCTCACGGCCCACAATGCACTGCGTCATCGCAGTGCATTGCTGGCTCATGATTGGCCAAGCATGCACTGTGACCCCGCATGCTTGGCCAATCACAGCGCCAGCAGCGAGGAGAGCCATGATTGGCCACAGGCAGGATGCCTGTGGCCAATCATAGCTCAGGCTGTGTAGTACACGCCCCACACTATATAAGGCCGCCAGCGCGGCGGCCTAGTGTAGTGTGTTGGCGTCTGAAGCAGTTAGTGGGTGTTCTGTGTACCTTCAACACAGTACACACCGATCGTTTTCGGCCGATTTTCGATCTTGCTGTTGTGTAGTGGTTGTTGTCTGTGTGCCCTGACCGCAGTATACACCGCTATATTCACCTCACCTATATAGCTAGTGATCTATCTTTTATAATAGAGCTTGCAGTCAGTAGTGTTAGGAGCTTGTGCGTGCTGTCTGCGTGCTCTGTACCCAGTACACACCGCTATATCCACCTACATAGCTCTTATCTATTTGAGCCCACTTGCCATCTGCAGGAGTTATTGGAAGTTGTGTGTGCCTCCAGCACAGCACAGTATACATCTGTATATACCCCTTTATCTCTGGTGTTCTATAAAAAAGGCATCTGCAGGAGTTAGTGGGTTTTTTGTGCCTCCAGCACAATATACACCTGTTTCTACTCTTTATTGCTGTTCTCTAATAGAGCCATCTGCAGGGCTTAGTGGGTGTTGTGTGACTCAATTACAGTATACCCCTTTATCTCTGGTGTTCTATAATAAAGGCATCTGCAGGAGTTAGTGGGTGTTGTGTGACTCCAGCACAATATACACCTGTATCTACCATTTATTGCTGTTCTCTAATAGAGCCATCTGCAGGGCTTAGTGGGTGTTGTGTGACTCCATTACACTGCTGTTTTACCCAACTCCCTTCAGGCCATTACCATGTCTGGAAGGCCAGCAAGGAGAGGCAGACAGGCGCGAGCCGATAAAAGAGGGCAAGCTGGCTCTGTGTCTAGAGACAACAGTGCTGGTTGTGGACGCGGTGCATTGTCATCAGCACGTGGCATTGGAAAAAATTGTCCTTCTTTTCGGCAGCTGAACATGTTGAACCGCAACATGCCAACGACTTGGTAGAGTGGATGACCAAGCCCTCTTCATCCTCCTCATCCTCTCTCACCCAGTCTCAGGGTACTAGCAAAGCAGCTGCCAACGCATCGTCTTCCCTCCTCTCAATGTCATCATCAGTGACTCCTTCCCTAGACCCACCACGTCCTCCTGAGGAGTCTTCTGAACTCTTTGAGCACAGTGTTGGGTACATGCTCCAGGAGGATGCCCAGTGTTTTGTGGGCTCTGATGATGACACTCAGCTAGAGGAAGGCAGTAGCGTGAGCGCAGAGAGAGGGGATGCTCAAGAAGGACAGCAATTTGGCAGTCATGTTCCACAAGCTGCAGCATACTGCCAGGTTTGCTACAGCGATGAAGAGGGAGGGGATGATGAGGGCACTAACTCCACGTGGGTGCCTGGAAGGAGAGAGGAGGAGGAGGAGGCACATGTCCAAGGAGGCAGGATGCCCTCCGGGGGCCAGCTTAGGGGCAGCACACCGACTGAATCACACCGCAGAGCTCCGCCTGTGCAGGGCGCTGCCTCTGCGCGTTATTCTAAAAGTTCTTTGGTGTGGGCCTTTTTTGAGACGAGTGCATCAGATCGCACCGCTGCTATTTGCAACATATGTCTCAAGCGTATCTCGCGTGGCCAAAACATCAGCCGCTTGGGCACCACATGCTTGACCAGACATATGTTGACCTGCCATGCAGCTCGTTGGCAAGCGTACCTCAAAGACCCATACCAAAGAACAAAGCAGACCTCTCCTTGCTCCTCATCAGCTGGCATCTCCAACCCCACTAGACCTTCAGTCCTCTCTGAAACCTGCTCTGAGAGGAATGAAGGTGTAGAATTAGGTGTGTCACAGCCAAGTGCTTCCGGGAACTCTGCTAGCGGTACACCCACGTCCGATTATAGCAGGCAAATGTCCCTGCCCCAGCTGCTGGACCGGCGAAAGAAGTTCACTCCCAGCCATCCACATGCCCAGCGGTTGATTGCTAGCTTGGCTAAATTGCTAGCACTTCAACTGCTGCCTTTTCAGTTGGTAGACTCGGCCCCCTTCCGTGAGTTTGTACAATGTGCGGTTCCTCAGTGGCAGGTCCCCAAACGCCACTTTTTCTCACGGAAGGCGATTCCGGCTCTCTACCGGCATGTGGAAGGCAATGTCCTTGCCTCGCTGGACAGGGCAGTCAGTGGTAAGGTGCATATTACCGCTGACTCATGGTCCAGCAGGCATGGACAGGGACGTTACCTGTCTTTCACGGCCCATTGGGTCACTCTTCTGGCAGCTGGGAAGGATGCAGGACAAGGTGCAGTAGTGTTGGAGGTTGTTCCGCCACCACGCCTCCAAAATGCTACTATTGGTTGTGACACACCTCTCTCCTCCACCCCCTCCTCTTCTTCTTCCTCCATGGCCTCTTCCAGTGCTCTGTCATCAGAACCAGTGGTGCTTTGTAGGCGTTCCAGGAGCTACGCAAGTAAGCAGGCAAAACGATGCCATGCCGTGCTTGCGCTGGTTTGTTTGGGGGACAGGAGCCACACTGGGGCGGATGTTTTGTCAGCTCTGCAGGGGCAGGCCGAGAGGTGGTTGACGCCACGCCAGCTTAAGCCAGGAATGGTGGTTTGTGACAATGGCACCAACCTCCTCTCCGCCCTCCGACAGGGACAACTGACCCATGTGCCCTGTGTAGCTCACGTCCTTAACCTGGTGGTGCAGCGGTTCTTGGGCAGGTACCCCGGCTTACAGGATGTCCTGAAGCAGGCCAGGAAAGTCTGTGTGCATTTCCGCCGATCATTTAATGCCTGTGCTCGGCTGGCTGAGCTCCAAAAGGAGTTGAACCTGCCCAAGCACCGCCTTATATGTGACATGCCCACCAGGTGGAACTCAACGTTGGCCATGCTGCAGCGGCTGCACACGCGGCCATTAATGAGTACCTGTGCGACTACGGCACCAGGACAGGGTCAGGGGAGCTCGGTTTTTTCTCACCACGCCAGTGGGGCATGATCAGGGATGCATGCACTGTCCTGTCACCGTTTGAGGAGGCCACAAGGATGGTGAGCAGTGACAGTGCATGCATCAGTGACACTGTACCTCTTGTCCACCTCTTGGAGCATACGCTGCGTGGAATAATGGACAGGGCACTTGAGGCAGAACAGAGGCAGGAAGAGGAGGACTTCCTTGCCTCTCAAGGCCCCCTTTATCCAGACAGTGTTCCTGCTGTGCCACCCATCACACAGGAAGAGGATGAGGAGGAGGAAGAGGAGGAAGAGGATGATTGTGTCAGCATGGAGGTGGAGGCTGGCACTCAGCATCAGCATCAGCAGCAGCAGTCCTGTAGGGATGATTTACAGTCCCAAGAAACACGTGGACTTGTACGTGGCTGGGAGGAGGTAGCTGCGGATCATGTTGCCCTTAGTGACCCAGAGGACTCCGGACCGAATGCCTCAGCTAACCTACGCTGCATGGCCTCCCTGATCCTGCAAAGCCTGCGGAAGGATCCTCGTATTCTTCGGATCAAGGAGAGGGACCATTACTGGCTGGCCACTCTCCTTGATCCACGGTACAAGGGTAAGGTTGCCGACCTTATCTTGCCATCGCAGAGGGAGCAGAGGATGAGACATCTCCAGGAGGCCTTGCAGAAAGGTCTGTGCAACGCGTTCCCAGAGACTGGGAGGTTACAAACTCCTGGTCCTGGACAACGTGTTGCTGAGGCATCGGTCAGAAGGAGCGGTGGAGAAGGTGCCCGTCTGACTGATGCTTTCAGACAATTTTTTAGTCCGCAGCCCCAAGGTATGATCGGTTCCAGCACCCATCGCCAGCGTCTGATTTACATGGTGCAGGAATACCTAGGGGCAAGGTCAGACTTGGACACCTTTCCCACCGAAAATCCTCTGGCTTACTGGGTCTTGAGGATGGATCACTGGCCAGAGCTTGCACAGTATGCAATTGAGCTACTGGCCTGTCCTGCATCCAGCGTTCTTACGGAACGCACCTTCAGTGCTGCTGGTGGCTTTGTTACCAATCACAGGGTGCGCCTGTCCACCGAATCAGTTGATCGACTGACCTTCATCAAGATGAATCAGTCTTGGATCACCCACAGCTACCAGGCACCTGAAGCTGATGTAACAGAATAATTTTTTTTTAAATATCACATCCCTTCAAGACTGCCTATGCTGATGCTGAGTGACTGTCCTGTTATGTTGATTGTCTATCCTCTTCCTCCTCCGCTGATATGTTGGAAGAACATTTCTGGTTCTGGGTGATATCTAAGGCCCAATTTTTCTGCCCCTGTTTAACAGGGGCGTTTAAGTACAATTTTTGATGCAATGCTTTGCAGCAGGGCTAATTCCTGCAATCAAACAAGAGTATATGGGAGAGGTTGCAGTGTGGTGGCACCAGCACCAGTGCCTAAGGCCCAATTTGTATGCCCCCGTTTAACAGGGGCGTTTAATTAAAATTTTTGATGCAATGCTTTGCAGCAGGGCTAATTCCTGCAATAAAACAAGAGTATATGGCAGAGGTTGCAGTGTGGTGGCACCAGCACCAGTGCCTAAGGCCCAATTTTTCTGCCCCTGTTTAACAGGGACATGTAATTACAATTCTTGATATAATGTTTCACAGGAGGGCCCCTTCCTGTGCCCACCCAGAGTAACGGTGAGGACTTATAGTGTTGTGGCACCAGCACCACAACCACCAAAGGTCAATTTTTCTACCACTGTTCAACAATGGCATGTAATTACAATTCTTGATATAGTCGTTCACAGCAGGGCGCTCCAGCGCCCACCAAGAGTCACTTTGAGGGCTTACAATGTTGTGGCAAAACCAACACCTTGTTCCGCCATTTCTGCAGAGCATATAGGGCAGGCCCCTACTTTCAAACATCCAATTTACAAACATCTCCTACTTGCAAACGGAAGGAGACAACAGCAAGTGAGATGAAAAAAGATGGACGACAAAACAAATTATACAGGGGTGATAACCCTTCCCTATGTTTTCCAAAAAGCTTAAAAATAGTTTTTTTGACTGGAGCTACACTTTAAAAATGTACCAGTGGAAAATTACAAACAGATTCAACTTAACACAACAAACCTACACAGTCCCTGTCTTGTTTGCACCGCCTGTATACTGCTGAGTATATAGGGCCTGGGGGCCACACGCATTTCCTTTTTTTAATATGGGTACAGTGTTCCCCTTAATATGCGTACAAGACCCAAATAGGCTGGTAATGGGCAGGGAGGGCTACCCATGCCATTTTTCTCAATGATTTTCAACCATATTGCAGGAACCAGATATAACATTAAAACCGCAAGCAGTTTTAAATGGTGTTATTTCCGTTAATGTAATTTTGTGCAGGGACTGTTCTAAACACGGGAAACACGTGGCACTTCACAGGCATACTACAGACACCCCCCAGGCACCATATTTAAAGGAATATTTCACTTTTTTTTTCACTTTAATCGTCATTAAAATCAGTGCTCCTGCCAAAACGGCGATTTTTAAAAACATTTTATGCATTGACCCATGTCCCCTGGGGCAGGAGCCAGGTCCCCAAACCCTTTTTAGGACAGTATCTTGCATATTAGCCGTTAAAATTAGCACTTTTAATTTCGAACGTTCGAGTCCCATAGACTTCAATGGGGTTCTAAAGTTCGTTCAAATTTGGGGTCCGTTCGAAAGTTCTGGTGCGAACCGAACCGGGGGGTGTTCGGCTCATCCCTACCTGTCAAAACACCCCCCTTTACATTTTGGTAATGGGCCATCAGATGGTGTGAGGAATCTAATAAGTGGACCTTATACTTTTGTCTTTAAATACTCATTTCAAAAAAATTTATACTTATGCTGGCCAAGCATATTTGTGTCTAATCTGCTTGCAATGTTTATGTGCAAAATGACTATTTTTTTTTCTTGTTTGACTCCACAGTTTCCTTTAATGTCACAGGAATGGCAGACTGTGGCCTCCCACTTTGCTACCCATTGGGACTTTCCCAACTGTGGAGGGGCAATTGATGGGAAACATGTCAACATAGTCCCACCCCCCAACTTGGAGTCATACTATTATAATTACAAGGGGTATAATAGTATAGTGATGTTGGCAGTGGTGTCAGCTACTTATGAGTTCCTCTATGTGGACGTGAGGAAAAATGGCCGGATGTCGGATGGTGGAGTCATCGCCCAGATAGAGTTCTATAGGCATCTCCAGAATTGCAGCTTGGGCTTGCCACCTCCAGAAGACAAAGGGGAGGGTCTCCCCTTCCTCTTCGTCGTGGATGAAGCCTTTGCTCTGGGGGACCATCTTATGTGGCCATTCTCTATGAGGACCTTCTCTCCGGACCAGGTTTTTAATTACCGGTGGCTGGCCAGAGCCAGGAGAGTGGTGGAGAACACTTTCAGGATAATGGCCAGCCAGTTCCACCTATTTTGCACACTGATACACATGGCGGAATATAAACTGAACCATATTGTGCTTGCCTGGTGCATTTTGCACAATTTTCTAAGAAAAAATTCAACAAAATATCTCGCCTCAGTTGGGCCTGAGGCCAACTTTTCACATGCTACAACCCTGACTGCACTTGAAGCTGGCCATCCTGGTTTGCCCCCCAAAGTGCCCGTGAGGTCAGAAGAAGATACATGTAGTACTTTGGGGGTAGGGGGCCATTGATATGCCAGACAATGTGTGAGCCATTTTTTAAATAAATTTATTTTTGAAACAGGAATAATATTTGCTTTGATTTACTGCTTGGGTTTCTTTTAGCTGTCTCCTAGGTTATCTTTTTTTGTTTATTTTGGGGCCTTTTTCTTCAGCAGTGCAAACCAAATTTCTTTGAGACATAAGGTGACAATCTCTTCTTCGGCTACTATTATTATTATGTTGTGGGTCTACTACACACACACCCACCTTGTTTTTGTTGTTAATGTATGCAATGCATTACTGACAAAAATATTCATAATTTTCAGCACCATGACAGAAATTTAATGAAAATGGCGTGATTGGGGCAAATTAACCACTTCAGCCCCGGACCATTTTGCTGGCCGAAGACCAGACCACTTTTTGCGATTTAGCACTGCATCGTTTTAACTGACAATTGCGCTGTTGTGCGACGTGGCTCCCAAACAAAATTGACGTCCTTTTTTTCCCACAAATAGAGCTTTCTTTTGGTGGTATTTAATCACCCCTGTGGTTTTTATTTTTTGTGCTATAAACAAAAATAGATTAACAATTTTGAAAAACACACATTATTTTTTACTATTTGTTATAATAAATATCCCCCAAAAATATATAAAAAAACATTTTTTTCCCTCAGTTTAGGCCGATATGTATTCTTCTACATATTTTTGGTAAAAAAAATCGCAATAAGCGATTATTGATTGATTTGCGCAAAAGTTATAGCGTTTACAAAATAAGGGATAATTTTATGGCATTTTTATTAATATTTTTTTTTTACTAGTAATGGTGGCGATCAGCGATTTTTATTGTGACTGCGACATTATGGCGTACACATCGGACATTTTTGACACATTTTTGGGACCATTGTCATTTATACAGCAATCACTGCTATATAAATGCAGTGATTCCTGTGTAAATGACACTGGCAGTGAAGGGGTTAACCAGTGGGTGGCAGTGTAGGGGTTAAGTGTTCCTAGGGATGTGTTACTAACTGTTGGGGGCTGGGCTTTCATTTAGTGAACACTGATCTCTGCTCCAATCACATGGAGCAGAGATCAGCGTCACTAGTTGCTAGGCAGAACGGGGAGATGCTGTTTACAACGGCAGCTCTCTGTTCAGCCGCCCAGTGAGACGATCACGGGTATGCCCGCGGCGATCGAGTCCGCGGGACCCGCGACTGGACTCACGGGGGCCGGTGGCGTGCTTGCGATGGCAGGATGGCATTAAAGATTGGACGTACCTGTACGCCAATATGCCTGCCCGTGCCATTCTGCCGACGTACATCGGTGTGCGCTGGTCGGCAACTGGTTAAAAAGCACTGTGAGTGTTATTTACTAAAGGCAAATCCACTTTGCACTACAAGTGCACTGCAAAAGTGCACTCGAAACTACACTTGTAGTGCAAAGTGGATTTACCTTTAGTAAATAACCCCCATTGCCACTGAAAACACAAATTTTACTACAAAAACTGCTTTTGAACATTGAAAGAAGAAGCCACACATTATTGATGATCAAACTTTTTAATCAAAGCACATTCACATGTGCGTTTATAAAAGGGTTTTTAACAAACCAACATCTTTGGTGTATAACATTATTTTTTGTAACATTAATATAACTAGCCTTTTTTGTTAAAACAGGCATGTTTCAAAGCATAACATACACAACGTTGAACTTACAAAGTTCAACTTACAAAGTTCAACTTTGAAAAGTGAAGGCAATATCAGACATTAGTATGTCAAAACTGTGTTGATATTGCCTTCATCGGATGGAGTAATGTCACCCCTGTAAAAGCCAAATTTTGAAGATTCACACAAGTTGGGATTCAAACTGGGCAATTCCTTCCTGATCCCATGCCTAATGCCAACATGTGTCTCCCATCATAGGGGATCAATGGACGTGTTTTGGGGGTGCAACCCCTTCATCTCAGCCACTTTAGTAGCGAGGAAGGGGTTGCACCCACAAAACGTGTACATTGATCTCCCGTGATGGTAGATAGCACATGTGTGCATCCTCAAAATTTGGCTTTTCAAAAAATGTAAAACTTGTTTTAAAAAACACAAATCAATGCTAGTTATTTTTGTGTGTTTTAGATTCTCCCTAAAACATCAATGATGTTCTTAATTTTTTGTTGAATATCATTGATGTTTTTCTTTAGATTTTCTAAACTGCGATTGCACCCCATTATCTCGGGATAATGATAGGATCTGGGCACTTTCACTGGTGAAATTAGATTCTTCTTCCACAACATCCACATCACCTAAAAATAAACAAAAAAACACACTATGCATTATAAAAATGCAGGTATACATCTATTACCTGAAGCTGTGGTCTCAGACACTCACATGTTGTGGTGACAATTTTGCCAATTTCAAAAACCTCTCCCTCCTCCTCCTCCGCTTGTGGATTTGGGATTTCCCCTTCTTTTGGAGGTGGGGGTTTCTGGTGTCCTCAGACATCCCGAGTCTTTTCTCTCCTATGAGAATTTAAAAAAGGAATACTTAGCCCACCGATATTTAAGGGCTGAAATAGTAATATGAAACATTGCTTGGAAGTGTCGTACAATTGTATTTTTTGGCAGAGTTCCAAGCTGAAAACATTATTTTTTACACTTACTAAAGCTGAAATACTTACCTGTTTTGTGCAATTTTCACAAATGGAGACACCCCTATTAGTGATGGACGAACTTCCGACGGGACGTTTCGCGAACGCGAAATGCGAACGGACCCAAACGTTCGCGAAACAGAACGTTCGCCGCGGGCCCCATTGACTTCAATGGGAGGCGAACTTTGCAAACCTTCATGTCGAATTTGCGGCCACGTGGTAATTATTAGGGGGTAAAACGTAGTCCCACCATCTGGACAATGACATAATACATGTATGAGGTGAATTTGGGATCGATAACTACAAGCATTTTTATTTTATTTGGGAAATTGTTCTAACAATTCAGGACTATGGAGCTAATGAAGGCAATGGAGGAGAGGGAAGGTCAGGGACCAGGGTAGGCAAAGAAGAGGGTGCAGGAGATGATCACCAGCAGCGTGACATACCGGAATGACACATGCACCGTGATAGAGGCATCTGACAGCAGCACCGTAATACAGAGCACTGACAGCAGCACCGTGACATACAGCGCTGACAGCAGCACCGTGACATACAGCGCTGACAGCAGCACCGTGACATACAGCGCTGACAGCAGCACCGTGACATACAGCGCTGACAGCAGCACCGTGACATACAGCGCTGACAGCAGCACCGTGACATACAGCGCTGACAGCAGCACCGTGACATACAGCGCTGACAGCAGCACCGTGACATACAGCGCTGACAGCAGCACCGTGACATACAGCGCTGACAGCAGCACCGTGACATACAGCGCTGACAGCAGCACCGTGACATACAGCGCTGACAGCAGCACCGTGACATACAGCGCTGACAGCAGCACCGTGACATACAGCGCTGACAGCAGCACCGTGACATACAGCACTGACAGCAGCACCGTAAGCAGCCCCAGGAGGAAGTCAGCACAGCACAGGGATGGTGTGATCCCCTCATAATAAGAACCCCCAGGAGGAAGTCAGCACAGCACAGGGATAGTGTGATCCCTTCATAATAAGAACCCCCAGGAGGAAGTCAGCACAGCACAGGGATATCATAAGCAGCCCCAGTAGAAATATGACACCGCTCAACCTCTTCAAAGAGGAGGGTAGGGGCATATAGTACGGTGTGCTTTTTTGGGTCAAGGAAGTGAGCCAAATGAATTAAGAAGGTCTGTGTGCTTGATTAAAAAAATAGTTTATAGACATATACATGGTCTACTGGTCACATGTGTTGAATTCCTCCGAGATCCATGCCTCATTCATTTTTAGAAATGTGAGGTAGTTAACACTGTGGTGAGCTAGGCGAGTACGCTTATCGGTCACAATCCCCCCTGCTGCGCTGAACGTCCTTTCGGACAGGACACTGGATGAGGGGCAAGCCAACAGTTCGATTGCAAATTGGGCAAGCTCTGGCCAGAGGTCAAGCCTGCCCACCCAGTAGTCTAGGGGTTCATCACTCCTCAGAGCGTCCACATCGGCCGTTAACCCAATGTAGTCGGACACCTGACGGTCTAGGCGTTCCCTGATGCTGGATCCGGATGACACCTGTCGATGGGTCGGCTGAAAGAATGACCTCATATCCGAAGTCACCAACACATCTTCAAACCGGCCTCTTCTTGCAGGCGCTGTTGGATTGGTACCCGCAAATCCTTCTCTGGGAGTGGGAATTGCTCCTCTGCCAGCGCACGCAAAAGCAGAATGCAGCATTTCTCGAAGCAAGGCCTGGAAGTGCTGCATTCTGACAGCCCTCTGCGACGGCGGTAACATTTCCGCCATTTTGTGTTTGTACCGGGGGTCTAAGTACGTTGCCACCCAGTACTGGTCCTTGACCCTCATGCTTTTTATACGGGGGTCCCTATTAAAACACTGGAGCATGAAGGCCCCCATTTGCACTAAAGTGGAAGCGGTGTGGTGGCCTGGCTCCTGCTCATCATCCAGGATAATGTCGTCCTCTTCATTCTCCTCTCCCCATCCACGCACAACAGGGATCCCAGAAAGGTTTAAAGCATGCTCTTCTTGCTCCTGCTCATCCGCCCCGGCACCATCCTCCTCTGACTCCTCATCAGACTCCTGTTGTTGACTTGTCTCAGATAGAGTAGCCCCCCCTGGGAATTCATCCAGCATTGCGACTTCCTCATCTTCCCGCTCCTGCTCCTCCACAGCCTGATCAATGACACGACGCAATGCACGCTCCAGAAAGAAGGCATAAGGTACCATGTCACTGATGGCGCCATGGCTGCGACTGACCAGTTTGGTGATCTCCTCAAATGGCCGCAGAAGTCTGCATGTGTCGCGCATGAGCAGCCACTGGCGCGGTGAAAAAAAACCCAGCTCCCCAGAACCGTTTCTTTCGCAGAGTTCATACAGGTAGACGTTAACTGCACGTTTCTGCTGGAGCAGCCTATCAAGCATATAGAAGGTTGAGTTCCATCGCGTCGGGCAATCGCAAATAAGACGTCTGACCGGCAGATGGTGTCGCCGCTGAATGTCAGCAAGGCGAGCCATGGCCGTGTAAGATCTTCTGAAATGGGCCGAGATTTTCCTTGCCTGCCGCAAGATGTCCTGGACCCCAGGGTATTTGACAAGGAATCGCTGCACGACCAAGTTTAAGACGTGTGCCATGCACGGCACGTGCGTGATTTTGCCCTGTTTCAATGCGCTAAGCAGATTGGCACCGTTGTCACACACCACTTTACCAACTGTCAAATTGAGCGGTGTTAGCCACTCATCTGCCTGTGAACGCAAAGCTGAAAGGAGTGCCGGGCCAGTGTGGCTCTTTGCTTCCAGGCACAACAGACGCAGCACGGCATGGCAACGTCTCACCTGGCATGTGGAATAGGTTCTGGGGAGCTTGGGCGGTGCAGTGGAAGAGACGCTAGCAGCGGAAAAGGAGGAGGCAGCTGAGGAGGAGAGGGAGGAGGATGGAGTAGGAGGAGGAGAAGAAGAGTCAGGCCTGCATGCAATCCGTGGCGGTAAAACCAAATCTACACGGGTGCCACGGGTTACATGCTTGACGGCCGTCAGAAGGTTCACCCAGTGGGCAGTAAAACTGATATACCTTCCCTGCCCGTGTTTGCTAGACCACGTGTCTGTGGTCAGATGTATCTTGGCACCGACACTGTGTGCCAGAGATACATTCACTTGCCGCTGAACATGGCCATATAGCTCTGGGATGCCCTTCTCTGAGAAATACTTCCTTCCTGGGACCTTCCATTGTGGTGTTCCAATGGCCACAAATTTGCGAAAGGCCTCCGAGTCCACCAGTTTATATGGCAGTAGTTGGCGGGCTATGAGTTCTGACAAGCCAGCCGCCAACCGTTGGGCAAGAGGGTTATCCGGCATCATCATTTTTTTACGCTCAAACATTAGGCCCACGGAAGCCTGCCTTTTTGCAGAAAAATGTGAGCTTGGCGTGATGGAAGGTGGAGTGGAGGACAATTGTGAGGAGAGAGGAGAAGGAGAAGTAGAAGACGAGGCTGGACGGTGAGAGCCTGCAGTGTGGCTTTGTGTGTTCCGTTGCTCCCACTGGGCTCGGTGATGGCTGCTCATGTGCCTTCTTAAGGCGGTCGTCCCTAGGTGAGTATTGGGCTTACCGCGACTAACGCGTTGACTGCAAAGATTGCAGATGGCAACGCTATTGTCAGCAGCGGACACGTTAAAAAAAGCCCACACTGCGGAGCCATGTGCCGGTGTCCTGGGAGCGCCAGATGTGACCGTACATGGTCGATGACTCGCTCCTGATACATTTGCAGTCTGCTTTGTCCCTGCTGTGCAATGTAAGTCATTGCTGCTTCTCCTCCCTATCTGCTGGTCCATATCTCCCTCTGAACTCCCCTCCTCTTCCTCTCTTGTGGGCACCCACGTGACATCACTAGACACGTCATCATCAACGTCACCTTCCCCACCGCTATAAGTAGAGATCTCGGAGTAGGCAGCAACACCGGGGACCAACCTCCTCCTTGGGCTGATCTGGGTACTGGCGTCAGACTGCTGAGTAGCGCTTGTTGCTACCTCCTCTTCCTGATCCAATACCAAGAGTGGCTGCGCATCAGAAATGTCCTCTTGATATGGATCGGAAAATAATTCCAGTGACTCAAGCGGAAGGTATGTGGTGGTGGTGGTGGTGGTCGTGTTGTTGGTGGTAGTGTCTTTGGGGGTGCACATAGCAGAGAGTGAAGAAGAGGGTGCAGATCGAGAGGATGAGGAGGGTGCAGAAGAGTAAGGCTGAGCGAGCCACTCAACCAAGTCTGGTGCATCCTTTAAAGTAATTGAACGCACCTTCTGCAACTTCCCACTTTGGCTCAAGCCTGTTGCTCCTGCCCTACCCCTACCACCCCTGCGGAAGGGCCTGCCTCTTCCTCTGCATGTCATTTTTTAAATGACCCTGTGACAAAACTCTTAGTCCCTATACCGCTGAAGGACTGCTGCAGTATAGGTGAGCGGTCAGCAGTGGTGCACGTCAACCCTATCTATTGTGGACCTATAGCGGTCCTTACAGAACAGCAGACTGTACCGCACTCAAGCCTATGTACCGTAGCACCCTATACCAAGTTACCAGTCCTTATAAGAACTTTTGTGGAACAAGCAGGTTGTGTGTTAGTGATTAGCAGACTGTACGTCAGTCCCTATACCGCTGAAGGACTGCTGCAGTATAGGGCAGCGGTCAGCAGTGGTGCACGTCAACCCTATCTATTGTGGACCGATAGCGGTCCTTACAGAACAGCAGACTGTACCGCACTCAAGCCTATGTACCGTAGCACCCTATACCAAGTTACCAGTCCTTATAAGAACTTTTGTGGAACAAGCAGGTTGTGTGTTAGTGATTAGCAGACTGTACGTCAGTCCCTATACCGCTGAAGGACTGCTGCAGTATAGGGCAGCGGTCAGCAGTGGTGCACGTCAACCCTATCTATTGTGGACCGATAGCGGTCCTTACAGAACAGCAGACTGTACCGCACTCAAGCCTATGTACCGTAGCACCCTATACCAAGTTACCAGTCCTTATAAGAACTTTTGTGGAACAAGCAGGTTGTGTGTTAGTGATTAGCAGACTGTACGTCAGTCCCTATACCGCTGAAGGACTGCTGCAGTATAGGTGAGCGGTCAGCAGTGGTGCACGTCAACCCTATCTATTGTGGACCTATAGCGGTCCTTACAGAACAGCAGACTGTACCGCACTCAAGCCTATGTACCGTAGCACCCTATACCAAGTTACCAGTCCTTATAAGAACTTTTGTGGACCAAGCAGGTTGTGTATTAGTGTTTAGCAGACTGTACGTCAGTCCCTATACCGCTGAAGGACTGCTGCAGTATAGGGCAGCGGTCAGCAGTGGTGCACGTCAACCCTATCTATTGTGGACCGATAGCGGTCCTTACAGAACAGCAGACTGTACCGCACTCAAGCCTATGTACCGTAGCACCCTATACCAAGTTACCAGTCCTTATAAGAACTTTTGTGGAACAAGCAGGTTGTGTGTTAGTGATTAGCAGACTGTACGTCAGTCCCTATACCGCTGAAGGACTGCTGCAGTATAGGGCAGCGGTCAGCAGTGGTGCACGTCAACCCTATCTATTGTGGACCGATAGCGGTCCTTACAGAACAGCAGACTGTACCGCACTCAAGCCTATGTACCGTAGCACCCTATACCAAGTTACCAGTCCTTATAAGAACTTTTGTGGAACAAGCAGGTTGTGTGTTAGTGATTAGCAGACTGTACGTCAGTCCCTATACCGCTGAAGGACTGCTGCAGTATAGGTGAGCGGTCAGCAGTGGTGCACGTCAACCCTATCTATTGTGGACCGATAGCGGTCCTTACAGAACAGCAGACTGTACCGCACTCAAGCCTATGTACCGTAGCACCCTATACCAAGTTACCAGTCCTTATAAGAACTTTTGTGGACCAAGCAGGTTGTGTATTAGTGTTTAGCAGACTGTACGTCAGTCCCTATACCGCTGAAGGACTGCTGCAGTATAGGGCAGCGGTCAGCAGTGGTGCACGTCAACCCTATCTATTGTGGACCGATAGCGGTCCTTACAGAACAGCAGACTGTACCGCACTCAAGCCTATGTACCGTAGCACCCTATACCAAGTTACCAGTCCTTATAAGAACTTTTGTGGACCAAGCAGGTTGTGTATTAGTGTTTAGCAGACTGTACGTCAGTCCCTATACCGCTGAAGGACTGCTGCAGTATAGGGCAGCGGTCAGCAGTGGTGCACGTCAACCCTATCTATTGTGGACCGATAGCGGTCCTTACAGAACAGCAGACTGTACCGCACTCAAGCCTATGTACCGTAGCACCCTATACCAAGTTACCAGTCCTTATAAGAACTTTTGTGGAACAAGCAGGTTGTGTGTTAGTGATTAGCAGACTGTACGTCAGTCCCTATACCGCTGAAGGACTGCTGCAGTATAGGGCAGCGGTCAGCAGTGGTGCACGTCAACCCTATCTATTGTGGACCGATAGCGGTCCTTACAGAACAGCAGACTGTACCGCACTCAAGCCTATGTACCGTAGCACCCTATACCAAGTTACCAGTCCTTATAAGAACTTTTGTGGAACAAGTGAGTTGTGAATGTTTAGCAGACTGCAGCAGAAGGGCAGCAGTCAAGTATAATATCCTTTCTATATTTGGAAGAAAGAATATTATACATGTACAAGCCTATTACTGTACCACTGATACCAGTCCTGAAAAGAACCTTTGTGGAACTAATAATAACAGCAAGTCTTTAAAATTACCCTCACTGCCTGACAACACTGCTTCCTTCCTGTCCCTATACAAATTGGCAAAAAAAGAGAACGATTAGTGGTTACTGGAACAGCTCTTTTGTGGACCTTGATAGTAACAGCTAATGATGATGATGATGATGATGATGATGAAAGACTAATCTGGCTGTCCCTGTAGCATACACCGTCCTTTCCCTTTCTCTAAACTAACAAAAGACACTCAGGCTGCTGCAAGAATCAGCAGCACAGCAAACCTATCAACACCTAACACCTATACCAGTCCTGAAAAGAACTTTTGTGTACCAAATAGCTAGTGGTTTATCTCTCCCTACTCCACACAGGAACCTGTCCCTATCGTAACAGAAGAAAGAATGTAAAATGGCCACCGGATCGGGTGTATTTATAGGTTAGGGGGAATGTACAAGTGTCCATGTGCTGTCATGTCTCAATTGGCTGTCCTGTATCACATGATAAACGTGTCACCAAAGGTTAAAGTTCTTGTATACATTAAACACGTAAGTCCGCCGCGGCGAACGACGGAAAAAGGCGTTCGAACGTGCGGACCGCGAATGTCGGAAATTCGCCGCGAAACGACCGCCGGGCGAACCGTTCGGCCATCACTAACCCCTATAGTATCCACTGGAGCACGTGTGCGGGGCACCCTAAAAAGAAGGGTTTTCTGGTGTCCCACACTAGTGCTCCTGAGTCCAGATGTGTAAACAGCTGCTGAGTGTCCTCTCCTTTACACTGAATCAAGTTTGAATTTCATTCTAGTTACAAACCCATCTAGACAACAAACTTCTTTTAATAGAAATAGGCCTGAACAAATGTAGTTAACTGCAACTTCCCAAAATATTGTATTTTAGTGGGCGAATGAATGATGTTTGCTATGACCGATTGAACCCATTAACATGAAAGTTGCCATTTTAAACTGTACAACAGTAAAGAAAAGCACATGGAGCAGTATGCAAGTAATAATAATAATATGAACACACGACAAATACTTACTTTTTTGAAGAACTCACTTGATCTTTCTGTACTGATCATGCTCCCTCAATTTCAGGTCTGACCAGCGTTTCCTCAGCTGAACCTTGGATCATTGTACCCTATAATTCTTCTGCAGACTCTTCACAACTTTAGTCATGATCTTGGCCTTTCTCACATTTGGGTTTAGGTAAGGTCCATACTTCCCATCATAGTCGGCCTTCTTCAAAATGTCCACCATCTCCACCAGCTGAAAATATTATTTTTTACACTTTCTAAAGCTGGAATACTTACCTGTTATGTGCACGTTTCACACATGGAGACACCCTTATATTATCCACTGGAGCACGTGTGTGGGACACCCTAATAAAAAGGGTATTCTGGTGTCCCACACTAGTGCTCCTGAGTCCAGATGTGTAAACAGCTGCTAAGGTCCATACTTCCCATCATAGTCGGCCCTCTTCAAAATGTCCACCATCTCCACCATCTCTACAAAGGACATATTTGAGGCCTTAAATCTCCTCTGGGATCGGGACGTTTCTGGCTCCGGGCTTTCCTCGTTCTCTTTGTTGCTGAGATTATCATGCACCTGCTGTTTCCGCCATGTGCTCTCCCCACTGCGCCGAAAGAGAAGGGGCGGGGAATAGACTAGAAAGAACAAAAATGGATGGGTTCAAAGACCACATCTTTCTCACAATTCTCATAGACTACTACAGGGAGCTGCCCTGTCTGTGGCAGGTGAAACATCAACATTATAATAACAAATTAAAGAGGCAGGCAGCGCTGGAGCAACTGCTGGAGTTGGTGAAGCCAGTGGTCCTCATGGCAAACATTCCCTATTTAAAAGCCAAAATGGGTGGCCTGAGGAGCACATATCTTAGGGCGCGCAAGAAGGTCCAGGATTCCCAGAAGTCAGGATTTGCAGCAGATCCCCAGGCTGTGGTACTATGACAGACTGCATTTTCTGTTAGACCAGACTGAAGTCAGGGAATCCCTCTCAACCCTTCCTTCCACGCTTTCTTCCACCCCAGCTGAGGCTTCCGACGCCCACCCAGGGCCTTTTTTGTAAAAATTAATGATGTTAACTAAATGTGATTATTGATCACTAATTGCTGATTTAATAAAGTGTTTTACATATCAATAGACAGTAGTAGCCAAAATAATTGGGACCAGAATGAAAAATGCTGGGCTCAGAATGATAGTCTTTTCTATTTGTTAACATTCAATTTGCCACAGTCATGAGTTGAAAATTGTGTGTGATTGATGAACCAAAAACTAAAAGTATGTCCCCTTTTCATACACAGGAAGACCTCAGCCAGGAGGAGGCCGTGGAATGTGGCAGCCAGGAGGAGGCAGGGGTTAGTGTCAGCCAGGAGGTGGGCAGACCTAGGAGCCTCACAGAATCCCAGGTCCCTCCCCTCTGCCTTCCAACCAAAAGGCCCAGGAAGGGTAGGAATGTGGAGGAGTCAGTGCTCAGGCTGATTGAAGAGGCTTCTGCGGACCTCAAAACCCCCCCACTCATCAAGAGGCCTTTGCCTCCATGGCTGCATGCAAACGGCAGGACATGAGGAGGGGCAATGCCTCATGTGTGAGGAAATCATGTAACTCACACTAAATAAGGAGTTGAGGGGCGAAATCACAAAAAAAAACACCTGCGTGAGTTGGACCATCCTCCTCCTCCTGCCACCTCCAACACCACAGCCACAGCCTGAAGGAAGTGTGGAAGGAAGACAAAATAGTGATGGCCTGGGTTCAGCCTGGTCTGACAAAAGATGCAGGCTCTTGTATGACCACAGCCTGGGGACATGTATGTCATCTGCTGCTGTTCCTGATCTCTTGGACTTCTAGACCAGATTGCACTCCCTTATATATGGACTCCTCCAATAGGCCACCAATATTGCCTTAAAAGAGTTGATGTGTGCCCTGGGGGCCAAAGGCTTTGTCAATTTCAGCAGTTTCTCCAGCATTGCCCCCCTCTTTATTTGGTTATGACCCCTAATAAAGGTTTTTTTTGTTAAGGAAATACTTTTCTTCAAAAAGGACAGTTTATTTGGGAGAAGGCAGGTACATTTCAAAAATACAAAGTCAAATTAACAAGGGACACCAACACCAAACAACTTCCTCGAGATTAAATATTTTAAAAATAAAATAAAAAGATAATAATGGTGTTGTGGTAACTTGACACACAAAACACACAAAAAAAACTATGGAGATCACCAAAATATAAAACACAGGAGATCTTGATTAAAAAAACAACCATAAAAAAATTTGAAAATATTGAAAATGCATTGAATGTAATGTAACTCCTTTACTATGATATGATCCTTAATGTTGGAAATGTTCACTTTTACCTGTATATCTTGAAAATGTTACAAATAAATAATAAAAAAATAAATAAAAGTGATTCTACAAAGTATTGACTCAGGGGGGCTGAATACGAATGCACACCACGCTTTTCACGTGTTAATTTGTGAAAACCATTTATCATTTTCCTTCCACTACACAATTATGTGCCACTTTGTGTTGGTCTATCACATAAAATCCGAATAAAATACATTTACGTTTTTGGCTGTTGGAAAATTTTAAGGGGTATGAATACTTTTTCAAGCCACTGTATATGCTGGAATGTTCATTCTTTTTTTTCAATCAGTGACTTGTAGCAGGACTGTATTATTGTGGCAGACAATCAGACACTAAAGCCCCATACACACTATCAGTTTTCTGCTAAGTTTTTCCTTCAGGTTTACCAAAACCGTGTAGTGCAAGAGCCTGCCTGATTGCATACAAATTGAAACTCCTAAGATTTGACCCCATATTATATGGTTTTGGTAAATCTGAAGGAAAAACTCAGCAGAAAAACTTATAGTGTGTATGGGGCTTAACTGATACTTTTGACACTTTGTAGGAACCAGTGACACTAATAGAGCGAAAATATGCACTGTCACTGTACTAATACCACTGTTTGGGAAGGGGCTAAAGTGATTGTAAATGTTCTTTTTTTTTAAAATAACAAACATGTCATACTTACCTGCTCTGTGCAAGTATCTTGCACAGAGTGGCCCCGATCCTCCTCATCTGTGGTGTCAGGTTGGCGCTTTATTGGGTGCCCTCCTGGAGACCCACATTCCCTGGGGGGACCCAAGCAGGCGCGCTTATGAGTCCCACTGCTGCATTAACACAGACAGCAGGACTCAGCCCCACCCCCCGCTCCCGTGTTACTGGATTTGATTGAGAGCAGCGGGAGCCAATGGCTATCAATCTATCCAATGAGGACAGAGACAGTGGCTGGAGCTGCTGGGTTCATGCTCAGCGCTGGAACAATCAGATTCTGGTAAGAAAAAGGGGGGCTCTGGGGGGCAGCTGCAACACAGAAGGTTTTTCACCTTATTGCATAGAATGCATTAAGGTAAAAAACCTTGAGTGAGACTTTACAACTCCTTTAAACATCTAGGGTAATCAAAGGGTTAACTGTGTGCTGCTTTTACTAGGGAAGTGATTTTATTCCCTGCTTTTCATCACTTTCCACCTGTCAGAACAGAGCTCTGCCATGTTTACGTTGGCAGAGCTCTGTTCAGTGTCTGTGCCCAATGATCAGTGTGTGCCGGCAGACATCCACTGCTCGACACTCACAGATTGGCTTCTGCTGTGAGAACCCCAGCAAAAGAGGCCTGCCAGTGGTGCCTAATGCAAAATCTATTATGTTAATCACAAAAAACATCATGAATACTAATCCAGATAGCAAGCAATTGTGCTTTAAGTTTGAAAATGACATGCTAAGCTATTACTAGACTTGCCAGTTTTCACAAGTTTGTTGCACAATTGCAGTAAGTCTGCATTGCATGACTCCAGATTAACTTTCTTTGCAAACATTCTGCTGCAAGTTCTGGTTCAGTTATATGTGCAATATTCATAACACCACAGGGGTCACTCTAGCTGAATTTTCATGCTGTAGACTTGCAAAGCTCTTGCTGTAGACTCATCACTGCAACTTTGCTCTTGCTAGAGACTTGCAATGCAAATTTTGCTACAAATTGGAAAAAGTGTCAACTACAACTTGTGCTTCAAGTGCCCTGCAAGCATACATCTTGCCAGTGAAAATGTGCAGCAAGTTAACAGACTTACAATTCAACACCGCCACAAACTTGTGGCAAGTTATCCTTGCTATCTGGGATATAGACCAGCTGAACAAGAACTAAATAGATTCTTTTTTTTACGTTATATGATTTTTGTGGATTGGTTTAAACTAGGGTGACCAGACGTCCTCGATTTCTGGGGACAGTCCCCGGATTGAGAACACTTTTCTCAGAGACCGCCTTTCCCCAAATCTGTCCCCGGATTGGGCGGGCGGAGTTGGGGCCCAAGAGTCAGCCTAACCCCCTGCACCTCTGCCTGTCAGTTTAGTAGGCAGCAGGGAAGGTGGGAGGCAGCAATCGGCAGCTCTGTGGTGGCCGCGGTTTCTCCCTGGGGCTAGTAGTTAGTGATGGATGAACTTTCGACGGGACGTTTTGCGAACGCGGACCGCGAACGCGGCCGATAGTTCGCAAACCGTAACGTTCACGGTGGGCCCATTGACTTCAATGGGAGGCGAACTTTGCAAACCTACAGGTCAAATTTGCAGCCACAAAATAATTACTAGCTGTGCAAACATAGTCCCACCACATGGCCAATGACATAACACATGTATGAGATGAATCTGGGATCAACAACTACAAGCATTCTTTTTTTATATGTGAAATTCGGACAATTCAGGACTGTGGAGCGCATGAAGGCAATGGAGGAGAGGGAAGGTCAGGGTAGGCAAAGAAGAGGGTGCAGGAGATGATCAACCGCACCGTGATAGAGAGCACTGACATCAGCAGCGTGACATATAGCAATGACACCTGCACCGTGATAGAGTGATCTGACACCAGCACCATGATAGAGAGTACTGACATCAGCAGCGTGACATAAAGCACTGACACCAGCACCGTGATATACAGCACTGACACCAGCACCGTGATAGAGAGCACTGACATCAGCAGCGTGACATAAAGCACTCACACCAGCACCGTGATATACAGCACTGACACCAGCACCATGATATACAGCACTGACACCTGCACCGTAAGCAGCCCCAGGAGGAAGTCAGCACAGCACAGGGATGGTGGGAGCCCCTCATAATAAGCAGCCCCAGGAGGAAGTCAGCACAGCACAGGGATGGTGGGAGCCCCTCATAATAAGCAGCCGCAGGAGGATGTCAGCATAGCACAGGGATGGTGGGAGCCCCTCATAATGAGCATAGAAGAGGGATGGTGGGAGCCCCTCATAATATGTACAGCAGAGGTACAGCCCCAGGAGGAAGTCAGCACAGCACAGGGATGGTGGAAGCCCCTCATAATAAGCAGCCCCAGGAGGAAGTCAGCACAGCACAGGGATGGTGGGAGCCCCTCATAATAAGCAGCCCCAGTAGAAATATGACACCGCTCAACCTCTTCAAACAGGAGGGTACGGGCATATAGTCGGTGTGCTTTTTTTGGACAAGGAAGTGAGCCAAATGAAGAAAGAAGGTCTGTGTGCTCGATTAAAAAAATTGTTTATAGACATATACATGGTCTACTGGTCACATGTGTTGAATTCCTCCGAGATCCATGCCTCATTCATTTTTAGAAATGTGAGGTAGTTAACACTGTCGTGAGCTAGACGAGTACGCTTATCGGTCACGATCCCCCCTGCTGCGCTGAACGTCCTTTTGGACAGGACACTGGACGAGGGGCAAGCCAACAGTTCGATTGCAAATTGGGCAAGCTCTGGGCAGAGGTCAATCCTGCCCACCCAGTAGTCCAGGGGTTCATCACTCCTCAGAGCGTCCACATCGGCCGTTAACCCGATGTAGTCGGACACCTGACGGTCTAGGCGTTCCCTGATGCTGGATCCGGGTGACACCTGTCGATGGGTCGGCTAAAAGAATGACCTCATATCCGAAGTCACCAACACATCTTCAAACCGGCCTCTTCTTGCAGGTGCTGTTGGATTGGTACCCGCAACTCCTTCTCTGGGAGTGGGAATTGCTCCTCTGCCAGCGCACGCAAAAGCAGAATGCAGCATTTCTCGAAGCAAGGCCTGGAAGTGCTCCATTCTGACAGCCCTCTGTGACGGCGGTAACATTTCCGCCATTTTGTGTTTGTACAGTGGGGGTCTAAATACGTTGCCACCCAGTACTGGTCCTTGACCCTTATGCTTTTTATACGGGGGTCCCTATTAAAACACTGGAGTATGAAGGCCCCCATTTGCACTAAACTGGAAGCAGTGTGGTGGCCTGGCTCCTGCTCATCATCCAGGATAATGTCGTCCTCTTCATTCTCCTCTCCCCATCCACGCACAACAACAGGGATCCCAGGAAGGTTTAAAGCATGCTCTTCTTGCTCCTCCTCATCCGCCCCGGCACCATCCTCCTCTGACTCCTCTTCAGACTCCTGTTGTTCACTTGTCTCAGATAGAGTAGCCCCCCCTGGGAATTCATCCAGCATTGCGACTTCCTCATCTTCCCGCTCCTGCTCCTCCACAGCTTGATCAATGACACGACGCAATGCACGCTCCATAAAGAAGGCATAAGGTACCATGTCACTGATGGTGCCATGGCTGCGACTGACCAGTTTGGTGATCTCCTCAAATGGCCGCAGAAGTTTGCATGCGTCGCGCATGAGCAGCCACTGGCGCGGTGAAAAAACCCCCAGCTCCCCAGAACCTGTTCTGCCGCAGAGTTCATACAGGTAGACGTTAACTGCACGTTTCTGCTGGAGCAGCCTATCAAGCATATAGAAGGTTGAGTTCCATCGCGTCGGGCAATCGCAAATAAGACGTCTGATCGGCAGATTGTGTCGCCGCTGAATGTCAGCAAGGCGAGCCATGGCCGTGTAAGATCTTCTGAAATGGGCCGAGATTTTCCTTGCCTGATGTCCTGGACCCCAGGGTATTTGACAAGGAATCGCTGCACGACCAAGTTTAAGACGTGTGCCATGCATGGCACGTGCGTGATTTTGCCCTGTTTCAATGCGCTAAGCAGATTGGCACCGTTGTCACACACCACTTTACCAACTGTCAAATTGAGCGGTGTTAGCCACTGATCTGCCTGTGAACGCAAAGCTGAAAGGAGTGCCGGGCCAGTGTGGCTCTTGGCTTCCAGGCACAACAGACGCAGCACGGCATGGCAACGTCTCACCTGGCATGTCGAATAGGTTCTGGGGAGCTTGGGCGGCGCAGCGGAAGAGACGGTAGCAGCGGAAAAAGAGGAGTCAGCTGAGGAGGAGAGGGAGGAGGAGAAGAAGAGCCAGGCCTGCATGCAATCCGTGGCGGTAAAACCAAATCTACACGGGTGCGACGGGTTACATGCTTGATGGCCGTCAGAAGGTTCACCCAGTGGGCAGTAAAAGTGATATACCTTTCCTGCCCGTGTTTGCTAGACCACGTGTCTAGGTCAGATGTATCTTGGCACCGACACTGTGTGCCAGAGATACATTCACTTGCCGCTGAACATGGCCATATAGCTCTGGGATGCCCTTCTCTGAGAAATACTTCCTTCCTGGGACCTTCCATTGTGGTGTTCCAATGGCCACAAATTTGCGAAAGGCCTCCGAGTCCACCAGTTTATATGGCAGTAGTGGGCGGACTATCAGTTCTGACAAGCCAGCCATCAACCGTTGGGCAAGAGGGTTATCCGGCGTCATAATTTTTTTACGCTCGAACATTAGGCCCACGGAAGCCTGCCTTTTTGCAGAAAAACGTGAGCTTGGCGTGATGGAAGGTGGAGTGGAGGACAAATGTGAGGAGAGAGGAGAAGGAGAAGTAGAAGACGAGGCTGGACGGTGAGAGCCTGGAGTGTGGCTTTGTATGTTCCGTTGCTCCCACTGGGCTTATGTGCCTTCTTAAGGCGGTCGTCCCTAGGTGAGTGTTGGGCTTACCGCGACTAATGCGTTGACTGCAAAGATGGCAATACTATTGTCAGCAGCGGACACGTTAAAAAAAGCCCACACTGCGGAGCCATGTGCCGGCATCCTGGGAGCGCCAGATGTGAGCGTACATGGTCGATGCCTCGCTCCTGATACATTAGCAGTCTGCTTTGTCCCTCCTGTGCAATGTAAGTTATTCCTGCTTCTCCTCCCTATCTGCTGGTCCATATCTCCCTCTGAACTCCCCTCTTCTTCCTCTCTTGTGTGCACCCACGTGACATCACTAGACACGTCATCATCAACGTCACCTTCCCCACCGCTATAAGTAGAGATCTCGGAGTAGGCAGCAACACCGGGGACAAACCTCCTCCTTGGGCTGATCTGGGTACTGTCGTCAGACTGCTGAGTGGCGGTTCTTGCTACCGCCTCTTCCTGATCCAATGCCAAGAGTGGCTGCGCATCAGAAATGTCTTGATATGGATCGGAAAATAATTCCTGTGACTTAAGCGGAAGGTATGTGGTGGTGGTGGTGGTGTTGTTGGTGGTAGTGTATTTGGGGGTGCACATAGCAGAGAGTGAAGAAGAGGGTGCAGATAGAGAGGATGAGGAGGGTGCAGAAGAGTAAGGCTGAGTGAGCCACTCAACCAAGTCTGGTGCATCCTTTAAAGTAATTGAACGCACCTTCTGCAACTTCCCACTTTGGCTCAAGCCTGTTGCTCCTGCCCTACCCCTACCACCCCTGCGGAAGGGCCTGCCTCTTCCTCTGCCTGTCATTTTTTAAATGACCCTGTGACAAAACTCTCAGTCCCTATACTGATAAAGGACTACTGCAGTATAGGGCAGCAGACAGCAGTAGTGCACCTCAACCCTATATATTGTGGACCTATACCAGTCCTTAAGGAATAGCAGACTGTACCTCACTCAACCCTATGTACTGTAGTACCCTATACCTTACTAGTCCTTATAAGGACCTTTGCGGAACTAGTAGGTTGTGAATGATTAGCAGACTGTACCTCAGTCCCTATACTGATAAAGGACTACTGCAGCAGAAGGGCAGCAGTAGTGCACCTCAACCCTATATATTGTGGACCTATACCAGTCCTTAAGGAATAGCAGACTGTACCTCACTCAACCCTATGTACTGTAGTACCCTATACTTTACCAGTCCTTATAAGGACCTTTGCGGAACTAGAAGGTTGTGAATGATTAGCAGACTGTACCTCAGTCCCTATACTGATAAAGGACTACTGCAGCAGAAGGGCAGCAGTCTGCAGTAGTGCACCTCAACCCTATATATTGTGGACCTATACCAGTCCTTAAGGAATAGCAGACTGTACCTCACTCAACCCTATGTATTGTAGTACCTTATACCTTACCAGTCCTTATAAGGACCTTTGCGGAACTAGTAGGTTGTGAATGATTAGCAGACTGTACCTCAGTCCCTATACTGATAAAGGACTACTGCAGCAGAAGGGCAGCAGTCAGCAGTAGTGCACCTCAACCCTATATATTGTGGACCTATTCCAGTCCATTTTTTAAATGGCCCATAAAGAGCTATGGGAGGAAGTGAGGTTTTGACATTACTTCTGCCCTGCAATGGTATGGAGACGGGTGGGGGCCATCTTCCCTTCACTTGTCTCCATACCCAGCAAGGAAGAGGATCCGATCTCCTCCGCCACTGCTGATGGCTCCGGTAAGCAGCGGAGGGCACCGGAGTGCGGCGGGAGGGGGGACCTCGACCACCGCTGCCGATAAAAGGGATCTTGCGGCAAATCCACTGCAGATACCAACATTATCGGAAATGGGACCGCCAGCCGAAGAAGAGGATACCAGGGTTATGGGAGCTAGCTGCTACCATAACAACGATATTCCTCTTCAAATTTAGGGCTTATATCCGTGGTCTGGAAGTGGTTAAAAATCTTTATTTATTGACGAAATGTGAGAAATAACATATATATGATAAAATCATACCACATACACTGCATATATCATTTGAGGAAAATATACTTATAAAATAGTTTACCATTTGCCAATTAAAAATAAAAAAATAAAAATGTCCCTGAATTTCATTTAAAAAATCTGGTCAAGTTACTTTAAACATGAAAATCAAAGTGCATTCTCAGTAGCAGCAGTATTTCCTTGGATACACTGAATAAACCAGAATGTACAGTACAATTATAGTGACATTTTAATCTACTTATCTAATTACATCTAAATTGATGGAACTAAAACTAAACTAATAATCCAATCAGTTCCTACTTTATGTTTCCTACAATACATAAACTATAATTAAGTTGAAAGCAATCTCATCATGGAAATAATACTTGGTCTACACACGGGAAACAGAGGCACAAGGGTACAGGCAACAACAGACAGAGAGTTACTGGACATAGGCTACAAGAATCCTGGGAAACTCTAAATGGCAGGGTGACTCAGAATTACTTGGAAAATCAGGAACACCAGGAATCTTACAAAAACATTTTGGGGCCTAGGACTAAGAACGCTACCCATTGCTAAGTCAAAGGCTAAGGCAGGCCATACACAGTGCAAATGGGGGGGGGGGGGGGGGGGGGTTGGTGGGGGAAGTCGTTCCCACTAGAAGAAGACAATGATTATCGATAGCGGCTATAGAAATCGATTAACTTGGTACATTCAGCTTGCCCATTAACGGTTTGAATCTCGTCCGGTTCAGCAGGAACTGGCCGAGATTCCAACTGTGTATGGCCTAAGGGAATGAGCCCATCTTAAATAGAAAATGAGATGGTCTCGCTGGGCTGGACATGTAGCTGACTTAGCCCCTGTTCACACTGGATCCAACTCTGAAATTGTGCGCCTTCGCTTGAAATCGCACAATTTCAAAGCCACATGTCAGTGCAACTTCAGGTGCGACTTGGCTGACATCTGTGCGACTTCATGCAAGTGGCACCTAAAGGTACCAAAAATAGGTTGCGTGGCTGCAGCGGGCTAGGTTTGCCTGCATTTTGATGTATCATGGACAGAGGGCCTGTAGGTGATCCTCTACTCCTCTATAGGAAGGTATAGATCTTAGCCCCTGTACACACGGTCAGAGATTTCCACAACCAAATCCGTCGGATTTTGCCCGTCGGATTTTGTCCGTCGGATCTTGTCCGAAACTGTTGCATACATACGGTCGGACAAAGTTGGTGAAAAATCCGATCTTTCAGAACGTGATGACGTAATTTCGTTACGATGGGACTACATTCAGGCTAGTAGTCAATAGCTTTGATGTAGGAATTTGATCTGAGCATGCGTGGCACTTGGTCCGATCAAAATTCTCTACACATGATCAGAGTATGTCCGACCGGCCCAGTTGGTCGGGAAATATTTCCAACATGTTAGAAAATTGGGTCCGACGGATATTCCGACGGAATCAGTCCGATGCATACCACACACAGTCGACACGGTCCGATAGGACACATTCCGACAGATTCTCCGACCGTGTGTACAAGGGCTTAGAGTGCTACACCTACTGAGTGTATCTTGGACTCATTTATAGCTCCTCCGGTCCTGGTGATCTCCTCCGGTCCCTGGCTGATCCTGGTTTGATTCTGATTAGCAGTAGTCCTCCTGATGCTGATCTCCCCCCCAGTCCAGTTATGATGCTGATCAGCAGTACTCCCCCAGTCCTGGTTTGGGTATAAATAGTATATTGGAGATGAGTGTTTTGTGTCCTGAATGGGTGCTGAGCTCCTGTCCTGGTACGATGGCCTCATGTTGCTGGTTCTGTTGGCTGCAGGTGTGGGGGTCTCTGCTGGACACTGGCACCTCGGCAAGAATTTTGCTTGGGGTTATGGGTTTTAGGTGGGGGGACTACGGACATGGGAGGGGCCACTGCATCTTGGTGTGCCATTGGGGGGATGGGGGGGGCAGAGCAAGGTCCGCTCTGCATGGCTCAGGAGCAGCCCGCATCTGGCCACGGGATACCTGGGGGTGGCTTAAGTGCAAGAGTACCTCCCAGTACTCAGCACCTAGCAACCCCACACACCTAGCATAGCTCAGGGGGTCACAAGTGCATGCACTACACTGGACCATCCCCATCCAAGCTCACACCATCTACCACTTCTCCTTGTTTGACTGTGGTTTCAGATACAGGAAAAAAAATCATATCCTCACACTGTAGGTAGGTTGTTTGTTTTGGTGTTAGATGGGGATTCATGCAATTGGCCTCATACGGTCTATATTCCAGTGTTTCAGGTACTCTTATCACAGTTCATGCCTCTAAGTAGTATCTAAGCATCTTACATAGGCTGCATCTGATGTGTATGTGATCAGCCAATCAGTGTTCAGTTAGTGAGCTCAGTGTCATGTATTCAGTCATACACGGTTCAGGCTTCTCAGATCAACATTTCTTGTGTGTTCGCATTAGAGCACAAGCTTCCCCACGGGTATGATCGCATGGGTGTTAGGCAGGGGCAGGACATTGGGCGGAGTTTGGTATGAGTCATTGGAGGTTGTTGTGGGGTTGTGCTGATAGAGCCTTACTGGGTCAGTGTCCATGTTCACGTGAGGTGGGTATTGTTGCAGCAATATGGGTTTTATACTTTTTCCGGTCCTCAAGGGATGGCTTGTTGCTGCAGTTATTGGTTGGTTGCTTGGGCCTCAGTTAGCCTATAAGAGATTTTGGGGCAGTGCTGCTTATCACCTTGTTCCTACTGTCGGCATGGCTCGTATCCCGCCACTTCACTGGAGAGTAGCTAGTAAGGGCACCTGCCAGTTGTACCTAGGCATCTCACAGGTTTGTTGGCAGGGGTCACATAGTCTGGTCAAGACATGCACTTTCTCCACTCAGAGGTTACTCGCTGTGTCCACTACTTCACTAGTCATGCAATGGTTCATCACGATGATGATTTCATGTCCTAACCTGATTTTGACAATCCATGCATCGGGTGGTAGCTTTGTTCAGCTCAGGTAGGTGTTGTTTGTTTCACCTGATGCTGGTTGCTAAGCTCATACATATCATGTGATCATTTCTTCATGTATTAGGCCTTCTAACACTGCGGGGTCACCCACCGGTTTTATGGGTGCTAACGGATTGAGATGTTTGTTTTTAGATGTTCTCATATGGTTCATGTTATGTTTTCATGCATCATGACATTTTACCACTCATATAGTTGCCTGACACTTCTTTAGGTTTTCCTTAGGCCTGAGCTACGTTTTAATTTGCTTGCCATGTTTCAGGTTGCTCGGCCTCTGCATTTGAGGGGGTGGACACGTTTTTCAGTCTTACTCATATGTTGTATTTCAGGGTTGGCATTGGTCACAAGGTGCATGCCTTAAAGGATAAGAGAGGAAATCTAGGTCAAAGGTAAGTAATGGTTGCTTTTGATGTACTATTCTTGCTCTGATATTGGTACTTTTGGTTCGCCGCTTACCGGTGTCTCGCTGTCATTTCCATACTTGGTACATGTTTTGCCTTCGCATTTTAATGTCACGGCATTCACCACTGCAGGATTACCTATCACGTTTATAGGTAACAGCGGGTTGAGGTGATCGTTTCTAATTGGCTTGTGCGATGGCAAGTCTCCTTACCCGTTTCTCACACAGTAGACCTTAGACGGTTTTCAAATGTTAATATTGCACTACTCACTACATTTGACCTGACACGCCTTCAGGTTCGCAGGCCTGAGTTTACATTTTTATTTGGCCCCCTTAACCTCAGGTTACTCGGCCTCTGTAATTCATACAGTATGGTGAACACTTTCTTAGTCTTATAACGCATATAGAGTTGAGCGGACACCTGGATGTTGGGGTTTGACGGGTTCGGCCGAACTTCGCAAAAAAGTTCGAGTTCGGGACCCGAACTTGACCCCGAACCCCATTGAAGTCCATGGAGACCCAAACTTTTGAGGACTAAAATGGCTCTAAAAAAGTAATGGAAAGGGATAGAGGGCTGAAAATTGTTGTTAAGAGCATGGCAAGTACTCTGCAAACAAACGTGGATAGGGAAATAACTTAAAATAACATAAAATACATAAAAATAAAAAATAATAATCTTGAACTAGGAGGACGAGGTCCATATGGAGTAGGAGGTTGAGGTGGCAGTGGATGTGGTGGTGTAGGTGGAAGTGGCGGTGGAGGAGGACGAGGTAGCCAACACTGGTTTTTGTTTTTAAGTTTTTTTTTTTTAAATTAGGGTACATCCCAAAAGAGTGAGAAAGATCAAAAATACCACAATGGCTGGGTAATGCCCCGTACACACGAGAGGGATTAAGTCTGACAGACCTCCAAAGGAGTTCCGCCGGAGTTCCGCCGGAGTTCCGACGGAGTTCTGGCGGACTTTTCGACCGAACGGACTTGACCACACACCATCACACCAAACTCCGACGGAGTCGAACGTGATGACGTACGACTGGATTCGACGTAGGAAGTTCCTAGACAGTAGCCAATAGCTGCCCTAGCGTCGGTTTTAGTCCGTCGGAGTAGCACACACACGAGCGGATTTTTCAAAGGGGACCGGGTCCGGCGGAGTTCCGTCGGGAAAATTTAAAGCATGCTTCATTTCTAAAGTCCGTCAGACTTTAGCTTCGCTAAAGTCCGTTGCAGCCCACACACGATCGGATAGTCCGCCGGACTCAGTCCGTCGGAGTTTGGATGTCGAAAAGTCCGCTCGTGTGTACGGGGCATTAGGCCGGTATACATGTCTATTCTGCACAAGGTACGGACAAGTCCTGTGGGATCCATGCCTGGTTCATTTTAATGAACGTGAGCTTGTCCACATTGGTTCTGGACAGGCGGCTGCACTTGTCTGTGCTAACGCCCCCTGCCGTGCTAAATACATGTTCAGATAATACACTGGCTGCAGGGCAGGCCAGCACCTCCAAGGCATAAAGGGAAAGCTCAGGCCATGTGCCCAATTTGGAGACCCAGAAGTGGAAGGGGGCAGACCCATCATTCAGTACGTGTAGGCGTGTGCACACATACTGCTCCACCATGCTGGTGAAATGCTGCCTCCTGCTAAGACGTTCCATATCAGCTGATGGTGCTGGTCCTTGTGGCATGCTAAAAAAAACTTTTCCACATTTCAGCCATGCTAATCCTGCCTTCTGAGGTGCTGGCGGTGCCCCGGCTGCATTAGCGACCTCTTCCTCCTCCTCTGCCTTCGCCTCCACTGTGCCCGCTGTCAGGAGGGAATGCCACTAGCAGCGCGTCCACCAGCGTGCGCTTGTACTCCCACATCTTATGATCATGCTTCAGTGAGGGAATTAAGGATGGTATGTTGTCCTTGTAATGGGGATCCAGCAGCATTGCCACCCAGTAATCAGCACCAGTTAGCATGGCATCTGTTTGAGGATATCCAGTGTTGCAGTTGGAGATAACAAAAAAATTTCACTGGGGGAGCCCACGAGGGGAAGGTATGGGTTCCAAGAGTGTGGGACCTGAGAGAATCCATGGGCAAGCCACCAAGAATAGACATGAGGTTGTTCTAAGCCGGGCGGAAACATGGGGTTACTCAGAAGAGGGAGGAGTGGAAGAAACGGGGATATGAGCCTACCGGAGTACCGAACTGCATCCCAGAGCTTCAGGCTATGGGCCATTGTTGGGCTGAGTGAGGGGGGTGCATTTTAGGAGTAACACAGGAGTGCACAGTTGGGAATTTCTAGGAGAACCTAGAGAGGAATATTGGAAGTAGCCTGGAGCATCGTAAGCTGGGAGATTTGCATAGTCTGATAGTATTTTGCAATATTTGGGACTCCAAGCCCACCACGCAGCCTATGGACATATAGTGTAAGATGGGAGATCCTAGGGCGTTTGTTAGCCTAAATGAAGGAGAGAAGTCTTTTCTGAAGAATACGGGGACCCAAACTGATAGGGTCCAGAAGAATTACAAAATCTTTGGGAGGACTGTCATCCCCCGCCGCTGAAGCACATAGCGTAGGTAGTCCCACGAGAGGGAGTCAAAAGTTTTGTATATGTCAGAATAAATCCTGGGATTTTGCGGTGATGTAACAGAGTAATCAAATTAACCACCTTCCATTGTCCCCTGCCTGATGACCAGGCACAAAGCCTAATTGGTCCCTGTGGATCAAGGAATGTATTTACTAATGCAAGAACACAAAATCTTGCCCAGTAGTTTCATGTCATCGTTCTGCAGTGAGATGGGGCAGAAGGCTTGGGGTTCATGGGCTTCCTCAGAGGTTTTTATAATCATAGCTATGTGTGTTTGCAGGGAGTCAGGAGAAGGCAGAGCTCCCTGTTTCATGCTATTGAAATAGGCCATCAAATAAGGAAGCAGGAGGGAGGAAAATTTCCAGGAATATAAGCCGGAGAAACCGCCTGGGCCCGGGGCTTTTGAAAGACAGATGCCTTTGATGGCCTGAGCTACCTCAGGTTCAGAAATGTCCACATTGAGGGCTGGGTGGGCTGCAGAGGAGGGAGGGGTAGATGGAGATCACGAAAGAAGACATCTGCCATGTCAAGGGAGAAAGAAGGAGGCTTACCGTATAAAGTTTTTAAGAAGTCAGCGAAAATCACAGAGACTTTGCTCGGGTCAGAGGTGAGATCTCCGTTGGTAGAACGAAGGCGAACTGGTTTGAGGGTACAGCCCGTTCATTGAGTTTTCTGGCCAGCCAGTTTGGCCCATCACAGGGCTCTCTCGGCTTTGTCGGTGGACAACAGATTCGGTTCCGTGGCAATAGCGTTATGAGCCTTCTTATTGGCAAAGGTAGTAGCTTTGTAGAGTTTTCCAGATGGGAGTGAATTTTAAGAAAGGCGTCCTGGGACATTAGGAGTGAGTTCTTGAGTCTCCATTAGTAGATTGAACGAGTGAGGCCGGTGAATGCGAGTGAGAAGACGATGGGGTCATGATCCGACTATGGTGAGCAGGGATCGTTCCCTTGTGTAAGTTGGAAATGATTCACAAGGGAATAAAGATATGATCAATCCTGCAGAAGCTGTCATGTGGATTGGAATAAAAAGTGAAGTCACGGTCACAAGGTGAGTTGAATCTCTTGAATTTGAAGTTGAATTTCTTTACTACAAGAGAATAAGAGGTTGCGTCAAAAGGCGATTAGTACTCCTCTGTGTTTTTCAGATGCAGAGGCTACATGGAAGGTAGGGATGGGGAGAGAGGTATTTTGGAGCAGAAGAGGAGGAAAATCTAGTCTCATGCAGGCATACCACATCAACACGACTAGATTTTAAGTGGTGAAATACATTAGAACGTTTCACTGGTGAGCTGAATCTGTCGATATTGTGTGAGTAGAACTTCAATGGAGTCATAGCCATAGCGAGGAGATGAAGTTAAGCTGAACTGAGAAAATCGGCCATCAGGGATTTGTGTCTTGAGCCATAGTTGGAACACCAGCCTGGAGGGAGAAGAGGGAGAAGGAGCAGAGGCAAAGAAGAAAAGAGTAAGAGGGACCAGAAGAGGAGAAGAGGGATGAAAAAAACAAGGTAGTAGAAGAGGGGAGGTAGTACAGTGTACAACATGTCAAGTGTGAACCACATCTAATGGTAAGATGTGCAAAACAGGGGGCTCTGCTGCTGGACAAATAGCTGTTCTGGGCTTGAGCAGCCTGAGTAGTTAACTAGAAGGAAAGTCATGGCAAAGAAGAAAAAAAGGGGGGGTGGGAGAGGGCCATACAGAAAGTACTATAAGCATTCCCAGGGGGAACATTCAGTGTGTAGGTAGGCCATCAAGGCAGGCCATAACATGTGAAGTGAGAGGCAACATAAATAGGCTTACATTGAGACATAAACAGGCAATAATACAAAATGGCATTGACTTAATATTGATACAAGTGAACCACCCTCGTGCATGACCTGGGTCAACAGGAAGGGAACAGCCACATGGAGCCACAGACCAACTGGTCAAGGGAATCTCATGCAGAATCACTGCTGGGACCTCTGGGACCAGTCCCTCCCACTAACCCAGGAGGGAGCAAATCTCCCTAAGGGCCCAAGGGGGACATGTACAGCAGGCATTGTGCCAAGTTTCAAGTTGGCTGAGAGACTTACAGGCAGAGGCCCAACTGGCAGTATATCAAGGAGGGAGGGAGGAGGGAGGCAGAAGGAGGGTGGGGGCAGGGGCTGGGTGGGGTCAAAATAGGATATGTGGAAATGAGAAGATGGTAACTGTATGTGGGGGAGGGGCGTGTGAGCCCCCGCATTATCATCCAGCATTCAACCTAGGTAAAGAGGAAAGATGATCAGGGCCCTATATTTAGTAAAAGGCTTATCATAGCTATTACAGGTGTAAGGGCATCACAGGCTAACCCATAGCAAAGAGAAAGTAGAAATGGGCTTTAAATCCAAGATGGTATCAATGATGCTGCCAGAACACAAAAAAAAAATAAAAAATTATACAGTGGTTGGATAAAAAGTTACAGTTTTATTACAACCATAGATTGAGTGTCAATGATGGGGGATAAGCTGTGGGGCAGCATCAAATAGGCAAGTGCATGCTAATCGTTACCTGCTTTGTTGAAGTCCATACATGAATGAGGCATAATAATGGCAGCATTCAAAAATGGTGCAGCTCACCTGTTTGCAGGTTGTGAGCAAACAAAAAATAAAACAA
This sequence comes from Lithobates pipiens, assembly GCF_037356315.1. NCBI lineage: Eukaryota > Metazoa > Chordata > Amphibia > Anura > Ranidae > Lithobates > Lithobates pipiens. The sequence continues at coordinate 259,897,875 of NW_027507903.1, read as the reverse complement.
CAAAAGCAATGTGGGGGGGGTGGGGGGGGGGGTGGGGTGGGAAGGCTGAACAATAGTTAAGGTTGGGGTAGGAGAAGATGTCTGTGGCTACCATCTCTCACAGTGGAAGGTAGTAGAGGGGAATCGGTGAGTCCAGAGGACTAGTCCAGATAAAACCAAACTTACGGTTCCAGAGCTCATCCTGGGTCAGAACGTGGAAAGCCAATTGCAGGCAGGATGCATGGAAGGGAACGTATGTGTCCTTTTGCTGTTTCCCAAATGCCCAAGAGGTAGGTAACAGGGTGGGAGGAGGCAGATTCGGCCATGCTCTGGTTTCTTCCTGTGGATGGTAGAAGGCGAAGGGATTCCAAAACCACTTCAACTTCACCTGGGGAGGTCAGGACGGGGCTGAGGCACTTGTAGGAAAAGGAAAGCTTGAAGGGGAAACCCCAACAGTATCGGATATGGTGAGCCAGCAGTGCAGAAGTATAGGGCTTCATCTGTCTCCTCTTCGCGATCATGGTCTGAGAAAGGTCTGCGAAAACTTGATAGAGGTGCCCCTGGAATATCAGATCAGACTTGTCCCTGGCTTCCCACAGGAGGGTATCCTTTGTGCGGTAATAAGTGAATTTTATCACAATGTCCCGGGGCGGCCCCTCTGATTTCTTGGGGCCAAGCGCACGGTGGATGCAGTCGAACTCCAGACTATCAATAACAGGAACTATCTCCTGGAAAAGAGCTGTTGCTGTGGAGGCGAGGTCTGTGACCATCTCTGGGATGTCTCTGAGCCGCAAGTTACCCCTGCTGACTCTATTTTCAAAATCCTCCAGGCGGAGGTGGGCAGCTTCCAGCTCCTTTTTAAAATCTGTGATGTCCTGATCATGGTTCTCCTGGACTGTAGTGGCCGCACCCATCTTGTCCTCGTGATCATTGGTACGGGAGCCGAGTTCCCTGATCTCCTTGGTAAGGGTGTGACAGGTTTAGTGATTGCGGCCAAGAGTTCTGCTTGCAGCATAATTTTGAAGCGTGCCAGGAGGTCAGCATCGAGGAGCACAGGCTGTTGGTGCGGGGCCACATCCGAGACATCACTCACAGCGTCCTCAGGAGAGGATTGCTAGAATAGGTCATAGGCCATCTTGGTTTGCTACTCATAAGTGCCCCCCGCAATATTGATATTTTCTCTAAGGTTTTCATTACTGTTGTTCTACTGGATAGATACGCTAATCTCCATCTTTTGCAAGTTTAAGAACAATATAAGTAAACACTTTGGTTATATAATTCTAGTTTTAGTAGTCCCTACTATAGTAAATTTAGGTTCAGTTCGCATCCAGAACACGCGAACACCATTAAAATATATGGCACACAAACATGAATAACCAAAATTCTAATTTTAAAGGCTTATATGCAAGTTAATGTCATAAAAAGTGTTTGGGGACCCGGGTCCTGCCCCAGGGGACATGTATCAATGCACAACATTTTTTTTTCAGGAGCAGTGATTTTAATAATGCTTAACTACTACAATACAGGGCACTTTCGCCCCCTTCCTTCCCAGCCCAATTTTCAGTTTTCAGTGCTCTCGTACTTTCAATGACAATTGCGCGGTCATGATACACTGTACCCAAATTAAATTTTTATCATTTTGTTGGCACAAATAGAGCTTTATTTTGGTGGTATTTATTCACGACTCAATTTTTTATTTTTTGCGATATAAGCGCAAAAAAAATGGAAATTTGGAAAAAAAACAATATTTTCTTTTTTCTATTATAAAAGAAATCCAATAAAATCTAATTTTGTCATAAATGTAAGCAAAAATGTATTCTGCTACATGTTTTTGGTAAAAAAAATTCCGTTAAGTGTATAATAATTGGTTTGTGTGATCATGGACATATGTACGCAAATGATATGTGTGCAGGTGATCACGTACATATGTGTGCAGATAATCATTGGAACATGTGATTTTAGTAGGACATATGTGGGGGACATGTGTTTTTTTATTTGGGGACATGTGTGTTTTGGGGACATGTGTGGTGACATGTGTATTGTGGTGACGTGTGTTTACACTGTAGGTTTATACTAGACTGGTGATCAGATAGTAAAAAGCTGTAAAAACAGCTCATACTCACTGATCACCAGCCGGCTGCAGCGATCTGCTCTCCTCTCCTCAGCGACGATTTCCGTGTGAGGAGAGGAGAGCCGATTGCCTAGCAACCGGCTGTTTGTTTACATCACATAACGGCCGTGACTGGACACGGCCGTCATGTGATCAGGAGGGCCAATCACAGAGCCCTCCTGCCGATCCGAGATGCGCCGTGTCCGGGTGACACGAGCACATTGGAATCGCGCTGCGGCGCGGGCACGCGCGCGCGCAATCCCCCTCCTTCTGAAGGACATTCCTGAACGTCCAGTCAGAAGGAGGCGGCTCCCATCCGGCCGTATATGTACAATGGCCTGGTGGGAAGTGGTTAAAGTGAAACAATAAAAGTGAAATATTCCTTTAACCACTTAAGGACCGCCGCATGCCATTGTACGTCATTACAATGGCATGTACAGGCACAAGCACGTACATGTACGTGCTTGCCTTCCAGCGGGTGGGGGGTCTGATCGGACCCCCTCCCGCTAGATGCGGCGGTCCGGTTCGCTTCAGGAGCGATCCGGGATGAGGGGATGGCCATTGGTTTCTGGCCATCCCCTCTCAATCGCTCCTGGCGAATGAGAAGCTTCCTCCCACTGTGTATTGTATACACAGGCAGGGAGGAAGTGATGTCATTCTACTCGGTATTATTGACCGGACTACGAGGAGAGGACACAGTAAGTCTGCACCAAACACTACACTGACACTAAATAACACATAGGCACACAAACCCCCCCCGATCACCCCCCGATCACCCCCCGATGTCCCCCCGATGTCCCCCCGACCCCTCCACCCCAGTCACAGTGTCACTGATTGCAGTGATCATTTATTTACTGATCACTGCATTCAGTGTCAGTTGTAAAAGTAAAAACTGTCAGGGCAGTTAGTGTTAGGTCCAGGGTAGCCCCCTACCACCCCCCAATAAAGATTTAACCCCCTGATTGCCCTTAGAGTTAACCCTTTCACCCCCTTTTGCCAGTGTCAGTAAGCGATCATTGTTCTGATCGCTGCATTAGTGTCGCTAGGTAGCCAGTTATTTTTTTAGGTTCACCGCCAGGTTTTTATAGCGCTAGGTACTCCGATATACTACCCAATACTGGTTTTAACCCCCTGATTGCCCCTAATTAACCCTTTCACCCCCTTTTGCCAGTGTCACTAAGCGATCATTTTTCTGATCGCTGCATTAGTGTCGCTAGTGTCACTAGGTAGCTAGTTATTTTTTTAGGTTCACCGCCAGGTTTTTATAGCGCTAGGTACCCTGATATACTACCCAATAACGGTTTTAACCCCCTGATTGCCCCTAGTTAACCCTTTCACCCCCTTTTGCCAGTGTCACTAAGCGATCATTTTTCTGATCACTGCATTAGTGTCGCTAGGTAGCTAGTTATTTTTTTAGGTTCACCGCCAGGTTTTTATAGCGCTAGGTACCCCGATATACTACCCAATAACGGTTTTAACCCCCTGATTGCCCCTAGTTAATCCCTTCACCTCCTTTTGCCAGTGTCACTAAGCGATCATTTTTCTGATCGCTGCATTAGTGTCGCTAGTTTTGCTAGGTAGCTAGTTATTTTTTTAGGTTCACCGCCAGGTTTTTATAGCGCTAGGTACCCCGATATACTACCCAATAATGGTTTTAACCCCCTGATTGCCCCTAGTTAACCCTTTCACCCCCTTTTGCCAGTGTCACTAAGCGATCATTTTTCTGATCGCTGCATTAGTGTCACTAGTGTGGCTAGGTAGCTAGTTATTTTTTTAGGTTCACCGCCAGGTTTTTATAGCGCTAGGTACCCCCATATACTACCCAATAATGGTTTTAACCCCCTGATTGCCCCTAGTTAACCCTTTCACCAGCAATCACAGTATAAGTGTCACTGGTGACGCTGGTTAGCCAGTTAGTTATTTAGGTTCCCCGTCAGGTTTTTATATAGCGCCAGGGACCCCCATATACTACCTAATAAAAATGTGAACCCCCTGATTGCCCCTAGTTAACCCTTTCACCAGTGATCACTGTATAAGTGTTACGGGTGACTCTGGCTAGTTAGTTTGCTTTTTATAGCATCAGGGCACCCACCATTTATTACCCAATAAAGGTTTAACACCCTGATCACCCAGCGGGTGATATCAATTAGGTTTTAGGGTCAGGGTCTGTGTCGCCCCAGGCAGCGCTAGGTTAGTGCCAGTACCGCTAACACCCACGTGCAAAGCATAAACCTCCCGTAGTGGTATAGAATCTGAACAGATCAATATCTGATCTGATCAGATCTATACTAGCGTCCCCAGCAGTTTAGGGTTCCAAAAAAACGCATTGTTAGCGGGATCAGCCCAGATACCTGCTAGCACCTGCGTTTTGCCCCTCCGCCCAGCCCACCCAAGTGCAGTATCGATCGATCACTGTCACTTCCAAAACACTTAACACATAACTGCAGCGATCGCAGAGTCAGGCCTGATCCCTGCGATCGCTAACAGTTTTTTTTGGTAGCGTTTTATATTTAAATCCAGAAGGCAGTGCTTGGTTTTCGGGGTCCAGTACGTGGCTAGGCTCCCAAAAAGTCCCCCACATGTGGTATCCCCGTACTCTGGAGAAACAGCAGAATTTATTTTGGGGCGTAATTTGACTTATGCCCATAGCATGTGTGAGCAATATATCATTTAGTGACAACTTTGTGCAAAAAAAAAAAAAAAATTGTAATATTCCTGCAACTTGTGGCAAAATATAAAATATTTCATGGACTCAACATGCCTCTCAGTAAATAGCTTGGGGTGTCTACTTTCCAAAATGGGGTCATTTGGGGGGGGGGGGGTTTGTGTTATTTTGGCATTTTATGGCCTTCGAAACTGTGATAGGTAGTGAGGAGTGAAATCAAAAATTTGCACCCTTAGAAACCCTGAAGGCAGTGATTGGTTTTCGGGGTGCCGTACGCGACTAGACTCCCAAAAAGTCCCAAAAAGTCCCACATATGTGGTATCCCCGTACTCAGGAGAAGCAGCAGAATATATTTTGGGGTGCAATTCCACATACAACTATGGCATGTGTGCCGTACGCAGCTAGACTCCCAAAAAGTCCCACAAATGTGGTATCCCTGTACTCAGGAGAAGCAGCAGAATATATTTTGGGGTGCAATTCCACATATAACTATGGCATGTGTGAGCGATATATCATTTAGTGACAACTTTTTGTAAACTTTTTTTTGTGTCATTATTCAATCACTTGGGACAAAAAAAAAAAATATTCAATGGGCTCAACATGCCTCTCAGAAATTTCCTTGGGGTGTCTACTTAGGGTGTCTACTTTCCAAAATGGGGTCATTTTGGGGGGTTTGTGTTATTTTGGCATTTTATGGCCTTCGAAACTGTGATAGGTAGTGGGGAGTGAAATCAAAAATTTGCACCCTTAGAAATCCTGAAGGCAGTGATTGGTTTTCGGGTGCCGTACGCGGCTATACTCCCAAAAAGTCCCACATATGTGGTATCCCCGTACTCAGGAGAAGCAGCAGAATATATTTTGGGGTGCAATTCCACATATAACTATGGCATGTGTGAGCAATATATCATTTAGTGACAACTTTTTGTAAACTTTTTTTTTTTTGTGTGTGTCATTATTCAATCACTTGGGACAAAAAAAAATATTCAATGGGCTCAACATGCCCCTCAGCAATTTCCTTGGGATGTCTACTTTCCAAAATGGGGTCATTTGGGGGGGTTTGTACTGCTCTGCCATTTTAGCACCTCAAGAAATGAGATAGGCAGTCATAAATTAAAAGCTGTGTAAATTCCAGAAAATGTATTCTAGTTTGTAGACGCTATAACTTTTGCGCAAACCAAAAAATATACGCTTATTGACATTTTTTTTACTAAAGACATGTGGCTGAATACATTTTGCCCTAAATGTATGACTAAAATTTCGTTTATTCGATTTTTCTTATAACAAAAAGTAGAAAATATATTTTTTTCTCAAAATTTTCTGTCTTTTTCCATTTATATCGCAAAAAATAAAAATCGCAGAGGCAATCAAATACCACCAAAAGAAAGCTCTATTTGTGGGAAGAAAAGGACGCAAATTTTGTTTGGGTACAACATTGCATGACCGCGCAATTACCAGTTAAAGCAGTGCAGTGCGAAATTGTAAAAAGACCTCTGGTCCTTAGGCTGTTAATTGGTCCGGGGCTGAAGTGGTTAAATTACATACCGGGGGTATCTATCATATGCCCGTGTTTAGAACAGTCTGACAGCAAAATTACATTTCTAAAGGAAAAAAGTAATTTAAAACTACTCGCGTCTATAATGAATTGTTGGTCTGGCAATACACATAAAAGTTCATTGATAAAAACGGCATGAGATTTCCCCACAGTGGAACCCCGAACCAAAATGTTATAAAAAAATGTGTGGGGGTCCCCCTACATTCCATACCAGGCCCTTATCCGAGCATGCAACCTAGCAGGCTGCAAAAAAAGAGGGGGAGATGAGAGAGCGCCCCCCCTGAACTGTACCAGGTCACATCCCCTCAACATTGGGAGGGTGCTTTGGGGTAGCGGCCCCCCAAAGCACCTTGTCCCCATGGTGATGGGGAGAAGGGCCTCATCCCCACAACCCTTGCCTGGTGGTTGTGGGGGTCTGCGGATGGGGGGCTTATCAAAATCTGGAAGCCCCTTTTAACAAGGGGACCCCCAGATCCCCCCTGTGTGTATTGGTAATGCGGTACAAATGTACCCCTACCATTTCACAAACAAAGTGTCAAAAAAGGTAAAAAAAACACAAAAGACAGTTTTTGACAAGTCCTTTATTAATTACTTCTTCTTTCTGCTTCTTCTTCCATCTTCTTTCTTCTGGTCTTCCTTCAGTGTTCTTCTTCCTCCATCTTCTTCTTCTCCATCTTCTTCTTCTTCCGCTCTTCTCGTCCCGCATCTTCCTCCGGCTTCTTCTCCAATCTGTCCTCGGCATGATCCACCTCAGTGGGAGCCTTCAGCCGTGTGATGCTTTTTTTTTTTTTTTTCAAATATTTTTATTGAGTTTATACAATCATACATTCAATCATGAAACAAAAAAAAAAATTAAGAAAAATTATATAAACAATGCAAAATGATTTTGATAACAGAAGAAAAATCCAATATATAGATTATATTTAATGTCTAAGAACCGTATGCTATCACCATAATGTGACCATAAGAGTCACCATAAAGGGGGAAAACATTGGGATAGGGGGGTAGAAAGAAAAAAGGAGAAAGAAAATCCCCTAACTCTTAATGAAGAAATATATAATCTGTATTTTCAAGAAAGACTACCGTCAAAATCTTCTAGCCTGTCACTCATTAGTTAAGTTACAAGCAAAAATTGTAAGCACATGAGGAAAATAATTTTGCTACCTATGGGTAAATATTAAATATTTTCTGAAGTGAATCAAGAATTTATAATATACACTTATATTGAGTTTGTAATAACGGAAGCCAGCTTCCTGAATGTCCCAGAATAATAAGGTCTAACGTCAATCTGAAGTGCATATAATGGTTACCTGATCAGATCTTTAAAAGTGTCAGTTGACGAGAAACATATCCAGCTTGACCATGTTTTAATGTATTTGGAAGGAGTATCTTTGGATTGGTGAATAAGATTCTCCATTTCTGTGATTTTTTGGATTCGAAGAAACCAATCTTTTATGGTAGGTGGGTCAGGGGAACGCCATTTACATGGTATGCACATGTTTGCTGCTGAAATTAAGTACATGGGCAGAGATCTCATATAATTGCTGGAATGCTTAGTGGAGTGATGTAGCATAAATTGAGCAGGTGTGTATTCCAGTTTGAATGTAGTAATACGATAGATAAATTCATGTACATCATTCCAGAAAGGTTGTATTTTGTGACAAGACCACCAAATATGAAGGAGAGAACCAAGTTCTGTACCACATCTCCAGCATAATGGGGAAACTGTTGGGAATATACGATTTAATTTTACTGGTGTATTATACCATCTTGATGTAATTTTCATAAGCATTTTCCTGTGCCGATACATTCAGAGAGCCCTTGTGTGCGATTTTATGAATCGTTTCCCAATCTTTGCTTGTGATATTTTGGGATAAATCTCTACACCATTGGGCAGCTCTACCATCTATCGTGGACTCCAGGTCGGAGAAAAGTAACGTATATGAAAAAGAGATTAGATGTTTTTGTGGTTCTTTTTTAAGACACATCTTTTCGAAAGGTGTAAGAACTCGGGCCCAATCGGGACGTTTAGATGCTATCTCTAGGAATTGTTTAATTTGTAAATATGTCTCTTGAGGAAAAGACTGAGGATGTATAGAAGCTTGTAATTTGGAATAGGTGATAATTTTATCTCCTTCAAAGAAAAGCATGGATCTGACCGTTGACTGAGGCCAGATATCGTTTAAAAATGTAGAACACATTCCAGGTAGAAATGCTGGATTCATTTTTAATGGTGTCATAAGCCCCATATTTGATGAGAGATGGTATTTGGAACATGTTTGTTTGAAAGCGGTAAGTGACGGACCAATCAAAGGATGGAGCTTATATACTTTAGGAATATGCTTAACTGGTAACCATGGAGTTTGAGCAATTGGAATGGAGTCTAGAGAATTTTCCAACTGGACCCATTCTTTAATGGGAGAGTGTAAATTCCAGTCAATGATTCTCGTCAACTGACATGCTTGTTGATATTTTTTAATATCAGGTAAACCTATACCTCCTTTTAATTTCGGACAAGTGAGTTTCATAAAGTTTATTCGTGGGCGTATAGACCCCCAAATAAATTTTGTACATGCTGTGCGAAATTATGTGAAAAATGTGTTGGGGATTTGAATCGGAGCCGTTTGAAAGAGGTATAGCAATCTAGGTAAAATATTCATTTTGACTATGGCTGCTCTACCAAACCAGGAGAATAAATTATTTGACCATTTTTTAAAGTCAGAAATTATGGAGTGAAGTATGGGTATATAATTTGCCATATATAAATCTGAGATTTTGGAAGTTAAGTTAATACCCAGATATGTAATAGAGTGTGTATTCCATTTAAACGGGAAATATTTTTGGCAGTGTTTGCATTGTGTTGATGTAAGAGAAATATTCAGAGCAGTAGACTTTGCAAAGTTAATTTGGAGGTTGGATAGTTGTTGGAAATGTGTAAGTGATTTAAGGAGATTTGGTAGTGTTATACGAGGTGCAGAAAGGAATAAAAGGATGTCATCGGCGAAAGCTGCTAATTTGTATGAACGACCTTTTATATTTATTCCTTTAATGTCCGGGTTTTCTCTAATACACCTCAACATAGGTTCTAATGTAAGAATATAAATCAAGGGGGATAGAGGGCAACCTTGCCTCGTTCCATTTGAAATAGAGAAGGCGTTCGATAGGTGGCCATTTATCCTTACCGCTGCAGTGGGATTAGAATAGAGCATGTGTATAAAGTTAAGCATTCGCTGCGGGAGATCGATTGCTTGTAAAGCTTGCGTCATATAATCCCAGGCCACTCTATCGAACGCCTTCTCCGCGTCCAATGATAAGAGGAATCCCCTCTCCTTAGAAGTGGATAAATAGTGTTGAATGTTAAGAGCCTTAAGGGTATTATCCCTGGCCTCCCTACCAGGAACAAAACCCACCTGATCTAGGTGTATTAGTTGGGGAATTGATGGGAGAAGTCTATTAGCTAGAATTTTTGCATACCATTTGAGGTCTACATTCAATAGAGATATGGGTCTGTAGCTAGAAGTGAGCAGAGTATCTTTCCCAGGTTTCGGGATAACCGTTATATGGGCAGATGTTAAGTCTCTGGGAGGAGTGATGGGTGTATCATAAGTATTAAAAGTTTTGAGAAAGATAGGTGTGAGAAGGTCACTAAAGGCTCTATAATAACCAACATTCAATCCATCTGGACCTGGGCTTTTTCCAGGTTTCATCATGGATAGTGCATATTTTGCTTCTTCCATATCTAGTGGTCTATCTAATTCTTGGTTTTGGGTAGCTGTGATGGGAGTGGGTCCAAATTTTGAAAGAAAATCCGCAATCATTTGTGATCTCGGCATAGCTTTCGAAGGCGAATTCGGGGTAGAAAGATTGTACAGTTGAGAATAGTAATTTTTGAACTGATCAGCTATATCATTAGTATTAAGTAATTTACGACCTTGGGTATCTGAAAGGGCATGAACTGTCGTTTTGGCTTTTTTTGATTGTAAAGCCCTTGCCAGAATTTTCCTAGCTTTATTACCAAATTCGTAGTATGTTTTTTGTGTCAATATAAATTTTCGCTTAGTTTGTTTATCTAGTAAGGTAAGAAGTTGCTTTCTAGTCTCAATTAATGAATTCAATACTGTTACAGCTTGCGAATGTTTATGGGCTTTCTCTAGTTGATGAATTCGGCTAGTTAACTCTTGGAAATGTTTTAATTTTTCTTTTTTCCGTTTAGCCGCTACTGCAATGAATATACCCCTTATGACACATTTATGTGCCTCCCATATTATAGGGGGTGAGGTATCTTCTACCTCATTTTCCTTGAAGTATTGTTGCAATCTAAGTTTTACATGTTTGATAGTATCGGTGTCAGTCAAAAGCGATTGATCAAGTCTCCAAATGGGAGAGCGCGGATAGATTTCAGGGAAGGATAATTCAATAATTATTGGATGGTGATCTGAAAGATACATGGGACCAATAGATGCTTTTTGAAGGAAAGTTAGATCATTCTGAGATAAGAAAAAGTAATCTATCCTGGAGTATTTATCATGTGGTTTAGAATAAAACGTATAATCTTTACAATCAGGGTATAAGGATCTCCAGGTATCATGTAATAATAGGGATTGAATTTCACTTTTAATGCTTTTCAGAGCAGAATATGTGAGGGACGAAGTCCCATTTGAGGTATCCAAAAGGGGGTGTAGGGGAACATTAAAATCACCACCCAGGATTAGGGTTCCTTCTTGGAAGGAAGTGAGATCTTGAATGAGAGTCTTAAAGAAGGGTACTTGTTTATTATTTGGTGCATAAATATTTGCTATCGTTATTTTTCGTCCATTGCATGTTCCTTTCAGAAAAATAAATCTACCATTTTCATCAATCAGTTTATCTATTATTTGTAGAGGACAATTTTTGGCCAATAAGATCGATACACCTTTGGTTTTAGATTCAGGTGTCGTGGAGTGATAAACCTCTGGATAATTTAGGTTTTCAAGTTTAGGTACCGATCCTGTACGGAAGTGAGTTTCTTGTAATAGGATGATATTCGCTTTGTCATGTTTCATAGTGTAGAGTAATTGGCTCCTTTTTTCCGGTAAATTTAAACCTTTTGCGTTTAAAGAAATTAATTTAAGGCAGGTGGGGGTAGACGAAGAATAGGTAGGTATCATTTCTGCTTTTTTTGAAAAAAAAAAGTGTAGCAGAGAAAAATCAGGCACAGTATAGAAAATTGTAGTATTAAACGAGAGAAATTCTACTGAAATTGATATGTTAATTATGACAATGAATGAGTATATAGACCTGAGTCGATCTTGAGTTTGAGTGACAGAAATCTATTATTATACAACTATTGTTACAAGTTATATTGAGATTAGATTAGAGTATAGGGGATTGTATGGAAATCCGGCTATAGGTGAGATCCCGCTCACCTATTTACAAGAGGGATATCTATTTGCCGGGGAAAGGTAGTGGATATTCACAGTTGGAATTGAAATAATAAAGTATGTAGAACTAATCCACTTTGTGGGGTACGTGATTACCTTTCGAGATCAATGAATCAGGGGGTACCATCAAACCATGAGCCTCAAACTGGCAAATTATATTGTGTATTGGGGGTATATAATTCGTATTAGGGGATATATATCTAAATTAATCATAAGAAGCGAGAGGTGCAAGACCATAGCCATTATATATCTGTCTACCATTATATAATAAAGATGCATATTGGTTAACCATGAAGAAATGACTATCTATGACAATAGATAAAAATGAATATCTACGTAAGTTGTCAATAAATGAGAGTCTAAGAAGAGAAAAATAAAAGAAAAAAGAAAAGAAAAATATTATCAGCTAAAATAAGACTATGTAAATCATATAGATTAATTAGGAGACTCTATAGGTTTAGAGTTTACCTATATATAAGAGAGCAAAAATACCCTAAAATAATATCTACTGTATTCATGTCCGATTGTAATCATCGGAGTATGTTCAAAGAAAATCTGTTCAATAACTAATAAAGAGTTAATTAATTAAACAATGGTTAATACAACTATATATGTTATATATCATTAAGAGAAAATCACTTAAAGGCGACATGCCTAACAATACACCTGGAAAAGAAAAAAAAAAAAGTACTTGGGGAGTATGAAGAGTAGTTGATATACTGGGATAGCTAGATATAAGAGAAGATAACTTATATGGTTTTTCCTTTAAATCAAACAATACTACGGGTATTTAAATATATCAGTTGAGTTCCGGGTACACCTTTATTTGTCATTTCAGAATATTAGGTAAAAATATAGCAACGAAATCTGATGATCTATAGTAGTTATCCATTATAGTTCACTGGCGATCTCTGCGTGCTCTCCGTGGCAGCGGGGCAGATGTTGGACTATAGGAATTATGTTGTTGAGTTGGATTTGTTCCCATTCGGACTATGGATGGTGATCTCTGGCGTCTAAAGTGCGTCGGTTGGGTCTCCATATGATCTTCCATATATGGTTGTCCCTGTATGTATTGTCTATTAAATTCAGCATACCAGTTCGGAACTTCAGTATATGGGATATCAAGGATTCTACAAAAAGAATCTAAATCTTCTGGTACCCGTAGCAACGCAGTGTGGCCATGGTTAGTTGCTGAAAGTGCAAATGGAAACTTCCAGCGATAAGGTATATTTCTGGCTTGTAATATCCCTAATAAAGGGCGCAGGTCTCTTCTGTTCTTAAGTGTAATTGCCGATAAATCTTGATATATTGAAATTGGCTTTCCTTCAAAATCTACTTTACCTTTAAGTCTGGCTTGTTTAAGAATGGACTCCTTTATTTGGTAATCATTGACATAGCAAATGATATCTCTGGGTAGTTCAGAATCCCTTCCTTTAGGTTTAAGTGCCCTATGAATTCTGTCCATTGTGATAAGTTCAGTTTCAGGCCTGTCTAGTAATTTGTTAAATAAAGAAGACACTGTAACAGTAAGCTGTGCATTTTCCACACTCTCTGGAATTCCTCTCACACGAAGATTATGTCTTCTGCCACGGTTATCTAAATCTTCAACGTGTCTTTGAGTCTCCCCCTTAGCTGACCAGTATGAGTATCAACCGTGCGGGATATCCGAACGATCGAGTCGTGCTGTCTGTGGGATTGCTGTTCTATCTTCAGCACTCTGTTCGTAATTGCCTGTAGTTCTTGTTTGAGATCCGTTATGGCCGCGGTAAATGTATCCTTAATGTCCGTTGCAACCGCTCGGAGATCCTGTATAGTTGGTTGTTGTGTCGCTGACTGACTAGTTGCCATATTGACTTCAGTGGGCGCGAGAACGATGCCGTGAGGAGAATGTGAGGAGGCCGCGGTAGAAGCGGTCGTATTAGGCCTGAGAGACCTCGATAATTCCGGTAATTGACGAATATTTTGACCTCTGCAACCCCTCGGTGATCTGGAACGTGATGCCGAAGTATTCCGGGAGGCAGTCCCCATACTCGAAGATACTTTGCGTTCGATAAAAACCCCCTATAAGGTAAAATGAGGCGACGGTCTGACGGAGTGAAAGATTTAGGCGGCCATCTCCTCTCAAGGCAAGCCACGCCCCCGTCAGCCGTGTGATGCTTTTATTCTTCTGACACTTCTTATATAACAGAGGGCGGGGCCACCCGGTGGGACTTCCCTATGGCTTTCCCCATGTTGTCAGAGGGGGGCAGGGTCACCTGTTTAAGTAAACAGGGTGACCCCACCCTCTCTGACAACACGGGGCCCGAGGAAGACGCAAGGTATTGCGAAAAATGTAGGGCGGTTATGTGCTGACACCATCACGTTACATGTGACCCCTTTATGCGGGTGTTTGTGGCTGTTTTTTTAATTTTTTACACTTTTACATTTTTATATTAATATTTATCTTTGTGCGTAATTTATTCCGCTTGTTCTTTTTTAAGCATTAAAGGCTTTTTTAACGGTATTTCACGATTGGAGTCTGTCTTTTTCCCTCTTACGCTCATGGCCCTGAGCCCGGGTGCATATTTTTCAGATTAGTGGATTCACTGGCAGCACTTTTGTGCTTGCCGTCTCTTGCTGAAGCAAATTTTTTTCTATCAACATATGAGGGACTGATGAACCTTTCCAACAGCTGATCTTCACACTGCCCTCCGCTGTCCCGTCTCCTTGTCTACCTTCAGAAGTGGCTGGCCAGACTTGAAGCATCAGAGATCCATCCGTCCCTGCAGAGGGCTGAACCTGCTTGCAAAAGATGGGTAAAGTTGCACATGAACTCTGGGGGGAGATAGATCAATTGGGGGAACTCACACACACTCTGGAGAACAAATTTGTTGAGCTGACTCAGTATATACATGTCCCAGAGGAAGATAATGCTGCCATGAAACACACAGTTTCCCAACTCCAGTTACAGCAGGAGGATTTGGAGACTAGGGAGGGACGTCAGGACCTCCGGATCCGTGGGGTGCCTGAATCGGTTACTGATAAGGAGCTGCACAGATTTCTCCTGGGCCTATTTGTTACTCTGGCCCCCCACATCCTGGTGTCTTGACTGGGCTCACAGGTCATTGGCCCCTAAACCTCCCCCTGGCTCCAACCCCAGAAACATAATTGTCTGCTTCCACTATTACGAAAGCAAAGAAGTCCTCACTATCACAACTCGTAATAAATAATAAATCTTGCATTGAATTTAAAAAGGCAAAGATTCAGATCTTCAGCGATCTTTTCCCTATTACTATAGAAAAGAGACGTAGCTTTCGCCCTGTTACCACTCACCTGCAAAGTCACCAAGTGCCTTACCGTTGGTGATTCCCCTTCCACTTATCTGTCACAGAAGATGGGGTCCAATATTCTTTGAGAGACCTTTATGAAAGTGAGGCCTTCATTCGCAATCTGGATCTTCCTCCCATTCCTGAAGAGGATCTACAGCTTCCAGTTTTGAACCCCAGACCACTTATGACTCCAGTCAAGATCTGGACCCCTGGCTTTGTACTCCTGAACTTTAGTCACTTGAATACCCAATTTACTCTGGCTAATATTTATTCCCCAAATGTGTTACAGATTGGTTTTCTTACAACAGTCTTTGAGAAGTTACAATCATTCTCTCATCCTTTTACGATCATAGGTGGAGATTTTGATGTGTACATGTCCTCGACCAAAAAGGCCCTATTCCAAGACACCCCACAAACTGCTGTCCAGAAATTATCTGCCTCTTTCCGCAAGCTGACAAGATCCTACAACCTTTTTTACACATGGAGAGTGAAACATCCAACTCAGAAAATGTATACATGTTATTCCCCTCCCCATAAGCTTTATTCTAGATTGGACTATTTTTTTTGTATCAGCCCCCCCTTCTCCCTTATATTGTTTCTTCTGAAATAACTTCAATCACTTGGTCAGATCATGTACACATTGAACTTGACCTTGTATTGTCTGCCTCAACCCCCAAGACCTTGACACCTTAATGAGTCCCTACTTAAAGCGGTAGTAAACCCAGTTTCAAAAAACACTTACATTCAAGGCATGCCGGAAATGCTAATTTTCACATTGGTTGTGCTCTCACCCAAACTTTTAAACCATCCAATGGCTGGTTTCATAACTGATCACATGTGCAGCATTATGGCAGTTGAAGAATCATTAGAGGCCAAGAGGGGTTTACTTCCACTTTAAGAACCCAATGATTCAGACTTAACTGCCACAAAAACAATCTGAAATTTTCAAGCTAAATGAGGGATCGGTTGCGGAAGCTTCCACCCTGTGAAAGGTCCATAAGGCTTTTTTCAGGGGTGAATGCATATCTGCAGGCTCCCGACTCAAGTCAGAGTCCTTGAAATTGAAAGCAGATCTTCTTGTTTGGTTGGGGGCTGCAGAGATGCACCTTCCTGAATCCCCCACGGTGGAATGACTGAGAGTGGTAACTTCAATCCAGAACCGTATCAAATCGTTCGACATGAACAAAATATCTAAATCTATGTTATGGGCCAGACAAAAGTTTTACGAATATGCCAACAAACACCATAGCTTGTTAACAGACTAAAACCACATCCCTTGTTTTCGATTCCTGATCATTTGATAATGCCAGATGGTACTCCTACGTACTGCCCTAAGACTATGTCCCAGGTTTTTGGAGATTTCTATAAGAAATTTTATAATTGCCTAAGTTCTGATTTGACACCCAAATTCTCCCAGAATAAGTTTCATGATTTTATGTCATTCTTAGCCCTTGTACACACGGTCGGACATTCTGCCAACCAAATCCGTTGGATTTTGTCCGACGGATTTTGTCCGACGGATTTTGTCCGACGGATTGTGTCCGAAACTGTTGCATACACACGGTCGGACCAAGTTGTCGGAAAATCCGATCGTTCAGAACGTGATGACGTTATTTTGTTACGACGGGACGGGTTCACGCTAGTAGCCAATAGCTTTGGTGTAGGAATTTGATCTGAGCATGCGTGGCACTTTGTCCGATCGGAATTCTCTACACATGATCGGAGTATGTCCGATCGGACCAGTTTGTCGGAAAATATTTCCAACAAGTTGGAAAATTGGGTCTGACGGATATTCAGACGGAAACAGTCCGATGCATACCACACACAGTCGGATTATCCGACAAAATGGTCCGATAGGACACATTCCGTCGGAATCTCCGACTGTGTGTACAAGGGCTTAGACTTACCCAGACTGACCAGTGCACAAAATTCTACACTCAATTCCCCTATCACTATAGAAGAGATTGAAGAGGTGATTAAAGCCTTACCGGCTCATGAATCCCCGGGCCCAGATGGGCTCCCCTATGTTTACTATAAGACTTTCTCCGAAATTCTTATCCCACACCTACAGTCCGTATACTCCTCCCTACTCAAAGGCTACAAGTTTTTTTCCCCCCTTTTTTTCCCCTTTGGACATATGTATATGTATGGGTCTTTAATATATTCGACCAATAGAAAGGGGAGGGGAAGAAAGGATTCTCTTTGATGAGAGATGATTTATTTTTGGCATGTTTTTTACATATACTGTAGATTTATATGATCCACAGTTTTAACTTGTGGCTCTCAGGTAATTCTGTTGGTTATTGGCAGAGGTCTGGTTTTGTGTGGTAGCAGGGCAATCTCTATCCTCCTTCCCTCATGTAATATGGCGGATTAGGAGACAATAAGGGTATTTTTGTCCTTTTTCCCTCATTCAATATGGTGGACTGGGAGACGACATGGAGCTCAGACCGAGGCTGTTTGTTTGTGATTTGGTATTTAGGCGGTGCGTCAGAACGCTGTCCCGCATCCCGTGAACACGTCCGTTCGTGACGAAACGCGCGTAGGGAGGTAGGCGTTCTGACATCTCCGCGTTCTACGCCCAGCTAGGAAGTGCGGGCGGCACACGAGTCCCGGCCGGCTCGTTTTTCTTATTATACGATCGTATTCTTCTATGTACATGTGAGTGCAATACTGTTTATTTTTTAATTCCATTAAACTAAGAGGTTTTACGCTATGCGAGTGCCTTTTTGATTTTTTATATGATCCACGATACCCTCGTTCCTTGTCTGGAGGCTTCGTATCAGAGATAAAGGCTGTGTGGCTCCTGTGACGGTTCATCCAGAACTTCTGTGCTTTTGCCTTGTTGATCTCATTGACACTGAGATCTATAATTTTGGTAAGCGGCCCCTCTTCTCACTGGTGGAGGATTGTTTGGATTTTCTTTATCACAGAACATTGTGGGTGTTAACTCCATATTTTCACTTTGGAAGAATCAACACTGCTCTTTGGACATTTTTTCTGGGATTTTTTCTTTTTTTCTTTTTTTCTTTCATTCAATACTCTTTTTTGTTGTTTTTTTCTGTTCATTCATTACAATTAATTTGGGGGTGTGTCGGTTTATTTTCTTTAATACTGATAATTTATACGATTCATATATAAGGGGTATGCAATTTATGCTAATCATATTATGGGCACTGATTTAAAAACAATTTTTTTTGTCACTTATATGGTGAAAAGATATTATTCACTGATATAATTCAATTATTTGTATCCCTTTTTGTCACTAATATTTCTTGTGATTATTGATGAATCTTTGTGATTAGATTAATTTTTTCTGTTTAGAGTTTTTTTAGCGCAGCTCACTTTTTTCACTTATTTAGTCTGTTATCGGAGTATTACGATTAGGGTTGCTGCTTGTAGGGAATTTATTTATAATATTTTTTTATCTTTCTTTGAATAGCGCGGTTTACTCTTTATATCGTGTATATGATATTTACTGACTCTCACCGAGCCACACACCTCCCTACTCTCTTTACATGATACTCTCTCTACATTTGGAGCTCTTTCAGGGTTTAAGATTGACCAGTCAAAAACAGAAGCCCTACCTATTAATATTACACCAGGCTTGCTTAAATCCCTTCAAGACACCTTCAACTACCGTTGGAGTTCTTCTTCACTGAAATATTTAGGAGTATATATCACGCCCTCGTACCCTGCTCTATATCAAACCAATTTTCCCCCTATGTTTGCAGAAATAACCCGTCTCTTAAATTTCTGGACCTCTCTTACAATCTCCCTCCTAGGTAGGATTAACGTTCTTAAAATGTCGATACTTCCTAAGGTGCTGTACCTGTTTGAAACACTTCCAATCTCAGTTACAATGTCACAATTGAATCTTCTCCAGAAACAATTCCTCAAGTTCATATGGAACAATGCCTCTAACAGGATTAACGATCGGTAGTATTTGCTTCTAAAAATAAAGGGGGTCTGGCTGGGCCAGATATCATAAATATTATTATGCCTCTCACCATAGAGCACTAACTTCATGGATCTCTAGAAAAGCATCTAACAGATGGGCTGAGATTGAGATGGGGATCTCTGTCCCGGTACACCCTTGCTATATGTTCTGGCCTTCCTCTTCTAAATTTATGCCCCAGCTGAGATCCCTCTGCTTGGTACCGATGCTTTTTACCCTTGTTATTTGGAGGAAATGTGCAGAAAAGTTCTTCCTTTACTCCAAATGTCCCCCCCTCCAGAATGTACTTTTCCCTGATGGGCTGTCCTATGCAAGGATGTATCCGAGAATCTTTCAACTGTGACATCTTGTACACCCAGTCATGTGTACTCTCTTATCTTTCCCAGAACTACAATCAAAACATGATCTTCCTGCCTCCCTTCTGTATTCATATACACAATTTAAACATTTTTTCTGTCTGAATCCCCCTCACTCTCCTTGGAGAAACCCACAGATTTTGAAATCTTATGCACTAATGGCCCATATGAATCCAAACAGATCTCATCTATATATAGAATCCTACATGAAAGCCTGCCTCTAACAGAATCTACACACAACTATATGAACAAATGGTCTCATATATTACAACGTCCAATTTCATTACTAGATTGGGGAAAAATTTGAGATTCTATGTCAAAAATCTCACGCTGCGTGGTGCAGAGGGAAATGGCCTTTAAAATGTTATTTTGGTATAGAACCCCGGACTTGATGTATGACCGAGATCCCACCCTTTCTAAACTCTGTTGGAGATGTAAGAAGGCTGTGGGTTCTCTTTTTCATATCTTTTGGGAGTGCTCTCTCATTGGCAGAACTCCTACAAAAGTTAATAGATATACCTATATCTTTGAACCCTATACATTTCCATTTAGGTCTTCCTCTTCCGGGTCTACCTAAAGCCTAGAGAAAAATCATGTCCTTTATTATTTTGACCGCAAAGAGAGTTACATAGTTACATAGTAGGTGAGGTTCAAAAAAGACACAAGTCCATCAAGTCCAACCTATAAAGTCCATCCAGTCCAACCTTTCAAGAGAGCCATCCCTAGGCACTGGCTTTGCACACTCCCTCCCACATTCCAGCATGTTCTTTCAATAATGGCTGACACACATAGGATGGAACATTTGACTGCTACGATAGAAGACACTTTACCTCTCTTTAATAAAACATTGAAGCTATGGGACAAATTTTCACTGGAATCTGAAAATATTCATGACACTTAACCTTCTTGATACCTTTTTTTGAAGATACTGTGTTATGTTCTTGCCTCTCTTTCCTATTCTTTCCCTTTTATTTAGAGCCAAATAATCTCCCCATGCTATGTTTTATCATAAGATACAGTATGTTAAATATGCTTCAATGATCCCTTGTTGGAAAAATCTCCATCTGAATATACCTGTATCCATGTTGTATTGCACATATAACTGAATGTCAGTTCTGTTTTGTACATACGAAAGTTCAAATGCCTTTATTTTTCTATATGTCACATTGTATGATGTATACAAATTTCTATAAATAAACAATTAAAAAAAAAAGAGTCTGACTCCGAGTCTCCTGTTACCCTCTTCCATGGTGACCTCCACAAGACTCCCTCACTCAGACCCAGTGGATTGAATGGAGGTAGAGTTGGTTTCCTTCTATCCCCACTGAGCACTTTTCATGTCCTTCCTACACCTCCCTCTCTGCCCTTTTCTTCTTTTGAGACTCACGTATACCTTGATGTCTTAACTTCCTAGCTACCCTATTTTCCCTCCTCTGAAATACCCACTATCATTCTTGGTGACTTTAATGTCACAGTCAAGCTACATCTCAACTTCTCAATTTAAACATATCTTTTGACTAAACACAATGGACACAGTCCTCTGCTCACTCTGACGGTTGAGCTTGTATTCTCCTATCTCTGCACTCCTTAGAACCTTACCAGCATGCCTTTTCTTTCTGATCACAGCCTCATCTCTTTCACAGTGTCACTGTTTTAAACCACCTATGCCTCCAAGAAGCATATGATTACCCGTAGAAACCTTTGTCACCTTAACCCATCTCTTCTCTATTCTGCTACTGACCACCTCTATGATCAAATCTTGCCCCTGTCCAGCCTTGACCTGACCACTTCCCGTCGACACAACAATTCATACTTATACTCACTGGAAGCACTTGATCCTCTCACTACACACAGACTGTTACAACCTTGGCAAACTGATCACACCAGAAATCTCAATAGACTTAGCCATGCACTATAGCAATTGTAGCATAAAACCAAATTCACCCTATATAAATGTGCCTCCCTAAAATACAATGCCTGCCTCCATGCTGTCAAGCAAACATATTTCATCACCATCGTAATGCTCTGTTATCCACCTCATCCCAGTAACTCACTCACTGCTCAAGGGGATTGACAATCACTTCAGAAACAAGATTAATACAATTCTTGGGGACAACACTACACAGATATCTACCCTACTTAATATGCCCAGTCTAAAACCACATTCAGTACTTTTCTCCTTTGATCTTGTTACTACAGATTAGGTCTCCTTTTGGATCCTGTTCTCTACAGTTACCCTCTTTTTCTAGCCTATGCTCCTCACTCACATGTTTAATCACTCCCTCTATACTAGCACCTTCTCCTCCCCTCTAAAGCATGCACTGGTCACCTCCATGCTTAAAAATCCCTCACTGGAACCCACCAGACTGAATAACTTTAGACCTATCTCCTTGCCCCTCTTTACCCTCTAAACTTTTAGAATGTCTAGTCTACAACCATTCGAGATCCTACCTTCTTGACCCCTTACAGTTTGGCTTTTGCAAGCAACACTCCACAGAAACTACCCTACTGAAACTCACCAGTAATTTACTAACTGGTAAAATCAAGGGCCACTACTCCATATTCATACTCCTAGACCTTTCTGCTGCCTATTATGCTGTTGACACCCACCTCTGCTCAAAAAACTAAATTTCCTTGGCTTCCAAGACTCTCATCTCTCCTGATTCTCCTTCTACCTCTCACAGCATGCCTTCAGTATTGCCTGTAACTGTTTCCTCCTCCTTGCTTCCTATTACCTTAGTGATCCCCCAAGTTTCTGTCCTCAGACCCCTTCTCTTCTCTATATACACCTCCTCTCTTTGTCACTTGATAAACTCCCATGGCTTCCTGTACCTTCTCTATGCTGATCACAGCCAAATCTATCTCTCTACTCCCCACCTCACCTCTTCAGTCTTGCATTACTAACCTATTTACTGACATATCAGTATGGATCAAAACCCCACTTCCCCAAACTCAATCTTTCTAAAACTGAGCTTGATATATTCCCCTCCACCCATGCCCCCTGGCGTCTCCATCAACATCAGTAATAAAACTATCAGCCCCTCCCCTTATGCCAGGGTGCTAGATAGTCCTGGATTCTGACTTGTCCTGTTAACCCCTAATCCAATTACTGTCCAAATCTTGTAGTCCTCATCTCCATAACATCTCCAAAATATGC
Source organism: Lithobates pipiens (assembly GCF_037356315.1). Taxonomy (NCBI): domain Eukaryota; kingdom Metazoa; phylum Chordata; class Amphibia; order Anura; family Ranidae; genus Lithobates; species Lithobates pipiens. Next base: position 259,875,370 of record NW_027507903.1, on the reverse strand, counting down.
CTCTTTAACCAATGAAACCATCCAGTCCCTTATTATTTCTTGCCTTGACTACTGCAACCCCCTCCTCATTGGCTTATTTCTACACAGGCTATCCCCCCATCAGTGTACCATGAATGCTGCTGCCAGACTCATCCAGTGTCTGCTACCCCTTTCTGCCAATCCCTTAACTTGCTTCCAATTAACCAATATAGCGATACCCTCACTTAAGAGGGCCGCAAGTTTGGTTTGGGTCCTGAGCACAGCTCCGCCAACCCCCCGGCAATCTGCTCTACCCACTCTGGCACAGTTAGTATCTAGCAATACACATTAAATCACTTATACTCTAAATATGTGTGTGTGCGTGGGTGGATAACTCAAGCTCATATACAATCCTTGAAAGTATATAACTGACTTTACTTGTTTTTATAAAAGGAATAACATGAATCAAACATTTGGATTGCAACACATAAGCAGGTCCCTGCAGTAACCAGTAATAAAGATAAACAGAGTAATCAGCATAATAAAGTATTGCTATGCAACTCTAACGCTGCCCTTTTTCAGCTACTTCCCCGCATGGGTAAACTAACACCCAGCACTATCTACCTATGCAGTCAGGCCTGACTGATCTAGATGGAAGTCCAGTGAAACAATATTCGCTAGCAATCTTTGGTGGTGCACTTGAAGAACAACTTTGTAATCCAAACGAATAATAAAGATAAAGTATCTGTCTTTAAACAGCTCTCACCACCCGGACAGATCCAAGTCCGTTTTCTCCGCCGATTCGTCTAGGAACAGGAATCCACCAACCTCCGAGTCTTCAATCCTTCTGGTGTACTGCAGCAAGGATGAGAAGATGTCTCTCAGGTGCAGCTAGGCTGGCAAAGGGCTCTTTGGAAAAGAGCACAAGGCCCAGGCTTCAGGCCTTGTGCCTCCAGCAGTTCAGCACAAACCTCCTCTTGCTAGGAGAGGGGGGGGGTGTCCAAATAGAAAGAACTAGGCCTCTCCCCCTCCTTATATGCCCTCCCCCATGAGTCTCTGGGGCATAACTCCAAACATCCTGGGAACCAGCGGGGTTCTGGGAACAGTAGTTTTATAGTCCTTAAAGAGACCCCGCTACACCAATAAATACAATTCAAAATACCAACAACAATATACAAAGCCATTCACAACTCTGCCCGAAGCTTCGTCACCAATTTTGTGTCAATGTATCATCCAAACCATCTCTTCCATTCTTCCCAAGACCTTTTGCTCTCTAGCTTTCTTGTCTCCTTCTCTTGTGCTCGCTCCCAGGACTTCTCTAGTACCTCTCCCTTCCTCTGGAACTCTCTAACACAATCTGGCTATCTCATACTTTACCTACTTATCTACTTAGTCAATCCTTGAAAACTCATCTCTTCAGGGAAGCCTATGATGCCTTCAACTAACAACTACATTTTTTAGACCCTTTTCACACTGGCATCGCCCGGCCTTTAGCGCTAAAGCGCCGCTCATTTTATCTGCACTCTAGTGCTGCTTTACCAGCAGTTTTGAAGCACTTTTCAGCCACTAGTGGGGCACTTTTTACCAAACAAAAAATGGAAAAAGTCCTGTTTTACGGCGCTTTCAATTCACTTTTCAGGCACTTTGGAAGTGCTGCTCATTCATTGCAATGGGTAGGGCGTTTTGGAAGCCCTATTTACTCCCAAACTGCCCCAAAGATGCTGCTTTCAGGACTTTCCGGACCGTCCTGCAAGCACATCGCCCCAGTGTGAAAAGACACTGCAATGAATGGGAGGAGGTTTTCAGGCGCTTTTCAGAGGCTATTTGTAGCTCTAAAGTGCCTAAAAACTGCCTTAGTGCCTTAATTCTCCCATCAGTTCATCCCTCACCATTATTACTTTTTGTTCCACTTGCCCCTCCCTGTTAGATTGTAATCTCTCAAGAGCAGGGCCCTCCAAACCCTCTTGTATTGAATTTTTAAGCCGTGGCCAAAAGTTTTGAGAATGACACAAATATTCATTCTCATAAAGTCTGCTGCCTCAGTTTTTATGATGGCAATCTGCATATGCTCCAGAATGATGTGAAGAGTTATCAAATTAATTACAATTAGCTGCAAAGTCCATCTTTGCCATGAAAATTAACTTAATCCCATAAAAAACATTTCCACTGCATTTGTGAATAAGGCTTCAGGGAGCCCAAGAAAATCCAGAAAGTGCCAGGACCATCTCCTACAATTGATTCAGCAGGATAGGGGCACCACAAGTGCAGAGCTTGCTCAGGAATGGCAGGTGTGAGTACATATGCATGCACAGTGACAAGAAGGGCAGCAACGAAGCCAATTTTCTCCAGGAAAAACACTTTAGGGACAGATTGATATTCTGCAAAAAGTACAGGGACTGGGGGAAATTTAATTTTCTCTGATTAATCCCCTTTCTAACTGTTTGGGGCATCTGGAAAAAACCTTGTCCAGATAACAAAAGGTGAGCGCTACCCTCAGTCCTGTGTCATGCCAACAGTAAAGCATCCCGAGACCATTCAAGTGTGGCGTTGCTTCTCGGCCAAGAGAGTGGGCTCACTCACAATTTTACCTAAGAACACAACCATGAATAAAGAATGGTACAAAAACATCCTTCAAGAGCAACTTCTCCCAACCATCCAAGAACAGTTTGGTGAAGAACAATGCCTTTTCCAGCATGATGGAGCACCTTGCCATAAGGTAAAAGTGATAACTGAGTGGCTTGGGGAACAAAACATTGACATTTTGGGTCTATGACCAGGAAACTCCACATGCCTTAAACCCATTGAGAACTTGTGGTCCATCCTCAAGTGGCGGATGAACAAAAAAAATGCCACATATTCTGACAAACTCCAAGCATTGATTATGTAAGAATGGGATGCCATCAGTCAGGATGTGGCCCAGAAGTTGATTGAGAGCATGCCAGGGCTAATTGATAAAGAAGAGTCAACACTGCAAATATTGACTCTTTGCATAAATTTATTATAATTGTCAATAAAAGCCTTTGACACTTATGAAATGCTTGTAATTATACTTCAGTATACCATAGTAACATCTGACAAAAAGATCTAATAACAGTGAAGCAGCAGACTTTATGAAAATGAATATTTGCGTCATTCTCAAAACGTTTGGCCACGGCCATAATGTAACTGTACTGTTTCCCTTTATAATGTTTCCCTTTATAATGCACTGACAAACTATTGGTGCTATATAAATCCTGAATAATAATAACAATATTAATAATAATGTTTCTCTGTGTACTCCAGTGAGCTACCTGCTCCTCTGCACCAGTGTGATTACCTTTGTGTTTCAGACAGAATCTCTTTACCAGCACTTGGGTACTCCTGGTTTGTTTTCTCCTCTGTGTCCCTGTGTAGTTTTCCCAACTATCAGTTTGGACTGTGCTCCCTACATCTCAGCACTGCAAGGACTCTTTTCTGTATATCTGTTCTTAATTGTCAGTAGCTGCTTGCTTAGTTGAGTTGGAGTACTTTAACCTGTGTGTCTGCATCAAAACCTTTACCTTTAAAAGCTATGGTGATTGGTGAACTTAAAGTGCCTCCTTAGATTCTGTAACTTATGGATGGGCACACTGGGCTTGTCCTCCAGTGCCAGCTGGTATCCTGCTTCTCCAAGACCCTTGCAGTTCACTTTATCTCCTCCGTGGCCACTACTTAGCTCAATTATGATACCTAATTTCTGATTAGCAAGTCCACTTTCTAGAAGAAACAAACTCTAGGTTGGGAAACTATGAACATATCCCAAGCAGCATAGTAAAAACCGGACGCATGTAGTAACACAGTGGTTAATATATACAGTAAGCAATATAATGCATTTTACAATGGAAAAATAATGAACCAGTCCTTTCTGCAGAGGAACCATTATTACAAGAAGCTTACATCTGTTTTGTGTGAGCTAAAGCTTGATGATCCAGGAAAAGAATACAGGCTTCATTGTAAGAACACACTCAATGTGAAATATGTTTCACGTTATTGAAACACACCGCATTGAAATATTCCTGCATATTATATAACAAATTCCTTTTAGAGAGAATCTGTCAAGTGGGAAACATGGAAGAATTTGGTTATTTACAACAGTTATCAAAAATGTCATAGCTGATGTCTTGTTCATTTTGAAAATCGAGGTAATAGCGGCACTAGACATACTGCTGTTCATTTATTAGTGGATTAGAGAAAAATAAATGTTAATACATAAGTTGGGCAAAAATATCCAATCATGTATGAAGGAAAAGAAAAAAAACAGGATTTCTGGTAGCACATGTTTGGTTGGCTGACAAGAATACAGTTTCAATGCGATTACTAAGCTCCAAGAACATCAGTTTGCACTCCCTTTCCCAACTGATCAGGCTTTACTTCTTTTGTAAATCAATGCTCTCAAGTTATATTATTATTATTATTATTAACTGCTTACTATAGATTAAGTGAAGTTATGGGAAAAGTCAAACACAAATCAAATATAGCAGGGATATGCAATTAGCGGACCTCCAGCTGTTGCAAAACTACAAGTCCCATCATTCTCTGCCTCTGGGTGTCATGCTTGTGGCTGTCAGAGTCTTGCTATACCTCATGGGACTTGTAGCTCTACAACAGCTGGAGGTCCGCTAATTGTATATCCCTGAAATATAGGCTGAAAGGAGTTGTAAACCCTCATTTTTATTTTTATTTTTTAAAACATACATGTCATACTTACCTCCACTGTGAAGTTTGTTTTGCACAGAGTGGCTCTGATCCACCTCTTCTGGGGTCCCCTGGCAGTGCTATCAGCTTCTCCCCGCCTCGGTAAACCCCTAGGAGAATCGATCTCCTGGGGGGTTACCATGCGGGCACGCTCCCGAGTCCAGCTTTTGCGTCCATTGACACAGAATGCCAGACTTGTCCCCACCCCCCCAGAATGCTTCATGGGATTTGATTGACAGCAGCGGGAGCCAATAGCTGCACTGCTATCATTCTATCCAATCAATAGCCGAGAACCCTTTGCAGAGAGGTACAGTGCTTCTCCGCTGAGGGAACGAATGAGCTCAGGTAAAGTAAAATGGGGGGGCTAGGGGGCCAGTCAATGTCAGAGGATTTTTCACCTTAATGCATAGAATGGATTAAGGTGAAAAGATATGAGGGTTTACAACCCCTTTAACGTATATGAGAAATAGGAAGGAGGGAGCACCCACAATTCCTACAATTCCCATAATTCTTTGCCTACAATCCCCATAATTCACTCTGCTCACTATGATCACTGATTAGTGTGCATCATTTCATACAGGTGAGCTCCTACTATAAATTACCCACACTTGCAGCCCCAAGGTGTGCACAGCATTGGGCTGTCTCCCAGGGCTATGCCTTCATTGTCTCCACAAAAATGTTACTTGGATACTATACGTACTTTATTTGGGCAGTTGACATGGTGGTTATTATTCCTTTTGTCTCTCTCACCATTGCAGACTTTTACCTTTAGTCTTTACATGCTGTTTGGCCATACTATGTGTCACCAGCATCTACTAAGCTTTATGTGGATGGGATTATGTCCTCTATTGGCCGTCCCCATTGATGGCAATTTACTGACTGAGACTTTTTTCCTGCCCCTGCTATAAGCAACTATCAATTTCTGTTTGGTAGGTACTCTGTCTATACAACCAATCTGTGCTATTATGTATATATAATATACTGAAGTTAGATGGCGTTTTTTATTGGTCTTTTTATTTATTTTTCTTTTATGTTAGTACTCATCAGAATGTGCCACTTGCTATGACATTTGTACTTGAGGCGCAGCTCATTTGAAGGTATTTTCACTTTTTTTTTTCTCTCCATCATTTTTGATTATGCTTGCCTCCCTGCTTTCTGGATAGTTGAGCACATGCTTTTTAAATATGACATACAATGTAAAGTTTATGTATATATGCTTTGTTTTTGAATTTTAGCTCTGATATATCTCATTTCAGGTAGTGAGATTTATTGTTGTTCTCTCTTGCTACGTCTTTGAACCTTTTTTCGTATCCTGAGGAAGCTTTTATGGTGAAACGCGTAGACGCGACGCACAAGGGCTCAATGTACAAATTATATAATTTCATATGATTTTTATATTGTTTTGACCACTGTTATGATATTGTATTTTTCAATAAAATAAATATTTTTTTCTACTTTCCTATTTGCTTCCATGCCTTAAAAGTCCGACCTGTTGATATCTATTTGGTATCTTCTTTGTTTTCCATTTAACGTATAGCCTCATACACACAATGAGAATATCGGACGAATGATTGTTTTTTTTTTTGTATGCTAGTCTCACATGGAAATTGAAGAGGTTACTAAAGTTACAAAAATTCTCGTATGGCAGAATAAAACTTCCAAAGTGATGTAAAGTGTTGTATTGTATTGTAAAGTACTCTTACATTTCCGAGCATGCGTGGACTTGGTCTTAGAAATAAACTATTTAAATCAAGTACTAATACTAAAAAATAATAAATAATAAAAACTCCAATAATATCCAGTGATAATAAATAAACACAATACATGTCCAGTGCTGAAAAGTCCAAACAACACTATTAGGTAACAGCACATTAAAAATGTTAGATCTGTGAAATATTCCACTCGTGCTTGCTGTATCTTCTCCAGTGCTCCACCAGCTAGGGAAATTATATGAGTGGCCCAGTAGCTGTTGTCTAGACCTATGTTATAGGTCTAGAAACACCTGTTCTCTAATGTCAGGGGTAATCAGATGTGTAGACTCTTAACCACTTCAGCCCTGGAAGGTTTACTCCTCCCCCTTGATGACCAGGCCATTTTTTTGTAATACGGCACTGTGTTATTTTAACTGACAATTGTGTGGTCGTGCGCCGCTGTACCCAAGTAAAATTAATTTCCTTTTTTTCATACAAATAGAGCTCTCTTTTGGTTGCATTTGATCACCTCTGTGTTTTTAATTTTTTGCGCTATAAACAAAAAAGCTAACAATTTTGAAAAAAAATAAACAATATTTTTTACTTTCTGCTATAAAACACACCAAAAAAAAAAAAAAATGAACAAATGTAATTTCTTCATCAATTTAGACCAATATGTATTCTGCTACATGTTTTTGGTAAAAAAAAAAAATCCAAATTAGCATATATTGATTGATTTATGCAAAAGTTATAGCATCTAAAAACTACGGGATATTTTTATTGAATTTTTATTTATTTGTTTTTACTAGTAATGGCGGCGATCAGCGACTTATAGCGGGACTGCGACATTGCAGCAGACAAATCTGACACTAAGTGACAATCACACCTTTACAGTGATCAGTGCTAAAAAATATGAACTATCACTGTACTAATGGCACTGGCAGGGAAGGGGTTAACATCAGGGGCGATCAAAGTGTTAAATGTGTCCCTAGGGTGTGCGTTCTAACTGCATGGGGGGGTGCTTGTACTGTGGGAGGACTGAGATCAATGTCCCACCCACAGGATCTCTGACTTCCCTTGTCACAGAATGGCAATCTGCCTTATTTACATAGGCAGACTGCCATTCTGCCTCTCTCGGGAATGATGAGTGGGTCCTGGCAGACATAAGGTCCAATCACAGCGGGAGCTGGTTGCAGGTCTCGCGTGTGCACATCATAAACCCTGAAGTGGTGATCACATACAGGTACGTGATTTCACCTGTAGGTGCCGCCACCCCACAGTACATATACATGGGGGGTCAGCAAGTAGTTAAGAAGGGTCGCCACTCACTGGATAGTATTGGAGTTTTTTTTATGAGTATTAGTACTTGATTTAAATAGTTCATTTGTATTCACTTTTTGGATGTATATATAGTATTTTTCATTGCACACATTGGTTTATCAAATGAGCACAACACTCTTTATTTATACATTTTTTGCTATATGGGAAGAACACATATTCAATAATTGCAGCAGCTGACAGATTAACACTTTAGTTTCATCACATTTATTTGGCAGTGCTTGGGTACTACACTGTACTGATTAACTGAAAATCAGTACTATACTAAGCTAATCAGGGCAATAACTTGTTTGCAGGATGTGGAAACCTTGCAAAAAGATCTGAACAAATGAATGGGGTGGGCAACTACATGACAAATTAAGTTTAATGTAGAAAAATGAAAAATAATGCATTTGGGTGGCAAATATATGAATGCAATCTATAGACTGGGGGGAGAACCTCTGAGGGAATCCAGGATGGAAAAGTACCTGGGGGTCCTAGTAGATGATAGGCTCAGTAATGCCAAGCTGCTGCTAACAAAGCAAACAGAATATTGGCATGCATTAAATTATCCATTATTATGGATCAACTCCAGAGATAAAACGATAATTCTCCCGCTCTACAAGACACTGGTTCGGCCGCACCTGGAGTATGCCTTCCAATTCTGGGCACCAATTCTCAGGAAGGATGTACTGGAAATGGAGCGAGTACAAAGAAGGGCAGGTAATCTAATAAAGGGTCTGGAGAATATTAGTTATGAGGAAAGGTTGCGAGCACTGAACTTATTCTCTCTGGAGAAGAGATACTTAAGAGGGGATATGATTTCAAAGTACAAATACAATACTGGTGACCCTACAATAGAAATAAAACTTTTCTGTGTAAGGGACTTTAATAAGACACGCGGCCAAACATTAAAATGAGAAGAAAAGAGGTTTAACCTTAAACTACGTGGAGGTTTCTTTAATGTAAGAGCAGTAAGAAAGTGGAATTCTCTTCCACAGGCGGTGGTTTCAGCAGGGAGCATAGATAATTTCAATAAACTATTAGATAAGCACCTGAACGACCACAACATACAGGGATATACAAGGTAATATTGACATATAATCACACACATAGGTTGGACTTAATGGACTTGTGTCTTTTTTCAACCTCGTCTACTATGAAACCATGTAAAATCGCTCATTCTGGTATCTTACGATACTTTTTTTGTGTTTGTACCTTTGGATAATTTTGCTTGAACTATCGTGATCAGCTCTTGAAAGCTGTGCAGTAACGATCAGATTATCGTACTTTCACTTTAAAAGCGGTATTTTTTCGTCCAATTTTCTGAGCGTGTGTATCAGGCATTACCCACAGCCAGCATTTTAATTGAAACTTTTATGCCGCGTACACACAACCGGACTTTCCAGCAGACTAGGTCCGACGGTCTTCCCGATGGACTTTCGGCGGAGTTCCGACGGACTTTCAGAATGAGCGGACTTGCACACACATGAACAGACTTTCTGGCAGACTAGGTCTGACGGTCTTCCTGACAGACTTTCAACTGAGATATGACGGACTTCCAAATGAATGGACTTGCCCACACATGGAGTAAAGTCCGTTCATTTTGAATGTGACTCCAGGTACGACAGAACTAGAAAAATAAGTCAATCTCGCCACTTTTATTGGCAAAATTGACACCTTGCGAGCCCTGTTGTGGGAGCCGCCATCTAGTATAGATTTTAAGGGGAACCCCTTACGCTGAAAAAACGGCATGGGGGTCCCCGCAAATTCCATACCAGACCCTTGAATGAATGAATGAACGAAATACTTGTATAGCGCACAATGTAAACTGAATCGCCTCTAGGCGCTGTGGGGAGCTTTGATCATCTGCTAAAAGAGGAAGGTCTTGAGTTTTTTCCTAAAAGCCAGGTGATTTTCTTCCAGGCGGATGTTGATTGGTAGAGCATTCCATAGCCGAGGCCCTTGGACAGCGAATCTCCGATCCCCCTTGGATTTATACCGGCTTTGGGCACGAGGAGGAGGTTTTTGTTGGCTGATCGAAGACTGCGGTTTGGTGTGTAATGATTTATTTTCTCCATTCGGTATTGCGGAGCTTCTCTATGCACGCATTTGTGGATGAGGCAAAGGGTCTTGAACGTGATCCGATTTTTTACAGTTAGCCAATGTAAGCGCCTCAGCAAAGGAGAGATGGATTCCCAGGGTTTTTTTCCTGTTATCAGCCTTGCCGCCGAGCACGCAGCCCGGCCGGTCAGGAAAGAGGGTGGGGATGAGCGAGCGCCCCCCTCCTGAACCATACCAGGCCGCATGTCCTCAACATGGGGAGTGGGTGCTTTGGGGAAGGGGGCACCCTGCGGCCCCCCCACCCCAAAGCACCTTGTCCCCATGTTGATGAGGACAAAGGCCTCTTCGAGACAACTTTGGCCGTTGGTTGTCGGGGTCTGCGGGCGGGGGCTTATCGGAATCCGGGAGCCCCCTTTAATAAAGGGTTTTAAAGTAATTTATTAGGCAGCTCCGGGGGTCTCTTCCGTCTTCGGGGGTCTCTTTTGACTCCTCCACTCTCTCCGGCCCCTTCTCCTGCTCTCCGGCCTTCTCTCCCAGTCTCCAGTTCTTCTCCCGCTCTCCGGCCTCTTCTCCTGCTCTCCAATTCTTCTCCCAGGCTCCTCTGCTATCTTCTGCTCTTTTGCCGCTCCTTTGATAGTGGTGGCCCGGTCTTTTCCGTCGTCTTATTCCCTGTTCTCTTCTTCCGATGTTGACACAACGCTCCCTCCCGCTGTAATGCTGTGTACACAGTGTGCAACGACTTATATATGCATGGGGAGCGGTCACTGGGTGATGTCACCCGATGACCCCGCCCCTTATGACGGCACAGTCCAAGCATGCCCCGGGACCCTGCCCCTTATAACGTCACTGCCCGGGGCACGCTGGGACTGTGCCATCATAACGGGCGGGGTCACTGGGTGTGGGAGACAGCATTGTGTCAACACTGGAAGAAGGGAACAGGGAAGAAGATGACAAAAGAGACCGGGCCACTGCTAGCAAAAGAGTGGCAAAAGAGCAGAAGATAGCGGAGGACCCCGGGAGAAGAATCGGAGAGCAGGAGAAGAGACCGGAGAACGGGAGAAGAAGAATTAAGTAATGCATGTACATTTAACTATAACTTTCTGGTGCAGCTCTGCATAGAAACCATTCAGCTTCCAGGTTTTTTTTTTTTGTCAATGCTTATTTGAACAATCTGAAAATAAAAGCCAATTGGTTACCATGCACAGCTGCACCAGATTTTGCAGTCTTCAATTTTAGTAAATCAACCCCTATATTTGTTTATTAACAAACCTGTTGGCTACAGCTGTTACTGTGCCTGAAGAAAGTGTGAGACGGTGTTAGGAGTGCTGTTAAAGCAGAGTTCCGTCCCCCCAGAAATAAAATGTAAAAAGTGACCTTTAATATTAGGACACTTACCTGTCCTGGACTCCTGCGATGTCGGTACCCCAGCCGATGTTTCCATCGGTTAACGGGTGCTGCCACAGCCATTCATGCTAAGGGTAACCAGCTACTGCGCATGCCCGGAGCGTGCTTCATTTTCTGAATGGCCTGGTGGCAGGGGAAGGAGGTTGGGGGCTGAACTTTCACGTGACCTTGCCGCAGCGAGATCTCTTGGAAGTGGGGATGGCTACCTGTCAAAAAACAGGTACCCACCCCCCCCCCCCCCGAAAGGTGCCAAATGTGGCACCAGAGTGGAGGGGGGGGGGAGGAAGCAGATAAGTGGAGCTTCCACTTTTGGGTGGAACACCACTTTAAGGGCCCATTCATACCACCCAATTACAGTTAATTGTGGTGATGTGTGTTGCATACATTAGTACTTTTTATTGCCATTTATTTTCACTTGCACCCCAACACACCAAGATATCACACTTCTAATATACAATACATGGTAACACAGTACTTTGCATTGTAATGTGCTCCATTAAAAAAGTGGATGTTCATTTTTTTTTTAAGTTCTAGTATGTTGGCACTCTATTCATGTGAATGGGCTGCCTTCATGCAACGCACATTAACACCCAATATGAAAAACTTTAAAGCACTTGTGTTAAATTAAAACAGAAGTTTGTGATTTGAAAAAAATAAATAAACAGTCATACTCACCTATATAGATGCAGCATTGATCCAAAATTGCATCTGTCCCTCGATGCCTCTACCTCAAAATCACTGATCGCTTAGTTATTGGTTCTACTGTGAGCACAGAGCGGTGACTGTCAGTCTCAGTGCTCACTGGAGCTCAGGGCTGTGGAGAGGGCAGGAGTGGCTTGCTCAAGCTCTCAGCAGTGAGCTTCCAGTCAGGCATCTGGGTGAATCCCAACATTATTGTTGGGATCTCTGTAGAGCCTGGACTGGCTTTGTGACATTGGCTGACAGTGAACTTAAGCCCGTTGTTGGCTGAATCTGGGTCACAGGAGTGAATAACTAAGTGCACTCCTGTGATCCAAAGGAGAAATATGGCCAAAAGAGCATTAGCAGCACTTCACCTTTAAGACACAGGAATTTGAAGTTGTTAATGAGCCATAATAGTTTTTACTCCTTTCTGAAATGTATCAATTTAGAATTTGGGTCAATGTACCATGACTTTTAAATGAAGAATAAAGCTGTCTGGAGCAACCAATTAGATGCCTTTTTTCTTCCAAACAGTATTTAAAGTGGAACTTCAGTCATTTTTTCATCTTTCCATCTATTAAATCCTCTGCCCTTGTTGTTTTAACATTGGATAGGAAAACATTTTTTTTTCTGCCAGTAAGTACCTTATACAGCCCACTTCCTGTTTCTTGTCTGGTCATTAGCCTAGGCTTATGACATCATGCACAGCTCTCTCTCTCTCACTCTTCTGAGATTTTGCCAGGAAAGGAGGGGGTGTGAGTCATAAGAGGGCCAATGAGAACTGCAGATCTTCAGTAGCTTCAGCTGTCCACAGTTAACATTTTTGCAGCCAGACTCAGGGGAGGGAGATTTCTGCAGCATATTTGGCAAGTACAGAATCACAGTATATATTAAATAATATGCAAAGTTGTTGGAGGGAAGCCTCAGAATGGCAAGGTGTATTTATTACAAATTATGTAAGCAGACTGCAGTTCCTCTTTAAAATAAAATATCAAATAAACATGCTGATTGTTTGCTAAAGGTAACACAGATTGTTGCTTTTTCAGACATTTAAAAATCAGCCTTTCTCAACCAGGGTTCCATGGAAACCTAGGATTTCTCCAGCGATTTCTAGGGCTTTCTTGAGCAATAAGCATCTTCTGCCTCTCAGATGAGTAATCACTGGTAACAGTGATCTTTTAGCAATCTGTAAAAGTGGAATTTCTCCCAATGACCACAAATGTAAGGAGCATTCTTCCTACTGATCATCTGTCTACTGTACTAATGTAGTAATTATTAACAGGGGTTCCTTAGGACCTTGTTTTAAGGGTTCTTTCTGGTTGAAAAGGTTGAGAAAATTGCTTTAAGTGATACATCTGATATCCATATAGTAAACGAAAGCATTTCACATCTACCAGTGAGCTGTAGTCATTCAGGAACACCAACACCAGTATACTGTATATATTGGCATCCTAACATCTTTGCTGTAAATTAGATAGATAGTATTTATTATTTCTGGCTAAAAAAAGTACTTACATAGCTGGGTTTATAGTCACTAAACCCTCCTGAGGAGCAAAAACTAAATTTACACATTTCCAGCTAAAACAACATATAAGTTGGTTCTCATCAACTAAATTCTTCTGATGATCTAAATTCTCCTGATGACCAAAATATGCTTACTGTATGTTCAAGCATTGGTAAACTTCAGAATGACTTCTGCAAATAAACATGCACAGAGGATATGTACAGAAGGCAATTCATCTTCAAAACTTGAAATTATCCTTAAATGATATGTAGAAATTGCTTAGGCATATTTCATAATATGCTTTATACATTGGCTGTCAGCTTTGACTGTTCAGTTTGCTTTGCATCAATGTGAGCTTTTCCAGTTTAAATGTAGAAAAAGCCAAGTAAGTGTTGAAATAAGAACTGATGCCATTTGATACACAACTCGTCTACTCCTTTGTATTTACACTGCAGCATTACTCGATTGGTTTAACATTTAAAGCTTTCCATATCTAAAACTATACATTTGTAAAAATCTATTCTCTTAGAAATGTTTAATTTATATTTGTCAACTTATCTCTAAGAAGGAGTTTATTCTTCCAGTTTATTAACCACTTCAGCTCCGGACCAATAAACACCTTAAGGACCAGAGGTCTTTTTCCAATTTCGCACTGTGCTGCTTTAACTGGTAATTGCGCGGTCATGCAATATTGCACCCAAACGGAATTTGCGTCCTTTTCTTCCCACAAATAGAGCTTTCTTTTGATGGTATTTGATTGCCTCTGCGATTTTTTTTTTTTGCGATATAAATGGAAAAAGAGCGAAAATTTTGAAAAAAAAAGATATTTTCTTTTTTTGTTTAGTTTCAATATGTTTTTATTTTGCATCAAGTACAATAAACAAAGTCAACGTGAAAATGACTAAAACATAGTGAAAGACAATATAGAGATATGGACATTCTTAAGAATGAATATGTCGAGCCAGTTTTCAAGCATACAGAGCGTTATAATACTGACCAAAATCCAACACGAAATACATATGATGGAAAGTGCTCATTCATGTAACTGAGGTAAATATTTGCCTCTAATAGGCCTGAGCTAACATAGGCATTAGAACAAATTCCCAGTCAAGTAATGAAGAAAACACGTATAAAATATAATGGTCATAGAAGGAGGGAGGGGTCTCCGCCACCCCATAAGGGCTCTTTGCTGTGGCCAAAGGCCCCCATCCCCCTGCCAAGAATAAAGACAGATAGGACCAGGAGTAGATCAGCCAGGGTTATTAAATTATATACTTGAGCCATCATATGTAACAAAAACAGGTAGTATGGCTATAATGTAACAGTAATCCTAAGATGAAAGGAACAACATCCCTAATGGGCACAGAAACCCAGTGCAACTGGATGAAAGTACGTAAATCAGGTTTCTATGAACCGAGTGTAAAATACTGAGATCCACATTGCGATGCAGGAACTGGCCCTGAAATCAGCTGGCCCGGCCCAACTCCGCAATGAAGTGTCCACGAAAGATCGTCTCTCACTAAGCTCCTAAGAAGAAGGTGAAAAATAAAAAATAGTAGAAAAGGAGAAGAAGAGGAAGGAAGAAAGATATAAAAAGGAAAAGGGAAGTGGCATTTTACCACAGGAGTCGCCTGGGGGTAACAGAACCGTACTCAGGGTCTAAATCCGGGAGCATTTATGTGGACAAAGAAACTCCCACGAAGTGCGCCCATGGTTCCCAAGTGGCCCTGAATTTATCCGAGCGGTCCAGGAGTACGCTTGCCGTCTTTTCTTGTAACATAATCCAGGAAATTTTCCTTTTGGCCTGTATAGTGGAGACATAGGGTTGCTTCCAAGCTTTGGCAAGAGTGAGCTTAGCGCCCAATAAAATGAAAGTGATGAGGCGTTGCGTACTCCTGGAGGCTCCCTCTGTAGGGAAATTAAGAAGTGCCACTAGAGGAGACATCTGAACCGGTGTTGCAGAAACTCTGGATATCCAGGTAAAGATCCTATACCAGAACTTCCGTATTCTAGGGCATGTCCACCACGTGTGTATCATGTCACCTCGAAGGCCGCATCCCCTGAAGCACAGTGGGGAGGCGGAAGGGAACATTTTGGCCAATTTCGAAGGGACTAGGTACCATCTTGTAAGCACCTTGACACCAGCCTCTATCATACTTGGGTTAAGGATACCTCTGAAGGATTTCAGGAACACCCCATGCCACTGCTCAATGTTCCAGGATTGGTTAAGGTCCTCTTCCCAGGCCGACATATAAGATGTCTTGGACTTTGTGGAAGACAGTGCCCTATAAATGACTGAAATCCCCCCCCTCTGCTCATCGGACTGACAGCACCACGCTTCATAAGATGTCACCTGAGGACCACTGGGAAGGGACTTGCATTTTTTGTGTAGGAAATTTGAGATCTGAGTAAATCGAAATATTTCAGTGGGGGGCATATCAAGTTTGCTGGTGCAGTAGGCTTTAGAGATTGGGCCCACTGGTCTAAGGAAATGACCTATTCTATATAGCCCCTTGTCCAGCCACCATTGAAAGGCTTTAATGTTCAGGCCCGGAGGAAAGTCTGGGTTATGGAACAGGTGAGATAAAGGTTTTAATTGGGAAATTAGGGAGCAATTATGTTTAAGACCATCCCAAACTGCGAAGGAGTGCGAGAGAGTTGGTGAAAGGATCGGAGGTCTCATCTTTTTAGGGCTCCACATCAGGAAGTCTAGCGTGTGCCTAGGAACCGCTTGTCTCTCTATCTGTATCCAATCAGGCTGTTCCCATCTAGAATAGACAGCTGACATCTGTGCCAATTGGGCTGCTTGATAATATAATCGTAAGTTTGGAAGTCCCAAACCACCTTCCGATTTGGATCGGAATAAAATAGATTTAGAAAATCTATGTCCACCCTTACCCCAGACAAATTTAATAACTTTAGCTTGAAAGCGTTGCAGGCGTACTCTATCCACCGGGATGGGAAGAGCCCTGAAATAATACAGAATGCGAGGGAGCAGCGTCATCTTTATAGCATTGATTCTGCCCAGCCAGGATAGGGACAGCCCAGTCCACCCGATGAGATCCTCCTCCAATTTGTGGAATAACGAAGGGTAATTAGCTTGATGGAGGAGATCAATCCTAGAGGTTAATTTAATCCCCAGATACGATATTGATGTGTCACTCCAGGTGAACTGGAAGCTGTCCCTAAGCCTTTCTATGAGTGAGCCAGGAATATTAACATTAAGAGCTTGAGATTTCTGATAATTAACCCTGAGACCCGAAATCGATCCAAAGTCATCTAAGAGACTACAAATATTGGGCAACGAGGTCAGGGGGGAAGAGACGAACATAAGGATGTCGTCTGCAAATAAAGCACATTTGTGTTGGATAGAACCGCAATGGATACCTTGTATATTAGGGTTATGTCTAATGGCTATGGCCAGGGATTCGATCGCTAATGCAAAAATTAAAGGGGAAAGCGGACATCCCTGTCTTGTCCCTCTGGATATGGGGAAAGATTCCGAATAAAATCCCTGCAGACGTACCTGGGCCTTTGGGGACGAGTACAAGGCGCGCAAAACATTGAGAAAAGACTCTCCAAATCCCCAACGTTGTAGGGTGGTGAAAATATATGACCAGTGTACAGAGTCAAACGCTTTTTGGAGATCCAAAGACAAGAGGCATCCCTGTCTGGAAGATCTCCCGTCCCAGTTCGAGTTAAGAAGCGATATGATGTCTATGGCCCTTCTAGTTTGGTCCGGACCTTGTCGACCCGGAATGAATCCCACTTGGTCCTTGTGTATGTATAAGCTAATGAAGGAAGCCAGACGATCCGCAAGGATCTTGGTCAGAATCTTTAAATCATTATTGATAAGAGAGATTGGTCTATAATTACCGACTGAACTGGCATCTTTATTAGGCTTAGGGAGAACAGTGATGTAAGCCTCATTGAGAGAGGAATCTAAACTCCCCCCCCTTCGGAGAGCGTTGAAAAAACGGGCCATGTACGGGGCAAGCGTAGGGGCAAACGCCTTATAGTAGGGAATTGAAAACCCGTCCGGACCAGGGGCCGAATGCGTTTTCAAGTTTTTAATCACTGCGCACACCTCATCCACTGAAATGGGCGAATCCATCCTAGATTTGTGTCTATCTTCTAGTGAGGGGATCGGGAGGGTATCTAGGAATTTGTTAATCTCTGCAGGGGATGGACTATGATTACTACTGTACAATGAAGTGTAAAAGTCGTGGAATTCGCGCATAATGCGCTGGGGATTCTGGGAAATAGAGCCTCCTTGTATTCTGATTCTGGG
The DNA here is from genome assembly GCF_037356315.1 of Lithobates pipiens. Lineage (NCBI taxonomy): Eukaryota > Metazoa > Chordata > Amphibia > Anura > Ranidae > Lithobates > Lithobates pipiens. Next base: position 259,857,747 of record NW_027507903.1, on the reverse strand, counting down.
AAGTGCCGGGGATCGGAATTTAGGTGTCAATCTCTTGGCCAGCATAGAACCAATGTTATCACCCTGATGGTAGAATCTTGCTCTATTCCAGCGCATCCATTTTTCGGCTTTGGTGGTTAGGGCCAAGTTCAAAGCCACTCTAGCAGCATCAAGTTGGGGAATGGGGACCGAGTTTGGGTTCTTTTTATGTTGTTTGGCTAGTTTGGTGTACTCCTTGTCCAGATTTTCAATATTAGCTTTGTTAGCTTTGTTGATTTGTGAAGAAAGTTGTATAAGTTGACCCCTAATTACCGCCTTATGGGCAGCCCACAGGCAAGTGGCATTTATGTCAGGTGTGTCATTTGTGGCAAAGTATTGAAGGATGTTACGTTCAATTTCTTGAACGTTAGCGGGATCACTCAAAATAGACTCATTAAGTCTCCAACGTCTACTCGGCCTGTGATTAGCAGGACGAGAGAGGCACAAAACTACCATTGAGTGATCCGACCAGACCACCTCCTTAATACTAGCCCTTGTAGCCAGAGGAATAGAGGCAGATTCGACAAGGATGTGGTCTATCCGGGAGAAGGAACCATGAGGGTTAGAATAGTGAGTAAAGTCTTTTAGGGTCGGATGCACTTCTCTCCAGATGTCGACCAAACCTCGCTGAAAGAGCAGCTTGGCTATACGTAGGCTTTGATTGGTGGGTCTGGTCAGGCGATGGCCAGGAGGGCGTGACTTGTCTAAACCCTGGTCAAATGCGGTATTGGAGTCCCCACCGAAAACCACAGTACCTTCCAATAATGGCGAAAGAGTAGAAAGCATACGTTTAAAAAAGGCTAGCTGGCCCTTGTTGGGAGCATAGTAAGAAACTAAAGAGTACAGCTTTCCACCGAGGTCACCCACCACTAACAAGAACCTACCCTCCGTATCCTTGAATTCGGATTTCAGTGTAAATTTGCAGCGTTTAGAAATAAAGATGCCCACTCCCCTAGTTTTATCCTCTGCATTGGCCAGATAAAATAGAGGGAATTTAGAGTGTATAAAGGAGGGGTTAAATCTTTTAGGGAAGTGAGTTTCCTGAAGCAGAGCCACCTCTACCCCATGTTTGTATAGATACTGAAATACTTTGCGACGTTTAATGGGAGAGTTCAGTCCCTGGGAATTGTGGGAGATAATTTTGAGTGGGGATGGTGGAGGCAAGGGCGTATCAACCATTGAGCAGAGAGGGGGGACCGCCATAGAAATCAAAAGCACTTACCCCACAGAGCCCACCAAACCCCATCCATACTACCAACCATGGAAGTAGCCCCTGAGGAAGATGAATGTTCTGATGTAAGGAACCTCCGGCTTCTTTTTTTGTTATAAGAAAAATCGAATAAACTAAATTTTAGTCATACATTGAGGGCAAAATTTATTCAGCCACATGTCTTTAGTAAAAAAAATGTCAATAAGCGTATATTTTTTGGTTTGCGCAAAAGTTATAGCGTCTACAAACTAGAGTACATTTTCTGGAATTTACAAAGTTTTTCATTTATGACTGCCTATCTCATTTCTTGAGGTGCTAAAATGGCAGGGCAGTACAAACCCCCCCCCCCCCCAAATGACCCCATTTTGGAAAGTAGACACCCCAAGGAAATTGCTGATGGGTATGTTGAGCCCATTGAATATTTATTTTTTTTGTCCTAAGGGATTGAATAATGACAAAAAAAAATTTTTTTTACAAAAAGTTGTCACTAAATGATATATTGCTCACACATGCCATGGTTATATGTGGAATTGCACCCCAAAATATATTCCGCTACTTCTCCCGAGTATGGGGATACCACATGTGTGGGACTTTTTGGGAGTCTAGTCGCGCTCGGCACCCCGAAAACCAATCACCACCTTCAGGATTTCTAAGGGTGCAAATTTTTGATTTAACTCCTCACTACCTATCACAGTTTCGAAGGCCATAAAATGCCAAAATAGCACAAAACCCCCCAAAATGACCCCATTTTGGAAAGAAGACACCCCAAGCTATTTACTGAGAGGCATGTTGAGTCCATGGAATATTTTATATTTTGCCACAAGTTGCGGGAATATTACAAACTTTTTTTTTTTTTGCACAAAGTTGTCACTAAATGATATATTGCTCACACATGCTATGGGCATATGTGAAATGACACCCCAAAATACATTCTGCTGCTTCTCCTGAGTACTGGGATACCACATGTGTGGGACTTTTTGGAAGCCTAGCCGCGTACAGGACCCCGAAATCCAAGCACCGCCTTCAGGATTTCTAAGGGCATACATTTTTTATTTTACTCCTCACTACCTATCACTACCTATCACAGTTTTGAAGGCCATAAAATGCCAAGATGGCACAAAACCCCCCCAAATGACCCCATTTTGGAAAGTAGACACCCCAAGCTATTTGCTGAGGGCCATGTTGAGACCATTGAATATTTTTTTTTTGTCCCAAGGGATTGAAAAATGACAAAAAATAAATTATTATTTTTTTTTTTACAAAAAGTTGTCACTAAATGATATATTGCTCACACATGCCATGGTTATATGTGGAATTGCACCCCAAAATATATTCCGCTACTTCTCCCGAGTATGGGGATACCACATGTGTGGGACTTTTTGGGAGTCTAGTCGCGCACGGCACCCCGAAAACCAATCACCACCTTCAGGATTTCTAAGGGTGCAAATTTTTGATTTAACTCTTCCCTACCTATCACAGTTTTGAAGGCCATAAAATGCAAAAATAGCACAAAACCCCCCAAAATGACCCCATTTTGGAAAGTAGACACCCCAAGCTATTTACTGAGAGGCATGTTGAGTCCATGGAATATTTCATATTTTGCCAAAAGTTGCGGGAATATTACAAACTTTTTTTTTTTGCACAAAGTTGTCACTAAATGATATATTGCTCACACATGCTATGGGCAGAAGTCAAATTACACCCCAAAATAAATTCTGCTGCTTCTCCCGAGTACGGGGATACCACACGTGGGGGACTTTTTGGGAGCCTAGCCACGTACGGGACCCCGAAAACCAAGCACTGCCTTCCGGATTTAAATATAAAATGCTACCAAAAAAACTGTTAGCGATCGCAGGGATCAGGCCTGACTCTGCGATCGCTGCAGTTATGTGTTTAGTGTTTTGTAAGTGACAGTGATCGATCGATACTGCACTTGGGTGGGCTGGGCAGAGGGGCAAAACGCAGGTGCTAGCAGGTATCTGGGCTGATCCCGCTAACAATGCGTTTTTTTGGAACCCTAAACTAATGGGGATGCTAGTATAGATCTGATCAGATCAGATATTGATCTGTTCAGATTCTATACCACTACGGGAGGTGTATGCTTTGCGCGTGGGTGTTAGCGGTACTGGCACTAACCTAGCGCTGCCTGGGGCGACGCAGACCCTGACCCTAAAACCTAATTGATATCACCCGCCGGTGATCAGGGGGTTAAACCTTTATTGGGTAATAAATGGTGGGTGCCCTGATGCTATAAAAAGCAAACTAACCAGAGTCACCCGTAACACTTATACGGTGATCAGTGGTGAAAGGGTTAACTAGGGGCAATCAGGGGGTTCAAATTTTTATTAGGTAGTATATGGGGGTCCCTGGCGCTATATAAAAACCTGACGGGGAACCTAAATAACTAACTGGCTAACCAGCGTCACCAGTGACACTTATACTGTGATCGCTGGTGAAAGGGTTAACTAGGGGCAATCAGGGGGTTAAAACCATTATTGGGTAGTATATCGGGGTACCTAGCGCTATAAAAACCTGGCGGTGAACCTAAAAAAATAACTAGCTACCTAGCGACAGTAGCGACACTGATGCAGCGATCAGAAAAATTATCGCTTAGTGACACTGGCAAAAGGGGGTGAAAGGGTTAACTAGGGGCAATCAGGATGTTAAAATCATTATTGGGTAGTATATCGGGGTACCTAGCGCTATAAAAACCTGGCGGTGAACCTAAAAAAATAACTAGCTACCTAGCGACAGTAGCGACACTGATGCAGCGATCAGAAAAATGATCGCTTAGTGACACTGGCAAAAGGGGGTGAAAGGGTTAACTAGGGGCAATCAGGATGTTAAAACCATTATTGGGTAGTATATCGGGGTACCTAGCGCTATAAAAACCTGGCGGTGAACCTAAAAAAATAACTAGCTACCTAGCGACAGTAGCGACACTGATGCAGCGATCAGAAAAATGATCGCTTAGTGACAGTGGCAAAAGGGGGTGAAAGGGTTAACTAGGGGGGGGGTTTGTGTACCTACGTGTACCTATGTGTCAGTGTAGTGTTTTGGTGCACTTACTTTGTGTCTTCTCCTCGTAGTCCGGTCAAAAAGACCGCCCCGAGGAAAATGACATCACTTCCTCCTTCCTGTGTAAACAATACACAGTGGGAGGAAGTTCGTCATTGGCCAGGAGCGATCGAGAGGGGGTGGCCAGAAACCAACGGCCATCGCTCCCGGAGGGAAACGGACCGCCGTAGCCAGCGGGAGGGGGTCCGATCGGACCCCCCACCCGCTGGAAGGCAGGCACGTACATCTACGTGCTTGTGCCTGCCTGTGCCATTCTGATGACGTAGAATGGCAATACGGCGGTCCTTAAGTGGTTAAAGGAAATGCTAAAGTTATATTAACAATCTGCTATGCAGAACCATGACAGGCTTGTTACAGCAAGCAAATCTCACTTTAAATATGCCTAATGCCAGAATTATTATTTTTTGGCTCTGGAGAGAATACGGAAACATTTAAATTTAAAACATGGCAGGTTTTTGTTTCTGCAGTTTAAAACTAATTGAGAGTGAGGCGCTGGATTCAATTTATCGGGAGGTCATAGCAATTTAGACAGGGAAGATTGGCTCTGGTGCTCTCTACAAAAATGTCATAAAGGAGGAGGTCCGGAGCTGAGAATTTGTGTATACAATATCTAATAAGACCACAAAACAAAGGGCCTAGGAATCCAAAGTCTTTTAATGATTCCGTTAATTCATAACAGGAAAACATGAAACAGACAACACTTTCTTTGGGCTCTTAATTCTACCTCTTCTTTGGAGCTACAAAACAGATATGAAAAGGATTAAACATATGAATTCCTATGTTGATTCAGTTCATATTAGGGTGAATGAACTCATATACAAATCTAAAAATACAAAAATCATATCAAAATTAATTATGAACAGAAAACATAGAAATTCAAATAAAATAAATTATAATCATGAAGACCCTTCAGAACAAAAGCGGATGTGAAAAGAATGGATAAGGTCATTTTCTAAATACAAATGAAGATAATGATTATTGCAATAAAATGCATTGTGAATGAATACAAATATGAAATACATTTCAAATAAATATATTAAAAACCGAGTTTGTGTTGTCAGTTTATTTGAAATTTATTTCAGTTTTTTTTTTTAATTAATTATGTATTCTATTTTTAAATGACTTTTATAAATATATATTTTTATATGAGTTGATATACCCTATTAAGAGCTGAACCAATATAGGAATTGGAAAATACTTTAAATCATTTCCCAAACTGTTTTATAGGCCTGAAGAAGGAGGAGATCTACAAGCCTCTGGAATGTATTAGCTGTTCCATATTTTCCTGTTATAAAGTGATACCATTATTAAAAAAATTTGGACTACTAGACCCTTTGGCACTTTCATTTCACTTTGGTTTGGTCATTGTCTATGTCACATTAGAGAGTTTTCCCTTCATTTTTAGAGACCTGTCAATGGAGAAAGTTTCCTTATTGAAATATACCTGTTAAATATACCTGTCAAAACCAGGTACCCACTGCCCCCTCTCCACCCAAAAGGTACCATATGTAGCAGCAGAGGGGGTGGAGGTAAATAAGTGGAGCTTCCCCTTTTGGATGGAGCTCTGCTTTGAGATACAACTGTGGCAACAGGCTTTAAGCTTGTGTCAATGGCATTAGTTTGAGAAACTAAGAATTCATTGACATGTGCTATTGATCTGTATTGGACCACCTTCTGATTTGCTTCAAATGGGTTTCTCTCCATAGACATGCACAAAATGCAAAGCCTGTTTGAAACTAACAAAATCCCATCAACACATACCCCTAAGTTGTAAGCTTCTTAGATAGCATGCTTTCTTAAATGTGTTTATAAAAACAGTATTTGTTTTAACTCAGAATTCAGCAATCATTGGTTAATATCAGTATTTGCAAATAAAATGTATTTTTTTATTGTATGCACTCTGTAGGGTATGCAACCCCATCACTTGAGTGGTTTAATTGGGTTAAAACTTAGACATATTTTTGGGGTAAATATTGTCTATGCAAAGTTAAAGTCAAGGCAAATTCTTAAGCCTGCACAGTACTAAAAAAATAAGACGACAGAAAAATAGACAGTGGCAGGGGAAGGTCATTAGTTCACAAAATCAAAGTAATAGGAAGTCCAGACCAGAACCAGAAAACATTATTACCAGGACTAGATAAAATGTTGTGGGCAATAGTACAATCTCGAACAACCTGATGGTTAGCAAAAAATGAGCAGATAGAGAGCTATAGATCCATGATATCCCTGTATTCTAGAACAAAGCCTTGTCTTCTTTGGATACACTTGTCTAAATATGTTAGACAAGTGTATCCAAAGTAGTGTGTGTACCTTGTATTATACTGGTTTCATAATTTACAGTATACTGTATATAAACCCAATAAAATATGTGCCTTAAAGTGGATCTCCACACTTGCACTCTCCCGCTCCCCCCAACACCATAATATAAAATACAGTTTATGTTTTTTTTTTTTTGTAACTTTTTTGATGGCCCCACCATTCTTGCCTACTCAATAATGTAATGTCCTGCTCTCTCAGCCTCCTGGGATATCTACATTACATATCTCAGGAGGGTTCAGGAGTAGGACACAGATTAGTCATTGGTTGGAGCTGAGGCTGCTCATTGTGGCCCGGCTGCCTGAAAACAGAGGAGGCAAATTGTCAAAGAGGACCAAGAGGACAGTGTGGGATCCAGGTTGTCAAAACTGAGTGGTGGATTGCAACAGGACAACGCTGGATTCAATGGGCAGGTGAGTATGTGAATCAAGGACAATGCTGCATAAGAGGTAAACAGAGAGGAGGGGGGAATAAAAATGTACATACATGTAAATTCATAGGTCCTTTTCATTATTTTAAAATCTTTGACTTTCATTAAGACCTGGTTATTCTGCCTTGGAGGTTGTTTTGCTGGAATTTTGGGGGTTATTTACTAAAGGAAAATCCACTTTGCACTGCAAATGCACTTGAAATTGCACTGAAAGTGCACTTTGAAGTACAGTCACTGAAGATCCGAGGGGGACATGGAATTAAAATAAAAAACAGCATTTTAGCTTGCACATGATTGGATGATAAAATCAGCAGAGCTTCCACTCATTACAGATCTACCCCTTAGATTTAGGGCGACTGCACTTCCAAGTACACCTTCAGTGCACTTTCAAGTGAATTTGCAGTGCAAAGTGGATTTGCCTTTCGTAAATAACCCCCTATGTGCCTGTCTCCAGTGTTGTAAGCCTGTAAAAGGGGTTTTTCATGGAGACTACAATTGACCATCCCAACACACATTACTGAGACATTGTCCATGATTGTTACCATCAGGAAACTAGCCCTGAGAAATGCAGGCCTTTAGATATAAGGTGGCTGCAAGTGATCTCCGGCACTAAGACACAGCAAAGAATGAAAAAAGGCAAGACAGATTTTATATTAAAAGAAGGTTATAAACAGCAAACTAAATATCATCCAGTAAGGTGTAAATTTATTTTGAAATCATATCTATGGTCAGAATCCAAATCATATGTTAATTTCCACATTGTATTTTAATTATTATATTATAGTAGCCTATGCCTGTTAATCTGAATGATCCTGAAGTTTGTTAGTTTACTGTTTGAAGATCCCACATATTTACTTCATAGAATTGTGTGACACGTATTCATTATGCTTTGTGAGTAGGCATTGCTGTGTCACAAGATTCAGAGAGCCTGTCTTCTGACCTACAAAGGAGCAGAGAGGAGGAATTTCAGAGGTGGAGTCACTACATTAACCACTGCTGGCAGACAGCAACATACCATGGGATATGTAGTCCTTAGAAATTGAATGTACCGTATATACTCGAGTATAGGCCGACCCGAATATAAGCCGAGGCCCCCAATTTACCCCCAAAAAACTGGAAAACTTATTGACTCGTGTATAAGCCGAGGGTGAGACATGGCTGTCCATCCCTGTGTGTCCGTCCATCCCTGTGTGTGTGTCCGTCCATCCATCCCTGTGTGTGTGTCCATCCATCCATCCATCCCTGTGTGTGTGTCCGTCCATCCATCCCTGTGTGTGTGTCCGTCCATCCATCCATCCCTGTGTGTGTGTGTGTGTGTGTATTCATCCATCCATCCATCCCTGTGTGTGTGTGTGTGTGTGTGTATCCATCCATCCATCCATCCCTGTGTGTGTGTGTGTGTGTGTGTGTGTATCCATCCATCCATCCATCCATCCCTGTGTGTGTGTGTGTGTGTGTGTGTGTATCCATCCATCCATCCGTGTGTGTGTGTGTGTGTGTGTGTGTGTGTCCGTGCAGCCTTGTGTGTGTGTCCAGCCTACCTGTGTCCCAAGCCTCCGTCCCGAGCCGCCGTCGTCCCGAGCCTCCTCCGTCCCGTGCCGTGCCTCCTCTGTCCCGTGCCTCCTCCGTCCCGTGCCGTGCCTCCTCTGTCCCGTGCCTCCTCCGTCCCGTGCCGTGCCTCCTCCGTCCCGTGCCTCCTCCGTCCCGTGCCGTGCCGATGGATCGCCGCTCTTCTCGGCGGCCATTCTACAATTCAAAATTCCGCCTCCGCCTGTGATAGGCGGAACACTCAATTTCCCAGCAGCCTGTGTTCCGCCTATCACGGACATCCTCTCATACTCGTCCGTAGTATGAGAATGAGCGGATGTCCGTGATAGGCGGAACACTGACTGCTGGGAAATTCAGTGTTCCGCCTATCACAGGCGGAGGCGGAGAAGGAGGCGCGGCTTTTGAATTTTAATGTCCGCCGTCTGTCTGCTCGATACGCTGATCGAGCAGTCAGACAGCGGTGACTCGAGTATAAGCCGAGGGGGCACTTTCAGCCTCAAAAAAGAGGCTGAAAATCTCGGCTTATACTCGAGTATATACGGTAAACAGCAGAGGAGAAGCTGCAAAGCATGCAAGGAATCCAGGAAATTGTATGAAGAAATGACCAGCAGACATACAGAACTCATTGTGTAAGGAGATGTTTCAACAGAAATTAGAATGAATTGTGAAAATAACCATTGTTTGTTTAGTTATTAAATTACTGATATTCTAAAATGAACATGTATGCTATGATCCTAAATCTCCTTGAATAAAATATAGTTCATCTCAGGGCTTTTTTTCTCAGAGAAAAAGGTGGTGGAACTCACCCCCTTCCCCTCCCCTGGTCATGCCCCTACCCACCCCTAGGACCGCCCCCTAGAACTTCCCCTTTAGAGAACAGGGTGCAAGTAAAATTTGGGGGGATTATAAAAGTAATTGTATGGAATTAAATAAAAAAGAATGCAGTAAAATGTGCAAAAAAATGTAATACTTACCAAAAGTAAGCTCAGAGACACTTCCAGATGATTTCAGCGTTTTTGTTATATGCATCTTCTCTGCTCTCTCCTTGCTTCTGACATCAGTAGCAGCATGACGACCACGAAGTAGCCATGAATCAACATATTCAGAGGGGTCAAAACAACGTAGAGGAGGACCATTAACTCTGATAAACAGTAGTCCTGAAATGGTTTTTGTCAGAAGGGAAGCTTTGTTTGGAGTAACTATTAAATTAATTTGTGAGAATGCTCTTTCACACTCACTGAATGAAATTGGGACACTTTTAACGGCATTTATAAGAGGGCTCAGGTCATCAGGCAAAGTTTTCTCAATCAAATATTCTCTGAAAGCATGTATCATTTTCTTTCATTCAACTGGAATCTAATGGACACATTTCTAATTTCCTCCTCTCCAAAAGTAAGCTTTTGCTCAACATTGTCAGGCCAAAGTTTGTAGTCAAGCACCCTGGTGCAGTTGGCAAGAGCAGAATCATTTCCAGTGAGCAGTCTACTCGTTATTGAAGATTTAAATTTTTCATAAAAAGCATCAGCTAAGGGTTATTATTTGCTTCTTTTCTTTAAAGGGAGATTCCCTAGAAACAGAGCTTTTCGGAGGTAACAGCTGCTTCTTTATGATAAGAACCTGGCTCTGTTCTTCTGCTTTCAAAGAGTTGTACAACAGTGTGTATTTTTTTATTTGCCCTGTAGAGATTTATTCTTTGCTCTTGCAACACCAAGTTTAATTCAGACAGCTCTTGAAAAGCATCGCACACGAGTCGCAAATCCAATAAGAAGTTAGTGCTGGTAATTTTTCTCAGTAGGCCTTCATACATACACCGTTCAGTCTTGTCTCGGGCGGCATCTTGCTTTGCTTCTTCAAAATGACGAACCGAAACTCTAGCTTTCCCACACTTCTGACTCAGATTGAAAAGTAGACGCCACACATCTTGCACTGAGAACTCATCTTATTCTCAAATGCTGTGCCTCTAGAGTGCTAGCACAGGCTTGCAGTTCTCTGCAGTATTTAGGGGGTGCATAATATAGTACATACAACTTATCCATAAAGGCCTTAAACCTATTAATTCCTGATGTTTGTTTGACCGTATCTCCAACTGACAATTCTAATCTGTCATTAGCACAGTGCCACAGAATAATTGAAGGAAATTTCTCCTTCAACAATGTCCCAACACCGCTCGTATTGCCTAACATCACGGCTGCACCATCACATGTAACACTGATTAAATGTTGTCTTAAGTAGTCGTCCATTATCCTATAAGAATGCAGGCAGTTAAGGAGTGAAGTGAAAATTCCTTTCACATTCACGCTTTCAAGTTGAACCAAATCAAGAAAGAAATTTACTGGGGAATCCATTGCACTGTTTGCGAGAAGAAATCAAGCATATACAATCAGTGTAGGTTTTTGACTTAAAGTAGTTGACTCATCAATAATAAGGGTGATTTTACTTTTTAATCTTACAACTTCATTGACCAAGTTTTTTCTCATTTCTTGTGCTATGTAATTCACAATATTAATGCAGGCATTTGTTGAGTGAAGAATGTGGCCCATATTAACGCCAGTCATCCCCTGCAGATCTATTTCAGAGCAAAAACTATTGAAGGACTGTTTTTCTTTGGCTATTTTGTGCGAAAGATCTTCATAGTTATTTCTTTCTCTTGTGCCAAGAGTTTTAAACAAATCGTTTCAAGATGTTAATTTTTTCGTTCCAAAATAAATTTCAAGGTGGCCTTGTGTGCTGAATTTTCTTAGTGATCAAACATTTTTTTTCTTAAAGAAGTGAGCTGCTGTGATCGCTTGGTGCCATAACTGGTTACCTCATTATTTACCCATTCCTTCAACATCATAATGGCATTTCTTTTTCTAAGCCAAGAATAAAAACTTTTCTGCACACCTTGCACCCAAGCATCTGATCATGGAAGTCAAGCCAATCGTACTTCTCACAAAAAGAGTTTTTTTGTTCCAAAGTCCAGAAACTTGGCCAGGCAGTTTCAGGACTTTCAAGACAATCTGCATCAGTGCAAGAAGGACCATCGAGTGTGTCTGAAGTAGAAGGCAAAACTTCATCAGAAGACGCAGAATTTAATTGGTGAAGAAACACATGAAGATGCAGACTATAAAACAGTTTGACTGCTCTGTGTTCACTTATTCGTAATTTTTTATTCCTGTAGGCAAAATCTTTTTCGTGGTAAAAATTATAAAAAAATGTACTTCTTTCTAAAAAAGTCTAGTAGATGAATGGATGGGGTGATGGATGAAGATGATCTGAAAATATAGATGAAAAGTAACAATGAAGGCAATGGCTTTGTATATTGTAAAGCACTAAGTTGTCAGGTCATATGAATAAACTAAAAAAGAGAGGTGTAAGCAATAATAAAAATGATTATTATTTTTATATTTTAATCAGGTTTTCGAATGATTTATAATAAACTTGATCGCTTAACCTGTGTAATCGCATAGACTTCAAACTAAAAAAATTGCGATAGTCTAATAATGTCAAGCTTAGCTTTTAGATCCTGTATCTACATTTTCACAACCCCTTGCGTTTACACATGCACCTCAGACCAGCCCCAATACATGATGGAATGTTATTGTGTTGTGCACTACTGCGCCATGCTGAAAAATGAGTTGAGGGCTCATGCAGACCATCGCTTTAAACCATACAGAAAAAAAAGGGGGGGTGTACTTGGGGGCACACAAGGCACAGGTACGGCTAGCTGCCAACAACCTCTAGAAATCAATGCAAGAATAAAATACATGTGTGTCAACATTTGTATACAGCCACTGCCAACTAGATGTACCGAAGGCCTGTGACGCATGCACCCCAATATATTGAGCAAAGAGACATTCCCAAATGTGCAGCACAGAGACATTCCCGAATGCACAGCAGAGAGACATTCCCAAATGTGCAGCAGAGACATTCCCAAATATGCAGCAAAGAGACATTACCAAGTGTGCAGCAGAGAGAAATTCCCAGAAAAGAGACCACCCAGCTTAGTCCAGCAAAGAGACCACCAGCAAAAAGGCCATCTGGCATAGTTCAGCAAAGAGACCACCTAGCCCAGCAAGGAGACTGTCCAACTTAGTTCAGCAAAGAGACCGCCCAGCCTAGAAAAGAGACCACCCAGATTAGTCCAGCAAAGAGACTGCCCAGCAAAGAAACTGCCCAGCAAAAATACTGCCCAGGAAAGAGACTTCCCAGGAAAGAGACTTCCCAGGAAAGAGACTGCCCAGGAAAGAGAGTGTCCAACCCAGTAAGGAGACCACACTGCCAAGTCCACCACACAGCACAACCCCATTGAGCATGATTTTTTTTACAACAAACAGACCTGGGGCTAGTGAGGAGGAGTAGACCGCCTGACAGGCTACTTACCGCCACTATCCATGATCCGACACATGGCGCCACACCGATTTCCCATACAGCACTGAGGGGCGGGAGATTTTTTTCTGGAGGAACGCACCAGAACACTGTCTGGTGCATTCCACCAGAAAAAAAGCCTTGGTTTATCTCCAGTTGTTTAAATAGTTGCTTGGCATGTACTTGAGCATTCCAGTGTGCAGAGATGCACTCATTCACATTCAAATGCTGGAGTAGGCCCAGGCAGGTAATTATTTCTTACTGCAGCTATAACACCACATTCCAATGTGAACCCATTTATCCGTGCCAACTTCCTTTGCCCAAATTGGAATAATTACAGTTTCATAAGAGAGACTATCCTTCTGTTTTTGATGAGAGTATGGCTGTTACTTCAAGGGATGGTAAAATTCCAATCTGTTATACTACACAGAGGGATCCAAGGTAATAAAAAGCATAGATTTCCCCTTTAATCTTCTATAAATTATGCGGTATATGACAAATAGATACAGTGCATGACCCCCCTCCCCTTTTTATTTTTGTAAACAATAAGGGTTTTCCCACACACATACAAGTATGTATATGTATGCATGTTTTTTTAACAAAAGAACACATCTGAATTTCACATGAGACACTTTTTTCGTGGAAAAGGATCATATTTATTTTATGTCTAAATCTAAAAGAGAAGCTGATGCCAAAAGGCTGTGAAACATTGCACAAGGGAGTGATAAATGACCCTGACCTATTAGTCAGATGATTCAAGGAAATGCTTCTGAACATGTAGCTTGCTTCTATCCATTATCCTTTTTTGTATGTGTAAAAAGGAAAGCCAAAGTTATACTGTCTAAGGGCTCATGTGATATTGAATGTCCACATTATACATAGCTCCCAACTATCTAACGAACTAACTTGAGAGACTGTCCCTGATTTAAAACAAAGTCCCTCTGTCCCTCTTTCCTCCTCATTTCTCCCTCATTTTGGTCTGATCTATACAGTTGCATATAAAATTCACGTTTTATCTGTCAAAAAGTGTTTTCCAGTGATAAACCTTTCATCCAATTACTAAATTACTATTATATTATTATATTATATATTATATTATATTATATTATATTATATTATATTATATTATATTATATTATATTATTATTTTAATTTTCAAAAGTCAGTATAAAGGAATAGTAGTGGTAAAAAAGCACTTTTGGTTTTAACCAATCACTTTTTTTGTATAATTCTCCTTTAAGTGGGCGTGGCAGGGGGTTGTGTCCTATGCCTACATACTTTTGCAAACAGGTGTCCCTCATTCCTGTCTTAAAAAGTTGGGAGGTATGCATTATATACAGTAGGTTGTGAAATTTCCAAGCATTATTTGAAGTGCATTGAGAAGCAAGTGGGCAACCATGCGATCTTCTCTTTTTATGCTAGTTCCTTGGCTTGCATGCGCATCTTCCAGCTTCACTAGTTAGTGTGGTGCTTACCCAAAACATGTATGCAGGTCCAGATTTCTGGTTGCAGATCAGGGACTATTTAACCACTTCTGCCATGGAAGAATTTACCCCCTTCCTTACCAGACCACTTTTTGCGATTCGGCACTGCATCATTTTAACTGACAATTGCGCGGTCGTGCGACGTGGCTCCCAAACAAAATTTACTTCCTTTTTTTACCACAAATAGAGCTTTGTTTTGGTGGTATTTGATCACCTCTGCAGTTTTTATTTTTTGCACTACAAAAAAAAATATATATTTTTTACTTTTTGCTATAATAAATAGCTGCAAAAAATATTAAAAAAAAATATTTTTCCTCAGTATAGGCTGATACATATTCTTCTACATATTTTTGGTAAAAAATATTGCAATAAGCGTTTATTGATTGGTTTGCGCAAAAGTTATAGTGTCTACAAAATAGGGGATCATTTTATGGCATTTTTATTGATAATGTTTTTTTACTAGTAATGACGGCGATCAGCAGTTTTTATCGTGACTGCGACATTATGGCGGACACATTGGAACAATTTTGACACATTTTTGGGACCATTGGCATTAATACAGCAATCAATGCTAAGACAATTTCATAGATTACTATAAAAATGTCACTGGCAGTGAAGGGGTTAACCACTAGGTGGTGCTGTATGGGGTTAAGTGTGTCCTAGGGAGTGATTCTAACTGTGGGGGGAGGGGCTGTGTGTGACACGTCACTGATCAGCGCTTCCGATTACAGGAAGCTGTGATCAGTGACAGTGTCACTAGGCAGAACGGGGAGATGCTTGTTTACATTAGCCTCTCCCCGTGCTTCCTCACCATGAGACGATCGCGGGTATGCCCGCTGACTGTGACTATGATCACAGTCACAGTCAGAAAAGCAACCATGGCCTCCCCCAGGTTCCTTGACTTTCTGGCACTTTTGGTTGGAGGGCAGAGAGGAGGAACCTGCGATTCGATCAGGCTGCTTGGCCTCCTATAGGCGGAGGCTGAGACTTTCCTGTGTACGAAAATGGTACATAGTTTTAGGTTTTTGGTCATAAATCACACACAATTTTAAGCTCATGACTGTTGCAAATTGAATGGTAACAAATAGAAAAGACTATCATTCTGACTTTAGCATTTTTCATTCTTGTCCCAATCATTTTTGGCTACTACTGTCTATTGATATGTAAACCACTTTGTTAAATCAGAAATTTGTGATCAATAACATCTAGTTAGCATCAATTTTTGACAACATAGAAATATGTTCAACAATGCTATACCTGGGTCAAGCTGGATTCATCCACATCTTCTTCCTGGGTGGAAGGGCCAGGTTGGACCTCAGGAGCCTCAGCTGATGTTGAAGGAAGTGTTGAGAATGATGGCCTGGGTTCCATCTGTTTGGACAAAAAATGCAGCTGTGTAGTACCACAGCCTGGGGACATATATACGTCATCTGCTGATGCTCTGGATCTCATGGAATCCTGGACTTTCTTAAGCTCCCTATTATATGTGCTCCTCAGGCAACCAATTTTGGCCTTCAAATAGGTGATGTCTGCAGTGGGACACACAGGCTTCACTAATTCCAACAGTTTCTCCATCGCTGCCTTCCTCTTTAGCTTGTTTGAATAGTCCCTGCATTGTACTTGCCAGAGACATGGCAGCTCCCTGTATTTTTCGATAAAGTCTGGCAGGAAATCTGGGGCTGTAAATGTATCAACCATTTCATCTGAAATACACACCCTAATGTCAGGCTAAACTCTCCTAATCTTGTCCCAATATAGGTCTCAATCTATAAGCAGTATTGGCCACTAATCACTGATGCCCCCAATTTAAAATTGTACGGCGGTAACGATCACCCGTCCTTCACACACAGATTGTACATATGTACGTTACATCACCCGCGTGATATGCTTTATATACACTGCGTGAAACTCCACCCCCGTCCTTCTTTCTAGTGTATTCCCCACCAGGAAAGTGCTGCAAAAAAGTAAGTAGGTATTTGTCATGTGTTATTATTACTTTCCTGCTGGTCCACATGCTTTTCTTTACTTTTGTACAGTTTAAAAGTTTGAGGTTTGTGGACACAGGAAACTCCGCCCCTGTCCTTCTTTCTAGTGTATTCCTCTTCTCTTTCTGGGCAGTGGGAGAGACAGCAGGTGTGTGCTGTTATCAGCAATGACAAAAGCCCGGAGCAAGGCAGTTCCAGATCCAGGAGGAGATATAACGTTCTAGGAGCATAAATGACATATAGTTTCCTGGCCACCTATCATTTTTGAAGTCCCTTCATATTTCTAACACATAGCATGTACATACCAAGAATTACAATCCAAAATAAATTCTATTGTGGAAAGGGTAAAAAAAAGCATTACCTGTGCTTTTAGTAGTATCCACAGAGAGCACTGGTCCAGGCAGCAGGCAGTGATGTGCTTAGCGACAGCAATAGTAATTATCCAGGCAGCCGGCAGGAATATTGTCTATAGTCAGCACAAGGATATTGTCAGCACAGCAGTCCATAGAAATTGCCCAGGCAGAGACAGCCAGCACAGCCATAATATTGGTCCTGGTACACTGTTACCTGCAGACATTACTTATTGTACCACTCTCCAGCCCTTCATAAACATACTGCCTCTTGCTACAGCTAATCATTTGCATAGTCCAGGTAGCGGTGTGGTTCGTTCATGCGGGAGGCATGGTGGCAGTAAGTCAGCAGCAGGCCTAGGGCTGCAATCAGGTAAGACCTGTGCACAGGGGCACAGGGGTAGAGGCTTCGACCCACCCAAATCTCTATGAAGCCTCCGGACTCCAGACCCTAATCCGAAAACCAGAGAAAACAATAAAAATAGTTTTCTCCATCCGGAAAAAAAAATCTGGAGCCCCTCACATATGTGAGACCCCTGTGTACTACAGTAGCAGGGCAACAGATCAGTCCAAGCGGTAGGCAAAAGCATAGTCCATAAAAGAGGCCAGGGTCAGATGATGTGCAAGCAGTCCAAGAGATAGGCATAAGCGTAGTTGATAAAACAGGCCAGGGTCAGTTTACGTGTAAGCAATCCAAACGGTAGGCAAAGGCATAGTCACAAAACAGGCCAGAGTCAGTTCACGTAGAAGCAGTCCAAACAGTAGGCAGAGGCATAGTCAAAAAACAGGCCAGGGTCAGTTCACGTGGAAGGCAGTGGCATGGTTATTTGGGGAAGCATTAAAAATGGTCAGCACAGATGATGAAAATGGGGAAATGGTTAAAAATATGGGCTAATATTTTAGGGATGTATGATAAAGTTGGAAGAATTCACCAATGCAAAGGCTAGGTTGGGAGGGACACTGGCGACAATGGTAGCTGGTATCTTTTCAAAACCCTCTTTTGGTGCACATGCAACATTTTTTTTGCCATCTTCGGCCTGCTTCAGATGGTGGAATGCTGAAGGGGAAGTGGCGCTCATGAAGTCGGCAAACAGCCTCAGAGCTAAAATCTTCTGGGGGGGTCTTTGGTGATAGATGAGGGACGTGACAACTTCTTCAATGAATTTTGGGAAGGGGGCGGGGCTTTCCATGGATTTGGTGTAGACTACGTAGGAATTATGAATGGCCAAATGGATGAGATAAATTGCTACTTTCTTGTACCAGGATTGGGACCTAATTATTTGACAAATAGGGCTGAATCATTTGATCATTGAAATCCACTCCCCCATGTAGAGATTATAATCTTGGACACACGTTGGCTTTTCAATGGGACCTCATCTTCTTTGAACCTCAATTGTAGTGTCCTCATGGATGGTGGACATCATGTGCACATCCCTTTTATCCTTCCACCTCAAGGCCAGCACTTTGTTGCATCTCAGTGATGCTCTTTCCCCCCTTTGCAGCTTTTTGTTCGCTAGTGATTGTGGGAAGCCCTTCCTATTTTTTCTGGAGGTTCCGCAGGCCAGGGTTTTTGCAAGGTATAAGTGTTTGAAAAGGGGAAGGCTGGTGTAAAAGTTGTCAAGGTATATGTGATATCCTTTGTTCAGAAGGGGGTATGCCAGGTCCCATACAATCTTTCCAGTTGTGCCCATGTAGGCCGGGCACTCAGGGGGCTGGAGCTGGGAATCTCCTTGCCCGGTGGTTGTGGGGGCCTGCCAGCGGGGGGGGGGGCTTATCAGAATCTGGAAGCCCCCTTTAACAAGGGGATGCCCAGATCCTGCCCCCCGTGTGAATTTGTGATGGGATGCAAATGTACCCCTACCATTTCACAAAAAAAGTGACAAAAAGGTTAAAAAAGACAAGGGTCGGTTTTTGAAAAGTCCTTTTTAAATTCTTCTTCTTTCATCTTCTTTATACTTGTCTTCATTTCGTGTTCTTCTTGTTCTTCCAACTTCTTGTTCTCCATCTTCTTCTTCATCTTGTTCTTCTTCCTCCACTCTTCTCATCCTGCATCTTGCTCTGGCTTCTTCACAGCACCGTTCGCACGATCTGCCTCTGTGGGAGTCTTCAGCCGTGTGATGCTTCGATTCTTCTGACACTTCTTAAATAACAGAGGGCGGGGCCACCTGGTGATCTCAGAGGGGTGATGCCATTTACGTAAACGGGTGACCCCGTCCCCTCTGACAACACGGGAAAAGCCATAGGGAAGTCCCCGTGCATCACCCGGAAGGAAGACCAGAACAAAGAAGATAAAAGAAGAAGCATAAAGAAGAATAATTTAATAAAGGACTTGTCAAAAACTGTCTCTTCTCTTTTTTAACCTTTTTGTCACTTTTTTGTGAAATGGTAGGGGTACATTTAAACCCCATTACCAATTCACACAGGGGGGGCCGGGATCTGCGGCTCCCCTTGTTGATAAGCCCCCCGCCCGCAGACCCCCACAACCACCGGGCAAGGGTTGTGGGGATGAGGCCCTTCTCCCCATCAACATGGGGACAAGGTGCTTTGAGGGGCAACCTCAAAGCACCCTCCCAATGTTGAGGGCATGTGGCATGGTACGGTTCAGGAGGGGGGCACTCTCTCATCCCCCCTCTTTTCCTGTGGCCTGCCAGGTTGCGTGCTCGGATAAGGGTCTGGTATGGATATTTTTCGGGGGACCGGACACCATTTTTTTTACATTTTGGTGGGGTTCTTCTTAAAATCCACACCAAACCTGAAGGGTCAGGTATGGATTTTGAAGGGGACCCCCACACTATTTTTTTTTTAATTTTGGCACGGGGTTCTCCTTAATATCCATACCAGACCTGGAGGGCCTGGTATGGAATTTAGGGGGGACTCCCACGCATTATTTTTTTTTTTTACATTTTGGTTCAGGGTTCCCCTGTGGGGAAATTCCCATGCTGTCTTTATCAAGGAACTTTTATGTTTATTGCGAACCGACAATTCATTGTAGCCGCGAGTAGTTTTAAATTACTTTTTTCCTTTATAAATGTAATTTTGCTGTGAGACTGTTCTAAACACGAGGAATTATGTTTTTTTGCATTGATACATGTCCCCTGGGGCAGAACCCAGGTCCCCACACACTTTTTATGACAATACCTTGCATATAAGCCTTTAAAATTAGCACTTTTGATTATTCATGTTCGTGTCCCATAGACTTTAATGGTGTTCAAATGTTTGAACACATTTTTTGCCTGTTTGCATGTTCTGGTGCGAACCGAACAGCGGAGGTGTTCGGCTCATCCCAAGTTGTGTTTTTTTTAAACATGCCTGTTTAGCCTCCAAAAAAGGCAAATTTATGTCAAACATACATGTTATACAACAAGCTGTTGGTTTGTTCCATGTGCTTGGAGTAAAATGTTTTATACCCAAGAATGTGTGACTTCTTATTTCAATGCTCAATATTAGTTTGTTTGTTAAGTTGGTGTAGTTACAGTAACAAGAAATAGTAATAAGATGGCGCAAAAATCAAACACCGTCCAAAAAACCTCTATAATAAAAAACAGGGGGGGGGAGGGAGGGGGGGGGAAAGAAGGGGGTAAGAAAATGGGATCAAGGGAAATAAAATATATATGTGTGTATATATACACACACATGCACATATATACATGTACACATGCACAAAAAAGCACAGATAATGTCCACAGAGTTCCTTAGGTATGGTCCATAAAAGTTCAAACTCCTAACACCAGTGGCAGCAACTGTCTTGAGAGGAGAAGCACAACTCTCTAGGAAATATAATGTAGAAAAGACAAGAAGTGCGCCAAACTAAGTGTAGTATATAAGGTAAATGACATTTAATCTGATAAAATCGCACAGCCAATTGGCTACTCACAAAATGACATTGTAGTCAGGCATAAAATGTAACGGAGGGGAGGGTAATCACAACCACTTCTATCCGGAGGAGCGGAGATGATAAATAGCTGGAACGGCCATTAAAGATGTTCAGCAGCAGAGGCTTCAGTGTAGCAGCCTAGGTTTTGTAGAAAACGCCGCCTCGTGGATGTCTAGATGATGGCAATAGGCAGTATCAGTGCCTTCTAGCTTCCGGAGAGTCCGAGAACCCGGAACCGGAAGTGCGTCCCAGCGGTATACGGAGCTTGCGTTCCACGCTGAAACGCACTTCCGGTTCCGGGTTCTCGGCCTCTCCGGAAGCTAGAAGGCACTGATACTGCCTATTGACATCCACGAGGTGGCGTTTTCTACAAAACCTAGGCTGCTACACTGAAGCCTCTGCTGCTGAACATCTTTAATGGCCGTTCCAGCTATTTATCATCTCCGCTCCTCCAGATAGAAGTGGCTGTGATTACCCTCCCCTCCGTTACATTTTATGCCTGACTACAATGTCATTTTGTGAGTAGCCAATTGGCTGTGTGATTTTATCAGATTAAATGTCATTTACCTTATATACTACACTTAGTTTGGCGCACTTCTTGTCTTTTCTAGTTACAGTAACAATGGTGCTTATTTACTAAAGGCAAATCCACTTTGCACTACTAGTGCACTCTCAGTGCACTTTCAAGTGCAGTTGCAATGCACGTGTAGTGCAAAGTGGATTTGCCTTTAGTAAATAACCCCCACTGTGCTGTAAAATGTACCAAAATCAGGCCATTTTAGCAATTAATTCATGGAGTTGAAAGGGATGAATATTTTTATCATTAAAGCATTACATACAATAACAAGAAATAACATTGTGTGTGTGTGTGTGTGTGTGTGTGTGTAGCAGACTCACATCGCAACATAATAGTTATCTAAAGAAGAGATTGTCACCTCATGTATCAAATAAGTTACGTTTGCACTATCGAAGAAAATGGCCAAAATGAAAAGGCCATTTGAGAACCTAGGAGACAGATAAGAAACACAAACAGTAATTCAAATAAAATATGAGCTTAGTTTTTCCCAAAAAATGTATTAAACATCTGTAAAATTTTGTTGTATGGTAAATGCCCCCTACCCACAAAGTAATCTACATAGTTTTGCCTCACTTCGTGGGCGCTTTGGGGGGGCAAGCCAGTATGGGCACTTTCGAGCGCCGTCATTGCTGCAGGTTCTGATGAAAAGTCTGCTTTAGTCGCAACTGAGGCCAGATAGCTGGCTGTATTCTTTTGAAGGTATTTGTGTGGAATGCAGCAGCTCAACACAACGTGGCTAAGTTTATGTTCGGCCAGGTTGATGGACATAAGGAAGAGACGGAACCGGCTGGCCATTATGTCAAAGGCATTTTGCACCACTCTTCTGGCACATGCCAGCCGGTAATTAAAAACCCTCTGCTCTGGAGTCATGTTACTCATGGGGAAAGGCCTCATCACATGTTCCCCCCAAAGCGAAGGCCTCATCCACCACAAACACAAAATTGGAGCCCTCAACATTCTCCTCCGGAGGTGGCAACCCCAAGGTTCCATTTTGTAGACGCCGGTAAAACTCCATCTGGGCGATTACTCCTCAGTCAGCAAAGAGACAGGTATATATCTTGCCCATAGTCTTTGAACCTGTACTAATTATATCTACCGCCTGTTTTGTTCTGTTTTGTTTTGTTGATCGATCTTGTGTTTTGTGGTGGCTGTTGGGAATGAGGGATTGATTATATAGTCATGGATGAATTAGTTGACGTGGTTTAAACTCCTCCTGGGGAATAAATAATAATAATTGTGCGGTAAAAAGCACGGGTGCGGTGAAGCATGGGCAGCAGGAGGGGGCAGCAGGAATACACCCAGCGACGGCATGGGGATCCCGTGAGATCTGAACAATCCTGTATTTCTCTACGGTTGTCCCACATCGTGTAGTTGGTTGCTGGTCATCTAGGATATAGAACGGAGTCTCTTGGTTATGAACCCATATTCCCAGAGACCGCACACGTATCGATTTTCAGATTAAATGTGCATTGCCCGTGTCAAATTTGTTCATGGTAAATCATTGAAAGTTATAGAAGCTGAATCTAGAATAAGAGGACAGGGAGGCGAGAGGTGTCCCTTACAGGTTGACCTTGAACAACCAGAAGGACTTGAAGAGATAGAGATGGACAGAGTGAGGAATTTGGGCATGTTTCTGGGAAATGTAAATAACATTTAAAGTGGTGCATTGAATATTAACTACTGTACTAATTTGTTTGTTTAATGTCTTATTAAGAGTAATAAGTGGTCACATATTGCTCGGCTTGCTCCCCTACCTGTGGTCACCTTGGGGGTGGACAGGGCTTTGACTGGTATACGTTTTGGGAAGACTTGCGCGGCAGTCGAACACTGTAGATCAGGGGTCTTCAAACTATGGCCCTCCAGTTGTTCAGGAACTACAATTCCCATCATGCCTAGTCATGTCTGTGAATGTCAGAGTTTTACAATGCCTAATGGGATGTGTAGTTCCACAACAGCTGGAGGGCCGTAGTTTGAGGACCCTTGCTGTAGATGTTCCTTTCTCTCTCTCTCTCTCTCTCTCTCTATCCTTTTGTCCTCGTTAACTTGAGACTGTGATATAGTCTGAACCAGTACCAGGTGACGGATAGAGGAATTGTTGGACCCTGTCCAGGACAGCCTCGTGACCCATCTAAAAGCCTGAGCAGACACATAAATATCTCGCGATTAACCATGCATGATTGCTCGTTACAGAACGATAACAGGGATGAATGTGTGTAAACACACAAATCCCGCTTCACTTAGGGGAGGAGAGAGATCATGTGTTCATACTAAGCATGAACACCGATCTCTCTCCTCACCTAGTCAGTCCCATCCCCCCTACAGTTAGAACCCCTTAGGGAACACAGTTAACCCCTTGATCGCCCCTAGCGTTACTCTCATCCCTGCCAGTGTAATTTGTACAGTAATTAGTGCATTTTATAGCACCGATTGCTGTATAATTTTCAATGGAATCAAAAATGTGTCAAAAGTGTCCAATTTGTTCTGCCACAATATCGCAGTCCCGATAAAAATCACTGATTGCCACCAAAAAAATGAATAAAATAAAAATGCCATAAATGTATCCTCTATTTTGTAAACGTTATAACTTTTGCGCAAACCAATCAATATGCGCTTATTACATATTTTTTTTACCAAAAATATGTAGAAGAATACATATCGGCCTTAACTGAGGAAATTTTTTATTATTTTTTTATTTTTTATTTGGGATATTTATTATAGCAAAAAGTAAGATATTGGGGTGATTTACTAAGAAGAAGGCACTGCACCAGTTCATACATTAATTGGTTCACTGGAAAAGTCATTAATTGAAGGTGTGAACAGGCACACATTGAAGCGCAAACAATAAAAATAAATACCCACATATGTAAACTGCAACTGGTAGGGTAACTGTGGTTTTCTCATTGATAATAGTGCACGCCCAATACAATTGGTTAATTTCATCTCATTGGATGTGTCTTGTTAGGCAATTAGTAGGTGTACTCAGTTAATTAACCCTTTTGATGCTAATCTCATTCCTATCACTTCTAATGTATCTTTGAAATGTGTTTTTTTCTTTTGTTACCCAAATCTTTCAATACATTACAAAGAACAGACAAGTGTTTCTAAACCCAATAAATTAATATTCTCAGATCTTGATCTTTAAACGTGTCCATACACTAATCAGTTAGATCATAAATGAATTAGATTTAGTGCAAGAGCCTGTTTTTAAATTAATTGTCCAAGTGCGTCTTCCAATTACCTATTTTGCCTAAATATCGAGTTGTACATCTTAAGTGCCAAATTTGGAATGTAGATGTTCCATGACCCGCTTGTATTTTCCTAATGATATTTCTTGGGCATTATACAAGGCTCATGAGAAACCACCTTTTTTCAAGGCATACTAGAGTGATCAGGAATCTTCAAACTATGGCTCTCCAGTTGTTGCGGAACTACATATCCCATGAGGTATTGTAAAACTCTGACATTCACAGACATGACTAGGCATGGAAGCCGAAAATTCATTATAGCCACGAGTGCTTTTAAATTACTTTTTATTTTTTTACTTACAGAAATGACATTTTGTGCAGGGACAGTTCTAAGCATGGGAAACAAGCGCTACTTTACAGGCATACTATACACACCCCCTAGGTACGAAATGTAAAGGAATATTAAGCATTATTAAAATCACTGCTCCGGAAAAAATAGCCGTTTTTAAAACTTTTTGCATTGATATAAGTCCCCTGGGGCACGACCCGGGTCCCCAAACACTTTTTATGACAATAACTTGCATATAAGCCTTTAAAATTAGCACTTTAGGTTTTTCATGTTCGAGTCCAATAGACTTTAACGGTGTTCGGATGTTCGAATGAATTTTATTGCCTGTTCGCATGTTCTGATGCGAACAGAACTGGGGGGTGTTCGGCTCATCCCTACTCCAGATCAACTTTCTTTGCAAACATTCTGCAAGTCTGCTGCAAGTTCTGGTTTAGTTATGTTGTGTAATAGTTATCCCACCACAGGGGCCACTGTGGCTGAATTTTCATCAGTACTCCCTGCTGTGTGTAAGCTTTTTGATTAATTGGTTCTGGGGTGTGGTGTGCAGAGAGGTGAGTGGTATCCATGAGATATGATATGGAGTTCAGAGAGGTAGAAATCAACCCCAATATCCCATTGGTGGAGCACAATTTGGAATGTTTTATTTTTCCTTGTTTATATGCTAGCATCTCACCTTAAACAAAGGCCACAACAGGTCTAGTGGTGTTTTTAGGAAAGGAGAGGAGAGTGGAGTGCAATGTGATTTTCCATAAAGGATCCATATATTAAAGCATTGTCAGACCGGCTGTAGATTTCGATGCAGGCGAGGAGAGGAGAAGTCGAACGTGAACTGCCGTTAAGGATTTGTATACTAGATATTAGGGGTGCTGAAATTAATTGTTGCATTGATGCATCGGGATTCGGGTGTCCCCGATGCAGCATCGATGCATACGGACTGGAAAATCGATTGCGGGTGACGTCA
Source organism: Lithobates pipiens (assembly GCF_037356315.1). Taxonomy (NCBI): domain Eukaryota; kingdom Metazoa; phylum Chordata; class Amphibia; order Anura; family Ranidae; genus Lithobates; species Lithobates pipiens. The sequence continues at coordinate 259,832,035 of NW_027507903.1, read as the reverse complement.
TAAAAACTCGCCCCTCCCAGGAAAGCACTCCGAGCATATTTTTAAAATGACTTTTTTTAAATAAATGTCGACTTGCTGTGAATGATGTGCCCCGCTGTATGTGCTTTTTAAAAAAATGCGTCACTTGATACCGAATTTCACAGTAAATACATCCCGATCATGTGCCGTGCCGAGCCCGGCCCGCCTCTCGCCTCCCTCCTCTCACGTCTCTCGAGTCCTGTCATCAACGGGGAATTCTTAGCCCCGAGAATTCCCCGCTGACATCAGGACTCGAGAGACTTGAGAGGAGAGAGGCGGAAGGCGAGAGGTGGGCAGGTGTTGTGCCGAGAATGGTTTCCCCATCGAAATCTGTTCCCCCTGGCTCTCGACTCAGATCGGAACTCCGCCTTACCAGCCCTCTGAACTGAAGCTCCTCCTCCTCTACCCCGAATGCAAAGCACACTTCCACCATCCCCTGTACAATATTATTAGTCTATTCTATCTATCTAGCCTAATCTATCCACATATATATATATATATATATATATATATATATATATATATATATATATATATGTATTAGTCCATCCACACATATATATAGTACAATATTATTACTCCTTCCATATAGTTCCGATCTGAGCCGAGAGCCAGGGGGAACAGATTTCGACGGGGAAACCATTCTCGGCACAACACCGGGCACGGCATATGATCAGAATGTATTTACTGTGAAATGCGGTATAGTGACACATTTTAAAAAACAGCACATACTTTTTTTAATAAATACAGCGATGCACATCATGCAATGTAACATTAAGTAGAGTACAAATGGCTGCACGCTGGCTGCATTTGATGGGCACAGCTGACTGCATTTGATGGCCACAGCTGGCTGCATTTGATGGGCACAGATGGCTGCGTTTGAGGGGCACAGGTGGCTGCGTTTGAAGGGCACAGGTGGCTGCGTTTGAAGGGCACAGGTGGCTGCGTTTGACGGGCACAGATGGCTGCGTTTGACGGGCACAGGTGGCTGCGTTTGAAGGGCACAGGTGGCTGTGTTTGACGGGCACAGGTGGCTGCGTTTGACGGGCACAGGTGGCTGTGTTTAATGGGCACAGGAGTTTAATGGACACAAGTGGCTGCGTTTGACGGGCACAGTGGCTATGTTTGATGGGGGAGGTTCAGTATTTTTCAGTTTGTTTGCGCCCCCCCCCCCCAAAAAATGTTTACCAGCCGCCACTGGTCAGCACAGAGATGGTACAGGGAACTTCACAGGGCTGTTTGTAAGCTGTGGATTGTTATCCCTCCTGACCTCCCAGCAGCCATGTGTGAATGTCTGTAGCTTGTAGTGCACTTTAAGGGAGTGAGGTTATTTTTAATTCAAAGCGGAGTTCCAGTCAATTTTTTGTTTATTAAAAGTCAGCAGCTACAAAAAAGTGTAACTTCTGACTTTTAATAAAAAGACACTAGGCGGCCCAAGTGGAAGTGGGAGCTCTTCGGTAATCGTGATGCATTGTGATGCATAGCGGAATCAAATCGAATCATTGACCAGATAATCGTTATCAAATCGAATCGTGAGACCAGTAAAGATGCACACCCCTACTAGATATGTTGTGGTCTTTGTTTAAAGTGAGATGCTAGGACAAACTCCTGGGGCATGCTTGGATGGTGGGAGCAATTGTGTTCACAACTTTCAAGAACTGTTTTTTGAGCACATGATCTTCACATCTCATTACGTTTTAATGCACATGCACTTTATTATTTGGGACTTATTTTATTGTTTTTTTATGTAAAATCAGATGAATACCTGCTTTTGATTCAAGCACTTTTATCACTGTTTCACATATTGTCTCATAGTATTGTATTTTTTTGATTTTTTTTTAAATTAGGGATAGTCATGTATGTCTATTTGTCTTTTTGCTGTTCAGCTTCTTGAATTAGTGCACTTCATCACGGTTTCACATAGTATCGCATATTACTGCAATTTTTGTTTCGTGTTTTTTATTGTATAATTTTTATTGTTTTTGAGAATGTTCTATTTCATATTATAAATGTTCTTTTTTATGTTTTGTTAAATTTTCACCCTAGTAAAAAAAATAAGATGTAATCCAGTGTTATGTATTGATTTTATTCAAATATCTTAATAAATGTTTTTCTAAAGATCAGCTTTGTCTTAATGCACTATTTAGTGAACAGAGGTACATTTTTTAGGGAAATGGTAAAATATAGGCCAAAAACGCCTATAAATGAGAGTTTTTTTTTCTACTTCAGCCACTTTGGCTTAGATTTTGCAATTTTGCTGACAATCCACCTCTCTTCACTTATTAGGTTTTTTTTGTTTGTTTTTTGCGCTTTTTGTGTGTGAATAGCATTTGGATTTTCATGCTCAGAGAGTATGTATTTTGTGTTAGTAATTTAAGGACATCCTTAACAGGTGTACCCACTTTGAATTTCTGGCTCTACATTGACTGAACTTTCATTTGTGTCATTTCATTTCATTTCATTTTCACTTTGTGCATGTGTGTGTGTGTGTGTCTCTGTCTGTCTGTGTCTGTGTCAAGAGAGTACATTTGGGTGTCCTTATAGAGTTTTTAACACATGTATTTTCTATTTGTATTTTGTTTATTATGTCTTTGCAAAACATATGTGTTTTAGAGCAATTATTTTGTTTACTTTTATTTATTTTTTTTTGGGGGGGGGATATTTTTCCCTGAAATATTTTTGATGTTATCAATGTGTGTTGTTTGTAGGTTGTTAGTTTCACTATGATATAATTGTCTGTGCTGCATTATTTTGCAAAATCTTCCTCAAGATGTTGTAACTAATAAATGTTTAAATCCTTAAGAGACTGTCCGTTTGTGGGCACAGTCCTTTTAACTCTGTTAATTTCCTCTGCAAAATGGTCAGACCTCAAAACCATATTCTTTTAGTGTCTCAACAACATAACATACATGTGTTTTTTGCTTTCCTTTCTCTTTTCCAAGTCCTATTTTGTTGACCAATAAAATTTGTAGCAGATTTTTATGTTTTATGTGTTTTGTTTCTAACTTTGTTTCACAGTTGCAGCTTAACTAAGCTGATTGGCATGGCAAATCAAAGAACGGTGTGATTTGTCTAAAAGCTACTTTCCTGGTGCCTTCATGGTAGCATAGGCATGGATTGTGTGTATGCTGCCATGGATAAGCACCAGAATGGAAAATTACAGAGAGGTAAGCATTCCATTTTTGTGCAGTGGTTCTCTGCCTCAGTCCTCAAGTACCCCTGACAGGACATATTTTGAGATTTTATCTTGGCTAAAATAGCTGCCTAAAATAACAAGCCATTGACTCTGATTTAAAGCATCTGGGTAAGATGAAGGAAAACCTGGGAACATGGCCTGTTGGGGGTACTCGAGGACAGGGTTGGGAACCACTGATTTAGAGCACTGAGCTAAAATCTAGCTTAAGACAATCTTATTCTAACTGTGGGCATTTGAGGGAAACCAAGTGAGTGTTAGAACCCCTGCTTGTCTTTTTTAAGTTTGGCTTTGTGTCCCTTTTCTGAAAATTGGCTTCACTTCCTGTCACATAGCCAAACAGGAAGTGAGGGTAAAACTCTACCAATGTCTTTCCTTGGGGATACACAGATCACTCTAACTAGTGTCCCTATTAGGCAAATTGCACTCTAGCACTTTGTTGCGTGCACCCCAAATTATCAGGTATTTTGGGGTTTATTAAAGGCAAATCCACTCTGCAATACAAGTGTACTCGCTGTAAATCTGAGTGGAAGCACTGGTGATTTTATCATCCAATCATGTAGAAGCAAAGATGCTGATTTTTTATTTTCCTTGCATGTCCTCCTCGGATCTCCAGCAACTGCACTTCCAATTTGCCTTTAATAAATAAACCCCAAAGTTCAAGATACCTAATAATTTGGGGTGTACATAGCAAAATGCTAGAGTGCAATTTACCTAATGGGGAAACTATGCAGATTCATCTGTGTGTTCCTAAGGAAAGACTTTGGTAAGGTTTTACCCTCACTTCCTGTTTGGCTATGTGACAGAAAGTGAATACATTTGAAGGAGAAACTGCCAAAATGTGTGAGGTGTCTTCACCCTATCGGGGTGCACACACCCCCAAAAACTGACAAGACTTCTAACCCCTCTGCACTCTATCCCAAAGAAAAAGTATTTAATTTAGATTAACTTTGCAAAGACACATTCCTTCAACTGTGATGCATGTCAATGACCCATTTAGACCTTGTTTAGTAGAAAACACCAGTTGTCTTTCATTATAAACATTTGTTAGTCCAGTCCTGGAAATCTGTATCTGCCTTACTATTAATTTCCATAAAAATTGGGTTCCTGAAGCTAGAAGCACCAAATGCACCTAGATATGCGACCACTGTGTATATGAGATGCACAACTGCTGTGTGCGTGGAGGTATGTACCCGTGGCGCATATCTGGTTCCCGGAAGCGGTGGCCAGCACACAGGAATGACATCACACCCCTCCACGAAGCTGCTTGTACTGCTGCTAAAAGGGACACAAAGCCAAACTTAAAAAAGACAAGCAGGGGTTCTAACACTCACTTGGTTTCCCTCAAATGCCCACAGTTAGAATAAGATTGTCTTAAGCTAGATTTTAGCTCAGTGCTCTAAATCAGTGGTTCCCAACCCTGTCCTCGAGTACCCCCAACAGGCCATGTTCCCAGGTTTTCCTTCATCTTACCCAGATGCTTTAAATCAGAGTCAATGACTTGTTATTTTGGGCAGCTATTTTAGCCAAGATAAAATCTCAAAATATGTCCTGTCAGGGGTACTTGAGGACTGAGGCAGAGAACCACTGCACAAAAATAGAACCACAGCATCATCACCTTCTCTTGCTGTCTCCCCCAGTGTACATTCCACTTCTGGTCTAAAAGGAAGTTTGTACAAAGCATTGATGGTTCATGGGTGTCTGGACAGCAAACAGAATTTGTCCATGGTTCAAAAATGAAATCGGTAAAATGCAATAGCCTTAGCAAAAGATATATGTTCGTTGTATTTTCATGTGGATGTTTTTATACATGTGTGCCTAAGTTAAAAAAATGGCATTAGCAGAAAAACTCAATAGAGAGCATCTTTCTAACATTGTTTGTGAAAAGTTATATTTTAACCAAGTAAAAATGTATACTGGGAAAATGTGCAATGCCCAGCAATTGTTCCACTACAAAATTCATTGTTCTAATTGGGAGAATTATCAATGGGATAAATTATAAAACATTTGCTTATCTCTACAATTTTAGAAGAAAAAGGAAATGTGATGCTAACCAGAGCCCTCACATGTATCTTTTTATCTCACCCAGGATAACTTTTGACGTATATTTATTCTGCATTATGGGCCAGAATTGTATAAATAGATTCATGTGTTTGTTCAGCAAATCATTATTAACAATGTGATAAGAGATACAGCATATGGAATCTGGAAATGTATATGGTTATGGTTTCTTAAATGTGTATATGACCATCTGTCAATGTCAGGGGTTGGGCTCGGAGACCAGTAGCTATGGCAGTTGTGGGGTTCAGCTTTAAGTGGAAAGTTCTCAGAGAGGTAATCCAGCCGTGTGTAAGGTTAAGGGCTTCCTGCCTGTGTTCTTTTGGTTAGCATATAAAGCAAACAGAAAAGGGTTCCCGTGAAGGGGTAGAAAACATAGTCCCAAAGCAAAAGTCCAGCAACACAAATATAAGCCTCTTGGCTAATAAATAGACCTCACTGTGTATGCGCCAGTTCTGTAGGTATCTTTTCATACAGCCTACTTGTCTCCTTTCTCAACAAAAAAACTGAATAACCCAGGGAAATGTAAATTATACCCCAGGTGAGGGGAAAGGTGTGACCAGTGCTTAATGCCTAGCGTCCTGCTACAGACCTTTATTTACCTCATGAATCTCAAAACTCTGTGCAGCAGATACACACTATCTACCACTGATAGGAGCTGTTTGTCACATAGTAAAAAAGTTCACACCGACCAGCAGGATAAGTACATAAGCAGGTCACCCTGGGAGATGACACAGACTCACCCTGATTACAAAATGAAAACATAGCGTGCTGTCAGGGGTCAGACTCAGAGACTACTAGCTATAACAGTGGAAAGGTTCACACAGAAAACAGAAAGATTAATGCACAAGCCTCACCCGAGGTGTGAAGTCTGGGTTGTAACTGGTCTTCACCAGAGTTTCTGATGGGGTTGATGGTTTTCACTGTGTGCTAATGCCAGGTCCCAGTTCTCAGAAATGTCCCACTAGTTGAGAAAGCCAGGGTCCAGTAGCAGGGGTGGCCAGGTAGGGATCAAGAAGAAGCATAATCCGTAAACAAGCCTAAGGTCGATTACAAGTGGTTGCAGGCTGGGATCAAGTGGAAGCATAGTGAATGAAAAAGCCAAATGTAGGTAAACGGGGTTGCAGGGTAGATATCAAGTGGAAGTGTAGTTGCGGAAAAAGCCAAAGTTCGGAAAGAGTGGTAGTAAGATAAGGATAGCTGCAGGTGTGCAAAGGAGCAAGATATTGGCTGGAGAGAACACAATAATTTAGCAAACAGGAAGTGCAATGACATGGTTTAAATCAGGACATTCATGGGAGGAGCAAAATATTTCAAGGGCCACCAGAAACAAGAGAGAAGGCAAGGTTGTCCAAGGGATCAGACAGGGAGTTGTTCAGCATCTCAGGTGGAACAGCGAGAAGAGCTACAGCCAAATACCATAGAAGTCCCAGGTTTATATCTGGATCCTGACACTATCAGTACATAGCTAGAATTTATGAGCTATAGATATTATGACTTTCTGTCACTAGGATGTGGTAATTACTCTGGGTAAAATTAGTGTCAGCGTAAACCAATATATGGTTTACTTTTTGGTAAGAATGACGTTTTTTTTTATAGTTATTGGACTAAATTTAATTATCTCTAAACCAGCCCTCAAACTTTTCACTCACCTGCTAGCATTTTGCGAGTGTTAAATGAGGGCTGGCGAATGTGTGCTGCCTAAGAGGAGGGGGGGACGTGCACCGCCAGCAGGTGAGGTTAATAAGGAGCTCCTCTCCCCGCCAGGAGAAGAGAGAAGCAGAAGAGTGAGGAGGCGGGACTGTGTGATGTGAGTGGCGCAGGGCGAGAAGATGGGACTGTGTGACGTGAGCGGCGACAGGAACCCAGCAATTCAAATGAAAGCAGTTACAGTGGGCAATCCCCTCTCTTTGATGATCGGCCAGCTCGACTCTTCCTCTGCACAGGTGAAACTGTACTGGCAGGTACAGCTGGGACTGTACTGACAGGCACAGGTGAGGCTGTACTGACAGGCACAGGTGAGGCTGTACTGACGGGCACAGGTGAGGCTGTACTGACGGGCACAGGTGAGGCTGTATTGATGGGCACAGGTGAGGCTGTACTGACGGGCACAGGTGAGGCTGTATTGATGGGCATAGGTGAAGCTATACTGGTGGGCACAGGTGAGGCTGTATTGATGGGCACAGGTGAGGCTGTATTGATGAGCACAGGTGAGAATGTAATGACAGGCACAGTTAAAATTGTATTGATGGGCCAGGTGAGTCTGTATTGATGGGCACTGGTTACACTGTATTGATGGGCTCTGGTGAGGCTGTGCTGATGGGCACTAATAAAGTTGTTGTTAATATTTATTTTTGCAACTTAATTCTACATAAAACATTTAAGTGTCATTTCATGAGATAATTTATGAGGGCGTATTTAGGGGTGGGGCATGGTTAGGTGGGGCAAGTGGTGGCAAGTAACCTTTAAGGCCTGGCTAGTAGTTCAGGACTTGAAATTTTGAGCCCTGTCTAAACTATATCACAATACTTTACAAAAGCAATACCAGCCTGGAACAAGAGAGTAGGGTTGTATAAAAAAATAAATGAATTCCTCTTAAGAATGTTTCTCTAAATCAGGATGTTTCTGTGTTGATAACAAGAACAACACAGTTGTAATACATATAATACATATACAGTATGTTAAATTGCAAAAAGCTAAAAAGTTTTACCTGCTTAATAACTTGTAATGCACCACTTCGAATAAGTAGGCATTAGCTTTTGGTTCTGTACAAACACAGGTTCAGGCTATTTTCTGTAAAAAAATGAACTTAGCTTTGAAAGGTCCAGATTCTACTGTATATGGAGGAGCTCATTCATAAGAATGCTCTCAATTGAACTTGAAAGATCTGACTCTTTGTGGAGGAGCTCACTCATAAGAAAGCTCTCAAATGTACCTAAAGGTCCAGGTGGAACCCATAAGAAAGCTTACAGCTGATGTATTGTTTTTCTTTCTAATTGGATATATTTGTAACACTATTTACACTAATCTTCAATAGATGTATCTAAACATTGCTCTTTAGCTAACAAAATGCTACATTACGAATATCCTAAGCTCCCCTATTTGGCAATAATAACCTTTGCACATTCTTCTGAGGGATTGATTATTTTTCCAGGATGTATAGTTGCAAAAAAAAAATGTGAACCCTTTTGGAATGATGTGGATTTCTGCCATCTGTCCACCAGCTGAAGCTCAACAGAAATGGGTGTTGGACAGGACAATGACCCAAAGCATAGAAGTAAATCAACAACAGAATGGCTTAAACAGAAGAAAATACGCCTTCTGGAGTGGCCCAGTCAGAGTCCTGACCTCAACCCGATTGAGATGCTGTGGCATGACCTCAAGAAAGTGATTCACACCAGACATCCCAAGAATAGTGCTGAAGTGAAACAGTTCTGTAAAGAGGAATGGCAAAGAATTACTCCTGACCATTGTGCACATCTGATCTGCATCTACAGGAAACATTTGGTTGAAGTTATTGCTGCCAAAGGAGGTTCAACCAGTTATTAAATCCAAGGGTGCACATACTTTTTCCACTTTCACTGTGAATGTTTTCATGGAGCGTTCAATAAAAACATGGTAACATTTAATTCTTTGTGTATTATTAGTTTTATTAGTGTTGTTAGTTTAAGCAGACTGTGATTGTCTATTGTTGTGACTTAGATGAAGATCAGATCACATTTTATGACCAATTTGTGCAGAAACCCAAAAGGGTTCCCATACTTTTTTTTACAACTGTATAGCATTATTTGAGCCAGTCACTTCGGTTAAGGTTTTTTTACTTTTATCACACTAGTCCACGGAGAGCAGGAGTAGAGGAAGCAAAGGATACCTGAACTTTTCTACATAGAAGTCTCTGGTGGTCTTTATATTTTTTTCTAAACTTTCTGGGTCCCTCTCTCATATGGCTATAATAGTTGGTCACTTAAACTCCAGTTGTATCCCAGGCTTTATTTTTCAAGGCAAAACAGCATGGGAAAGTAACAGTGTTGACTTTCCAGTCAGTCGCAGTCAGGGAAAACTGCAGTTTTTCCTCTAGGACCAAAGTAGAACATTTAAAGCAGCTAGCATCTTTAAAGGGCCCTCTAAAGAGAGGATATCTTTGTAGCACTATAAATTCCTGGCTTCAAAGACCTGAGAATAAAATGGTTGGTACAGTTGCATCCTCACTAGGTAAACGCTCAGGAAGAAAGACCATATGCCAACAAGTATCTCAAGTAATTACTAACCATCCCATCATGCATCCACAGAACCCACCCCAAGCCTGATGACTGTGTAAGACTTCAAATATTCTTGGTAAAGATTTTCACCTTTAGTACACCCTTCTTACTCAAAGAGGAAGTTACTGAGATGAATCATTCCATACTTAGAGAATACCAACAGAACACAGGCATGTTGACCAAAGCTATCTGCTTCATACAGAACAGTATAAAACGAAAATGCAGAAAAATACTACATCACTACATACTGTATGGAATAATAGAGTTCAGCTATACAGAGTTTACACATGTGTGTGGAGGGTAGGGATTGGACATGTCTTGTTTGCCCCTTATTCCCTGTATTCAGTTCATCTAAGGAAAAGGATATAGTTTCCTACTTTCATTCTATTTTATATTCTCTTTTATTGTACTTTTGCTAACCACACATCTCCCTGAGTAAGCCAAATGAAAAACATAACCGGTTTGTGATTTTGTACAGTTCTTTGAAATATTGGAAAGAAAACCTATGTTGCTTGCCATGTGTCCTTAATCACAGCCTTTTTTCACAATACACTAACCAGACAAAGTTAGATTTGTACAGAAATTCTCCTGAATATATACATACAGATTTGTTCAATCTACAGAGGGCCACACAATTCATGATGCATAACTGCCTGGCTTTCTAAATTGCATGATTCTAAATAGATCAGGGAAATCAAAATGCAGATATTAAAGAGGAAGTAAACCCTGATGGGTTTACTTCCTCTTTTTTTCCCTGCAAAGGTAAAGCATAATGGACTACTATGCATCGCATAGTAGCTCATTATGTGTCACTTACCTGACACAGGAGCCAGCGAAGTCGCCGCTGTCCCCTGTAGTCCGCCGCATCCATGTTGCTGGTGGCGTCTCGCAGCTCCGACGAATCACAGCGGCGCAGCCGCGATGACGTCACTCCCGCGCATGCGCATGGGAGTCGCGTCTCGCAGCTCCGCCGCTGGCATACGGCGAAGCTGCGATGACGTCACTCCCGCGCATGCGCACGGGAGTCGACAAATTAGGCAAATCCATTCATGGATTTGCCGCATTTAGTGCGCCTGCGCGCCGCTGTCTACGGCGCATGCGCCGTAGACAGCGGTGCCCATTTTCGGGCAAATATCTCCTAAACCATATAGGTTTAGGAGATATTGCTTGGACCTACAGGTAAGCCTTAATCTAGGCTTACCTATAGGTCCAAGTTGTTTGGAAGGGTTTACTTCCTCTTTAAGGAAAAACAAAAAGTGATGAATCAAAATTCTTCTGGTTCGATTGTCCCTAATTCTATCAGTAATAGAGAATGCTAGTAAGTAATAAGATCTCTATTTATCATATTGGAAAATACTAGATCCTTTACCTCCACCTAACAGGAAACAATTGTTTCACTGTTCATGCTTGAAAAGACATTGGTGGATTTGAGAGAATGGTAGTACTGTACTGTAATTTTTATTATCTTTCATTGAAATAAATGAGAGGTCTGTACACTTATGAATGGGTTAAAGGTAGCCATACATACATATCATTTTCTTATCAATAGGCTTAATGTGGCTTAAAAGTTTAATTAACCTTACCAAAAAGAAATGGTTATGCAGATAAGGAACATTTGTACATAAAAGCTAACTTTACATCTTTGACTAAATTTAAATAATACCTTTGCTATAGGTGTAAGTCCCTTACACCTGTAACAAATGTCTCTGAAATTGTGGCCGAAATCGGGACTGACATGCGGGAGTGCATGAACTCGCACGGCTTCATTCCCGCAGCTCAGTGTGAACCTGGGCTGAAACTCCCAGCTCAGAGCTACTGTATCAGGAGAGCAATAGCACTTGTGATGGGATTTGACTAGGCCTCTATTAGCAGTTTCCTAGCAACATCCTGGGGGGGGGGGGGGGTTCACATTTTTGAGGTATGTAAATGGCCTTCACCAAGAGCATTATTCAACTTTGGTCATAGCTGCACAGTTTGTTTTTCAGCTATATACATAAACTTCTGAACTGCTAACCTCTTAATTAATTAAATGCAAATAATCTGTAGCTTGCTTGCACTACCATGTGTTTTACACATTAAACATAAAAAAAAATCACAATATACTGTATGAGGAGTCTTCAAAAAGTGTCCATACTTTTTTATATTTAATAGAGTTAAAAAGAAAAAGTGAGGATTTTTTTTTAAGACTCCTCGTATATGCGTGTAACACTACTCCCAAATAATGACCTATAAAAGGACAAGTGAGGCAGACAAACAATAATCCATCATTTGTTATTGGGAAAAAACTGAACTTGATTCTTCACGTGATCACACACATTCAAATTTTGTAAATTAAATAAAAAATATTTTCAGTCCCATATGCTAGAAAATATATGGAAATCTTCTTCTTATCACTTTTTTTGAAATCTGCCCTGTGGTACACTCCACTTCGTCACCCAGATCTGCACTACACATTTCATCACGGTCAAGGGATCTACAGACACCCTTTTTAGGTATCGACAGTTTTTTTTTTTTGGGTAAAGGTAAACTGTGGGGGTTATTTAGGAAAGGCAAATCCACTTTGCACTACAAATACACTTGGAAGTGCAGTCGCTGTAGATCCGAGGGCTACATGCAAGGAAAATAAAAACAGCATTTTAGCTTGCACATGATTGGATGATAAAATAAGCAGAGCTTCCCCTCATTTCAGATTTTCCCCTCAGATTTACAGTGATTGCACTTCCAAGTGCACTTGTAGTGCAAGGTGAATTTGCCTGAAGGAAGGAATCTGAAGGAAAAAATCAGCAGAAAATCTGATAGTGTGTATGGAGCTTTATGTTTCACATTTGTGTGATTTATACTGAAGCCAATTGACCTGTGATCGTTGTTTCCTAAATTGCCCCGTATTTTCACATCCGTGATCAGGTCGGTATTGTTACTAATCAGTAGATCCAATAATGCTTTATTTCTATTCGGTGCGTCTACCATCTGAACCGTGAAATTGTCCTGCAAGACATTTAGGAACTGGTGAGCCTTAGATGAATGCGTGGTTCCCTCCGCCCAGTCTATATCTCGATAATTAAATTCCCCCATTATGATAACACTTCCCATCCTTGCTGCTACTCCCACTTGTGATAGGAGATCCGTCTCCCCCTTCTCCCTCAGATTAGGGGGCCTATAGCATATTCCGAGTATAATTTTCCCCTTAGCTTCATCCCTTTGGAGCTCTACCCATAAGGATTCCACCTCCTCCCTAGCTCCCTTAGTGATATCATCTCTCACTTGTACATTATTCTTGATCTATAGGCATACCTTTTTTTACGCAAACTATCCTTGCGATAAAGGGTATACCCTTGAATGGTTGCCAGCCAATCATGAGAACATACTATCACATACTATCCTCTTATTGAGTGTTCTGAGATTGACTAGGACTTGTTACTATACTTACCTTGGGTTTATGTGCTTGAGTCAACCTACCACTAATGCCCCCAATACTACCCTCTGGGATATGTTCCACCCTGATTATCTCTACCTCTGGGCCCTCCCCCGTCGCATAGTTTTAAAACCCCTCTAACTTTTTGGTCATCTTTACTCCCAGCTGATCTGCACCCTCCTCATTTAGGTACAGTCCTTCCCTTCTATAGTATTGGTGATCGACTGAGAAGTTGGCCCAGTCTTCCAGGAATCCAACCCCCTCCTTACTACACCAGCTCCTCAGCCACTTGTTTACTTCCCTAATCTCCCTCTGCCTTTCTGGTGTGGCTCAATGTTCCAGTAGTATTCCTGAAAATACTACCTTGGAGGTCCTTTTCCTCAATTTAGCTCCCTAAAATCATTCTTTAGGATACTCCATCTGCCTCTGACTTTGTGATTGGTGCCAACGTGCACCATGACAGCCGAGTCTTCCTCAACCCCTCCCAGTAGTCTGTCCACCAGATCCTTGATGTGCCGAACCCTAGCGCCCAGTAGACAACATACAGTTCGGCACTTCAAGCCTTTGTTACAGATTGCCCTCTCTGTCCTTATAAGAATTGAGTCCCCTACCACTAGGGATGAGCCCAATGTTCGAGCCGAACGTAAGTTCAACTCGAACATCGGGTGTTCACCTGTTCACCAAATAGCAAACAATTTGGGGTGTTCACGGAAAATTCGAAAGCCACGGAACACACTTTAAAAGTCTGCGAGAGAAATAAAAAGTGCCAATTTTAAAGGCTTATATGCAAGTTATTGTCTTAAAAAGTTTTTGGGGACCTGGGTCCTGCCCCAGGGGACATGTATCAATGCAAAAAAAAGTTTTAAAAATTGTTATTTTTTCAGGAGGAGTGATTTTAATAATGCTTAAAGTGAAACAATAAAAGTGAAATATTCCTTTAAATTTCGTACCTGGGGGTCTATAGTATGCCTATAAAGTGGCGCATGTTTCCCGTGTTTAGAAAAGTCAGAGAGAAAAATGACATTTCTAAAGGAAAAAAAGTAATTTAAAAGTACTCGCAGCTATAATGAATTGTCGGTTCCAGCAATACACATAAAAATCATTGAAAAAAAGGGCATGGGATTCCCCCACAGTCCATTACCAGACCATTTGGGTCTGGTATGAATATTAAGGGGAACCCCAAACCAAAATGTAAAAAATAAATTGTGTGGGGGTCCCCCCAAATTCCATACTGGGCCCTTCAGGTCTGGTATGGATATTAAGGGGAACCCCGCGCCAAAAAAAAAAAATGATGTGATGGTCCCCCTCAAAATTCATACCAGACCTGCAGGGGAACCCAGCGCCAAAATAAAGAATGGGGTGGACAAGAGAGCGCCCCCTCCCCCTGAACCGTACCAGGCCACATGCCCTCAACATGGGGAGGGTGCTTTGGGGTAGCCCCCCAAAGCACCTTGTTGATGGGGACAAGGGCCTCATCAACGGCGACATCACCGTGTGGCCCTGCCCTTGGTTATTAAAGAACTGTCAAAGTGAAGACGTGTCATATGGCGGGGAGCCTCCCATGGAGGCGGGTCAGTTGCATTTTTTTTTAACCATCGGCGGAACAAGAGAAGAAGAAGAAGTGTTTGTGTTTTTTTTTTTTAATAAAGGACTTGTCCCCAAGTCGTGGCATATCATTTTTACCATTTTGACACGTTTTTTGTGAAATGGTAGGGGTACATTTGTACCCTGTTACCATTTTACACAGGAGGGATGCCGGGATCGGGAGGTCCCCTTGTTAAAGGGAGCTTCCAGATTACGATAAGACCCCCACAACCACTGGGCAAGGGTTGTGGGGATCAACATGGGGACAAGGTGCTTTGGGGGGCTACCCCAAAGCACCCTCCCATGTTGAAGACATGTGGCCTGGTTACGGTTCAGGAGGGGGGTGAACTCTCTTATTACACCTCTTTTCCTGCGGCCTGCCAGGTTGCATGGTTGGATAGGGGTCTACTATGGATTTTTGAGGGGGACCCCCACGCCATTTTTAAAAATTTTGGTGCGGGGTTAATATCCATACCGGACCTGAAGAGCCTGTTACAGAATTTGGGGGACCCCCATGCAATTTTTTATTATTTTGGCTTGGGGGTTCCCCTTAATATTCATACCAGACCCAAAAGGCCTGGTAATGGACTTACCCTTAGCTTCATCCCTTTGGAGTTCTACCCATAAGGATTCCACCTCCTCCCTAGCTCCTTTAGTGATGTCATCTCTCACATTCACTTGTACATTATTCTTGATATATAGGCATACCCCTCCCCCTTTTTTTACCCAAATTATCCCTGCGATAAAGGGTATACCCTTGAATGGTTGCCAGCCAATCATGAGAACATATTATCGCATACTATCCTCTTATTGGGTGTTCCGAGATTGACTAGGACTTGTTACTATACTTACCTTGGGTTTATGTGCTTGAGTCAACCTACCACTAATGGCCCCAATACTACCCTCTAGAATATGTTCCGCCCAGGTATCTCTACCTCTGGGCCCTCCTCCGTCCCATAGTTTAAAAACCCCTCTAACTTTTTGGTCATATTTACTCCCAGCTGATCTGCACCACCCTCCTCATTTAGGTGCAGTCTGTCCCTTCTATAGTATTGGTGATTAACTGAGAATTTGGCCCAGTCCTCCAGGAATCCAAACCCCTCCTTACTACACCAGCTCCTCAGCCACTTGTTTACTTCCCTAATCTCCCTCTGCCTTTCTGGTGTGCCTCAAAACGCTCACAGGTCACTCAGCTGTGTTAGAAAAAGTGAATGGATATTCGCTTTCCTAACACCAAACCGCCTCTCCTCCAATCAGGTGCTCAGATCTGTTACCCGTCACCTGACTGGCAGAAACGACAGGCACTGTGATTGGACGGCAGGCATCCAATCATAGCTGAGGACGGGTAGAGAGGACGAGAGAAGACATCGAGGAGCATCGAGAAGCTGTCCCACCGAGTCAGGTAAGTGCAGACGGTGGGCTGGCGGGGGGCACACTGGGAGCATTTGATATGGCACTGTGGCTGCATTTGATGGGGCACAGTGGGAGAAATTGATGGGCACAGCAACGGCAATTGATGGGCACAGTGGGAGCAATTGAGGGGCACAGTGGCAGCAATTGATGGGTGCAGTGGTGGCAATTGATGGCCACAGTGGCTGCATTTGATGGGCACATTGGCGGCAATTGATGGGCACAGTGGTTGCATTTTATGGGGCACAGTGGCTGTGTTTGATGGCACAGTGGCGGCAATTGTTGGGTACATTGTGTATGCAGAGATACAGGATATGTGCAATTCAGCAAAAAATAAAAATAAGACCCATTCCAATCTCACGTACCCTGAAAAGAAAGCTCTAGATGCTCTAATAATTATGATCTGGTCATTAAAAGTGCAGACAAAGGAGGAGGCATAGTTGTACAAAATAGAGCTGACTATGTTAATGAAGCCAACAGACTCAATTCAGATACTAATATGTATGTTAAACTAAAAACTGATCCATTGCCCAGGTTTACATTGGAGGCTACTGCCCTTGTTAAAAATGCACTTAGTGAAAAAATTATTACTCCACAGGAAGCCTCTTTCTTGATTAAGGATGTACATTTTACCCCGTACCTATATCATTTACCTAAGGTACATAAGAATTTGACTAATCCCCCTGGACGTCCTATTGTGGCAGCCATGGGTAGTATTACCAGTGGCTTGTCACAATATGTTGACCAGTTTCTTCAGCCACTTGCCCAATCCCTCCAGTCCTACATTAGAGATGGCACCCATTTGCTGGAATTGCTTTCTCCCTACTCTTGGGAGCCCAGTTATCTCTGGGTCTCCCTAGATGTCCAATCGTTGTATACTATCATACCGCACACTGTGGGATTGAGCGCCATACAATCCTTTTTGTGTCAGGACCCTATGCTGAACCCCAGGCAAGCCTCCTTTATTGTTGAGGCTACCTCTTTCTGTCTCACTCACAATTATTTTAAATTCGATAACAATTTTTTTCTTCAAGTGAATGGGACTGCTATGGGGGCAAATTTTGCACCTTCATTTGCCAATCTTACTATGGGGCATTGGGAATCCTTGCACATATGGCAAAACAATCCTTTTCTCTCCCACATTGTGTTCTATGGTTGTTACATAGATGATGTGATTATTATTTGGGATGGCAGTGCATCTTCAGTCTTAGATTTTGTTACACATTGTAACAATAATAATATGGGCTTACAGTTTACCTCTGTTCTGGATAAAGATAAGTTAGCTTTCTTTGATTTGGAATTATTTTCTGTTGGCAAAGATATTCATGTCAAGAATTTTACCAAACCTACTGCAGGGAACTAAATTTATAAAAGTTGTCATCACCCCCAATGGCTCAACAATATACCCAAGAGCCAATTTTGCAGACTGAAAAAGAATTGTACTAGAATTGATGATTGCGATAATCAGAGTAAGACTTTAAAAGCAAAATTCCTTGATAAAGGGTTCCCAGTAAATCTTGTGGAAAAAGCATGTTCTCAATAGACATGTGCATTCGTTTTCGTCCGAATGCATTTTCGTCCGAATTTCAGCTATTTTCGTTTTCGTTTTGACAAACGATAACGAAAGCACAAAATCCGAAAAACGAAAGATCCGACATAAATAAATGCTTTATTTTCGTTTTCATTGTTACAACAGTTCGATATAGAATAGGAGATTCGACATGACTCTGACAACAATCTGTGTCTATAGAACCTGTGGTTGAATGTGCTTAACCTTACCTCTATTAGTCCAAGATTATATAGAGAAAATATTCGACAGAGAAAAAAGATTTGACAGAGAGAAAAGATTCTGCAAGTTACTGTCCTAAAAAGTGTTTGGGGACCCGGGCCCTGCCCCAGGGGACATGTATCAATGCAAAAAAAAGTTTTAAAAACGGCCGTTTTTTCGGGAGCAGTGATTTTAATAATGATTAAAGTGAAACAATAAAAGTGTAATATTCCTTTAAATTTCGTAGGGGGGGGGGTTGTCTATAGTATGCCTGTGAAGGGGCGCATGTTTCCCGTGCTTAGAATTTTCCTGCACAAAGTGTCATTTATGCAGGAAAAAAAGTCCTTTAAAATCACTCGCAGCTATTATGAATTGTCGGCTCCGTAATACAGAGAACACTCATTGAAAGTCATTGATAAAAAAATAAATAAATAAATAAAAAAAAAAGCGTGGGGGTCCCCCAAATTCAATTACCAGGCCCTTCAGGTCTGGTATGGATATTAAGGGGAACCCTGCCTCAAATTTAAGAAAACATTTGACGTGGGGTTCCCCCTAAATATCCATAACCAGACCCTTCAGGTCTGGTATGGATATTAAGGGGAACCCCGCATCAAATTTTAAAAAAAATTGACGTGGGGTTCCCCCTAAAAATCCATACCAGACCCTTTATCCGAGCACGCAACCTGGCAGGCCGCAGGAAAAGAGGGGGGGACGAGAGAGCGGCCCCCCCTCCCTCCTGAACCGTACCAGGCCACATGCCCTCAACATTGGGAGGATGCTTTGGGGGTCTGTGACCCCTCAAAGCACCTTGACCCCATGTTGATGAGGACAAGGGCCTCATCCCCACAACCCTGGCCGGTGGTTGTGGAGGTCTGCGGGTGGGGGGCTTATCAGAATCTGGAAGCCCCCTTTAAAAAGGGGACCCCCAGATCCCGGCCCCCCCTGTTTGAAATGGTAAGGGGGTACAAAAGTACCCCTACCATTTCACAAAGAAAGTGTAAAAAATGGTTAAATAAAACAAACACACTTTTGAAAAATTCCTTTATTAAAAATAAAAAAATAAAAAAAAGATTCCAGCGGTGGTAATCCACTCTTGCTATCCAGCGACGGACGGTCATCTCTCCAGCGATGTCTCATGTCATCCAGCGCAGCGAATACATCCTTCTTCTGTCTCCTCCACGGAGACACTGCAGGCATTCCGGCGGCTGGCGTTTCTTATATACGGAGGGCGGGGCCACCCGTCACCTGACCCCGCCCCCCTCTGACGTAAGGGGAAACCCGGGGTTCCCTGTGACGTAGGGGTGACCCGCACCCCTCTGATGTAACACAGGCAGGTTTCCGTTACATCAGAGGGGGGCGGGGTCACCCATACGTCACGGGGAACCCCGGGTTTCCCCTTGCGTCGGAGGGGGGCGGGGTCAGGTGACGGGTGGCCCCGCCCTCCGTATATAAGAAACGTCAGCCGCCGGGAATGCCTGCAGTGTCTCCGTGGAGGAGACAGAAGAAGGATGGAGGATCGCTGCACTGGATGAGATGAGACATCGCTGGAGAGATGACCGTCCGTCGCTGGATAGCAAGAGTGGATTACCGCCGCTGGAATCTTTTTTTTATTTTTTTATTTTTAATAAAGGAATTTTTCAAAAGTGTGTTTGTTTTATTTAACCATTTTTTACACTTTCTTTGTGAAATGGTAGGGGTACTTTTGTACCCCCTTACCATTTCAAACAGGAGGGGCGGGATCTGGGGGTCCCCTTGTTAAAGGGGGCTTCCAGATTCTGATAAGCCCCCCGCCCGCAGACCTCCACAACCACCGGCCAGGGTTGTGGGGATGAGGCCCTTGTCCTCATCAACATGGGGACAAGGTGCTTTGAGGGGTCACGGACCCCGAAAGCATCCTCCCAATGTTGAGGGCATGTGGCCTGGTACGGTTCAGGAGGGAGGGGGGGCCGCTCTCTCGTCCCCCCCTCTTTTCCTGCGGCCTGCCAGGTTGCGTGCTCGGATAAAGGGTCTGGTATGGATTTTTAGGGGGAACCCCACGTCAATTTTTTTTTTTTATTTGACGCGGGGTTCCCCTTAATATCCATACCAGACCTGAAGGGCCTGGTAATTGAATTTGGGGGACCCCCACGCTTTTTTTTAAATTTATTTATTTATTTTTTTATCAATGACTTTCAATGAGTGTTCTCTGTATTACGGAGCCGACAATTCATAATAGCTGCGAGTGATTTTAAAGGACTTTTTTTCCTGCATAAATGACACTTTGTGCAGGGACAATTCTAAGCACGGGAAACATGCGCCCCTTCACAGGCATACTATAGACAACCCCCCCCCCCCTACGAAATTTAAAGGAATATTACACTTTTATTGTTTCACTTTAATCATTATTAAAATCACTGCTCCCGAAAAAACGGCCGTTTTTAAAACTTTTTTTTGCATTGATACATGTCCCCTGGGGCAGGACCCGGGTCCCCAAACACTTTTTAGGACAGTAACTTGCAAATTAGCCTTTAAAATTAGCACTTTAGATTTTGAACGTTGGAGTCCCATAGACTTTAATAGGGTTCTTAAGTATGCTATATAGTTAGCTCCGTCGAATCTTCTTTATACATTCGACAGACACCATAAGCCTTCCAAGACAGATTCGTCCGTAATTCATGTGGATTTTCGGACGAATGCAATTTTTGAACGAAAAACGAAATAAATAAAAACGAATTTCGGGAGTAACTAAATAAATTAAGTTTTCGGACGAAAACGAAATTCCGAAACAAAATATTTTATTCTGCACATGTCTAGTTCTCAATACAAAAATACAACTCCCTCTTCATTTACATCTATCCGTGGTAGTAAAAATCTTAATGATTTACGCTTCATCACTCAATTTCATTCTCATCACAAACAGATGGAGAGTATTGTACAGAGACATTGGCCCTTGCTGCTTCAGGATGAGCATCTCCTTCCTGTTGTTCCCAATAGGCCAAAGTTTGCATACAGAAAAGCACCTAATATTAAGAGCAAAGTGGCACCAAGTAAACTTAAAGAGAAAACTCCTCCCCCTGGTAGCTCTATTCCCACTTTTCTAGCTATCTCGGGTATGTACCAATGGCGCAAAACATTATGCAAAACCTGCCAGTTTGTGAGACATGGCCAATAGGATTTTGTTGTAAAAGGAAAAACATACCCTATCAAGGGTTTTCACACATGCTCCACTGACCATGTGGTATACTGTCTAACATGTCCTTGCGGCCTGTTTTATGTAGGGAGAACCATTAGGCTACTTCGCAAGCGTTTCGGCGAGCATCGCCGTTTCATCTCCGGTGGATTAGATAATCACAGTGTTCCTAGGCATTTCCTCAAGTACCATCAAAAATCTACAGATGGTTTAAGGGTCTGGGTCATTGAGATAATGCCAAAGAACCTCCCCTCAGCCGAACGTTTCAGACATAGAGAAATGTTTTGGATCTTTACTTTAAATGTTCTTGCCCCTGGAGGGTTGAACGAGGACTTTGAAACTAGTGCCATTCTCTAGATTCCTCCTTTCCTAATATATTTGTAATATATAAGATTTTTTAGTAGTATATAATTTTCTATTAGTATATTATTTTAAATATGGTAAATATTTTTAAATAATTTTAACCATTTCGGTATATATATATATATATATATATATATATATATATATATATTTTTTTTTTTTTATATATTTAGCTAATATATTTATACATATTTTTTGCCCTAGATATTTTTCAAAATATTTTCTCTTTGCCCCTTTATTCCCTTTCCTCTTTTGCCCCTCCCTTTTTTTCCCTACTCCCTCCCCTTCAGTCTTATATATATATGCCTAGTCTTAAGCATTATTGAAGACTGTGTAAAAATATTGATTCTCATTTTCATTTTATGTTTATTTTTATTTTTAAATGTCGTTTATTGGTTGTTGTTCTGTATGAAATCATATATATATATTTTTTGTTTGGATAGGGATTTTGTTTCTGTTTCTCCTCCTGTCCTATACCTTTATATTGTGATAACACTCCATTTACATATTCCCACCCCTAAGGTCCGACCAGGTAGTATAAATTAGTCCCATGCACACACAGTCATCAGGTTGATAAAGGAACCAATGAGATGTTCTGAAACGCGTCCCTCTTTGATGACTGCTTCCTGTTTTGCTTCCTGTTTGTGGTCCACGCTGGTTATTGTCTCCTGCCGCTGGCGTCACTTCCAGGATCTTCGTGTTTTGAGACTGTGATTACGGGCTGGCCTGTCAGTTCTCTTGGAGCTCCCTGCTGTTTTTCCTGTTGGCATCCCCTGGACCTCCCTGCTACTGGACACACACAGCCTAAAGAACTGGTATATGCCAGTGACCACTGCATTCATGCCGGACTACCTACATGGATATTAATGATATGCTCTGCCAGTCTACGTATCTTGTAAGTGTTTTTAAACCTTTTGGGGAAATTAAACAGCTTTTAATTCTACACTTAGAGGCGCCTTTTCTTTGTTTTTTTTTATTGTTGGGTACAGTGGCTGTGTTTGATGGCACAGTGGCTGTGTTTGATGGCACAGTGGCTGCGTTTGATGGCACAGTGGCGGCAATTGATGGGCACAGTGGCTGCGATTGATGGCACAGTGGCTGTGATTGATGGTACCATGAGGCTGCAATTGATGGGTTTTTTTTCAGAATTTTTCAGTTTGTTTGCACCCCCCAAAAATTTTGAGCACCAGCTGCCACTGATTGAGGATCTACTCACCTTCACTCACTGCTGCATGCTCATCCATCCATCCATGATAAAAGTCACTGACATTGCTCCCCGCTTAGCAATCGTGTATATTCTGGTGTAATAGGAGTACCATCTTTGTTTAATAGGGTTTTTTTTGTAGCTGCTCATTGCTCAGCTTAGTGGGTTGCCATCTACCAGTGTGATCACTGCATTTCTAGGTAGTGTGGTGTATGTCTTGGACCTTACCCAGCATTTGACCTCCTGTTTACCCACTGTGGTTATTTATTTTCTTGGAGGAGCTGAGATTGGTCCCAGACATTCCCCACTGTTGGGGTTTGGCTATATTCATGGGTGCATTTTAGGTTAGGGTCAGAGGGGGCTAGGTAGGGGTAAGCTGATGATTCCTCAGCTCCTGTGGGGCTTCGGATGTTTGGGTGGTGGGTTTTGGGTGGGCATGGGGGGGCATTGGTGATCTCTGTTGTGGGGGGCTGCTTGGAAGGGCTTGGAGGGTGGGCATTGGAACTGTGATGTAATGTTTTTACTTTGTAGTCTCTTTTTGATACTTGATAAACTTTTTTGAGCAGGTAGCCATTTGGTTATGTTCCATTTCTTTCTTTTTTGTTGATATGTGTATTTCTGGTTAAACCAAACTGTACCTAAACTGTTTCATGGTAGCACCACCTCACATGGTTATACACTACGGTCGGGCTCCCTAGACCATGTTAACACTTTGTATGATATTATTTTTCCTTATTTTTTCCCAGGCCCCAGCACCTGGGAGACAGGGACCTTCGCACATTAATTGTGGTGTGAGCTGTCAATATGTATAGTATATTAAATTATCTGCCACAATCAGGCAGTCTATAAGTAGACTATATCACATTGGATTTGTAAGCTTATTTCCCAAGCCTATGGCTTGAAGAGAAAGGCTCCACTGTTTCTAGCGAAGGCTCACTCTGCCAAGAGTGTTGGTGCTTCCTGGGCAATCCATCATCAGGCATCAGTGGCTTAGGCTGCAACCTGGTCTTCAGTTCACGCATTTACAAGATATTACTAGGTGAATGTAAGGGATGCTGAGGATACTGTCTTTGGCCTCAGTGTTGTTCGCTGTTAAGTAGTTTCTTTGGGCCTGACAATGTCAGTCATGTGCACTGCTTTAAGGCATCCATGGCAGTCATGAATAATAACTTGCTCTGTGTCCTGTGATGTATGAAAAAAAGAATTCGATTTTTGTACTTACCTGTAAAGTCCTTTTCTTTGAGTACATAATGGGACACATTCCTATATGCTACTTCTTTTTCACATAATCTAGCCCTGCTATACAAGGGCTGCGAGACACTGCTATTAGGCCAAATCAGGTACTTAGACTGCTTGCTTTCAAAATGCATTTATTATGTATTAGTGATTACAGAGCTGCATTAATTTGTGTCTTTTATATCTGACTACAATTCAACTTTAACCACTTTCAGACCGGACCATTTTGCTGGTCAATGACCAGAGGTCTTTTTACAATTTGGCACTGCGCTGCTTTAACTGGTAATTGCGCGGTCATGCAATGTTGTACCCAAACAAAATTTGCATCCTTTTCTTCCCACAAATAGAGCTTTCTTTTGATGGTATTTGATTGCCTCTGCGATTTTTATTTTTTGCGATATAAACGTAAAAAGACCGCAAATTTTGAAAAGAAATGATATTTTCTACTTTTTGTTATTAGAAAAATCCAATAAACTCAATTTTAGTCTTACATTTAGGCCAAAATGTATTCAGCCACATGTCTTTGGTAAAAAAAAGTCAATAACTGTATATTTATTGGTTTGCGCAAAAGTTGTCACATCTACAAACTAAGGTACGTTTTCTGGAATTTACGCAGCTTTTAGTTTACGACTGCCTATCTCATTTCTTGAGGTGCTAAAATGGCAGAGCAGTACAAACCCCCCCCAAATGACCCCATTTTGGAAAGTAGACCCCCTAAGGAAATTGATAAGTGGCATGTTGAGCCCATTGAATATTTTATTTTTTTGCCTCAAGCAATTGAATAATGACAAAAAATTTTTTTATTTTTTTTACACAAAGTTGTCACTAAATGATATATTGCTCACACATGCTATGGGCATATGTGAAATGACACCCCAAAATAAATTCTGCTGCTTCTCCTGAGTATGGGGATACCACATATGTGGGACTTTTTGGGAGCCTAGCCGCGTACGGGGCCCCGAAACCCAAGCACCGCCTTCAGGCTTTCTAAGGGCGTAAATTTTTGATTTCACTTCTCACTACCTATTACAGTTTTGAAGGCCATAAAATGCCAAGATGGCACAAAACCCCCACAAATGACCCCATTTTAGAAAGTAGACACCCCAAGCTATTTGCTGAGAGGCATGTTGAGTCCATGGAATATTTTATATTTTGCCACAAGTTGCGGGAAAATTACAAACTTTAATTTTTTTTAATTTTTTTTTCACAAAGTTGTCACTAAATGATATATTGCTCACACATGCCATGGGCATATGTGAAATGACACCCCAAAATAAATTCTGCTGCTTCTCCTGAGTACGGGGATACCACATGTGTGGGATTTTTTGGGAGCCTAGCCGCGTACGGGGCCCCGAAAGCCAAGAACCGCCTTCAGGTTTTCTAAGGGCGTAAATATTTGACTTCACTCCTCACTACCTATTACAGTTTTGAAGGCCATAAAATGCCAAGATGGCACAAAACCCCCACAAATGACCCCATTTTAGAAAGTAGATACCCCAAGCTATTTGCTGAGAGGCATGTTGAGTCCATGGAATATTTTATATTTTGCCACAAGTTGCGGGAAAATTACAAACTTTTTTTTTTATTTATTTTTTTCACAAAGTTGTCACTAAATGATATATTGCTCACGCATGCCATGGGCATATGTGAAATGACACCCCAAAATAAATTCTGCTGCTTCTCCTGAGTACAGGGATACCACATATGTGGGACTTTTTGGGAGCCTAGCCGCGTACGGGGCCCCGAAAATCAAGCACCGCCTTCAGGCTTTCTAAGGGCGTTACAGTTTTGAAGGCCATAAAATGCCAAGATTGCACAAACCCCCCCCAAATGACCCCATTTTGGAAAGTAGACACCCCTAAATTTAGGGGTACACTAGTGAGACTAGGTAATAAATGGAGGGTGCCCTGAAACTATAAAAAAATAACTAACCAACCAGCGTCACCTGTAACAGTTATATGGTGATCACTGGTGAAAGGGTTAACTAGGGGGCAATCAGGGGGCTTTATGCGGTAGTATATGGGGGTCCCTGGCGCTATAAAAAGCTGCGGCGAACCTAAATACCTACCTGCCTAACTAGCATCACCTGTCACACTAATACAGCGATCAGAAAAACGATCGCTTATTAGGCTGGGTTCACACTGGAGCGATGCGGGAACGCCACGAATCCGCGGCGGGTTCCCGCATCGCATGCCTCCCGGCGGCATTTCACACTGCCCTATGCGAACTGCTGGGAGTGTCAGTGAAATGTTAATGACACCCCCAGATCAGTTCGCATATCGCAGTGCGATCTGCAAACTCGGATCGCATGGTGTGAACACCCATGCGATCGGATTCTGCTGCGGACCAAAAAAAGGGTCCCGTGCGAGTTTGCGGCGGGTGCGGCGCGAATTCAGCCATACTATCTGTATGGCTGAACTCGAATCGCACAGAGATCGGATGTGATTTGCACTGCAGTGCGGTGCGAATCACATCCGTTCTCATAAACCGCTGCAATGTGAACCCAGCCTTAGTGACACTGGCGACGGGGGGTGATCACGGGGTTAAACCTTTATTGGGGGGGTTAGGGGGGTACCTTAGAACTAAAGGGGGCTAACCCTAACTGCCCTAACAGTTATTACAGTCACAAATGACACCCGCCGGGTGATCAGGGGGTTAAACCTTTATTAGGTAATAAATGGCGGGTGCCCTGAAACTATAAAAAAATAACTAACCAACCAGCGTCACCTGTAACAGTTATATGGTGATCACTGGTGAAAGGGTTAACTAGGGGGCAATCAGGGGGCTTTATGCGGTAGTATATGGGGGTCCCTGGCGCTATAAAAAGCTGCGGCGAACCTAAATACCTACCTGCCTAACTAGCGTCACCTGTCACACTAATACAGGGATCAGAAAAACGATCGCTTATTAGGCTGGGTTCACACTGGAGCGATGCGGGAACGCCACGAATCCGCGGAGGGTTCCCGCATCGCATGCCTCCCGGCGGCAGTTCACACTGCCCTATGCGAACTGCTGGGAGTGTCAGTGAAATGTTAATGACACCCCCAGATCAGTTCGCATATCGCAGTGCGATCTGCAAACTCGGATCGCATGGTGTGAACATGGGGTGATCACGGGGTTAAACCTTTATTGGGGGGGTACCCTAGAGCTAAAGGGGGCTAACCCTAACTGCCCTAACAGTTATTACAGTCACAAATGACACCAATGCAAAAAAAAAAAAATATGCTATTGGTGTCACTGTGACTGGGGGGGCAGGGGTGATTGGGGGGGGTGATCGGGGGGTGAAGGGGGGGTGTGAGTGTGCCTGGCATGTTCTACTGTGAAGTGTCGTGTTGGTGCAACTCACCGATCCTCTCTCCTCGGTGCCGGAACGAAAAATACCGACACGGAGGAGAGATTACATCACGTCCTCTCCTGTGTTTACATTACAGGAGAGGAAGTGATGTCACGCCTCACTTCCATTCGTCAGGAGCGATCGAGAGGGGGTGGCCATAAATGAATGGCCGCCCCCTCACCCCGGATCGCTTCTGAACGACAACCGACCGCCGCTGGCACCGGGGGGGGGGGGGCCCGATCGGCCCCCCCACCCGCGGGAAGGCAGGGACGTACAGCCCATATGCCTGCCCATATGCCCATATGCCCATACGCCCATATGCCTGCCCGTGCTATTATGTCGACGTACATCGTCGTGCGGCAAGTGGTTAAAGTATAACTTAAGGCAAAACATATTTTTAGTTTTGGACAGTGGAGATGGATTAGAACCCCTGTCAGTTTTTGATGTGATGTGTGTACCCATTAGAGAGATTCATCCTCTCTATTTGTCCTGTTTACCATTATCATTGAAAGTGAAAGTAAAAGAAAAATCCCACATTTTTGGTTGTCCCAAGAAAAATAATAGAAGTGAAATCTTCCACCGGGGACACTAGTTCTGGTGATCTGGGGGTCCCCATGGGATTCCCTTAATTAGCAGGGATTTCCTCTCACTTCCTGTTTTGGCTATTGGACAGAAAGTTAAGGGACATTTTGCAATGGGAAACAGATATAATGGCAAAAATAAACCCTACAGGGGTTATAATCCTCCATTACTATATCCAAAATTAAAAAAAAAAGTTTTGCCTATAGTTCTACTTTAAGCTACTTTGGCCAGCGAAATAATTTAATTATATTTTAAACTGTATCTAAACCAAAAAAACAAACATGTAATATAATGCAGCTTACCAGTGCTTGGATGTGGAGGTTGCATGTATTGCTTCAACTGAATACATTTTCTGTAACTACCTGTTAACCGTAACTTACGTACTGAACTAACATCTCAAACATTGTTATCCACTTTCCTTGTCAATTATGTTTATTGGATTTCAATCATTAACCTCCCTAGCGGTGATCCTGAGTCTGGCTCGGACTGGGATTTTAGTTCCACGAGCGGTAACCCCGAGCCAGAACCAGTCCGAACCAGACTTGGGATCACATCGTGGATACAGGGAGGATACAGGGAGAGTTACTTACCTTGTCCCCTGGATCCAGCGATGTCCCCCCGCTGTGTGAGTGAGCTGTCCTCCGCTCGATTCATACAGTGCCCGAGTGCCGCCGAGCTCCGTTCCCTGCGACGTTACGACGCACGGGAGCGGAGATCGGCACCAAATTCAAAAAAGTAAAAACACACAATACACATACAATCTGTAAGATTACAGTACTGTATAAAAAAATAAACATCCACTTTGTCCCTAGTGGTCTGTCCAGTGCCCTGCATGTACTTTTATATTATAAATACTGTTTTTTTCTGCCTGGAATTTGGAGATTGTCCATAGCAACCAAAAACTGTCCCTTTATGTCAAAAAAGATTTTAGACCAACTAGAAAACTGCGATATTAAATTATAATCACTTGCAGAATTGAGTGATAGCGATTTGTGGGGAAATTCGTCATCAAACACTAAATCTAATGACAGCGACAATTCTGCAAATGAGCAAATTTCAGTGTTTTTGGATTTGATTACATCATTGAATAATTTTTATTATTATTTATTATCATTACTTATTATATTATAAATTTTATCATACCCGGGATGTCTGCTAGACTCTGGTTTGAACAGATTTAAGAGAGTTATTCCTAAGAATTGCAGGCCTACAATATAAAACGCCAAATTTCCATGCAAAATAATTGTACCGCTTTCAGCACCTAAAATCAGAACTGATCATACCGCCAGGGAGGTTAACAACATAGGTGCAATTGATAAGTAACATACAGAGATACAATTGATGGTACCGGAAGTAAAGAACATATACAAGTATATAGTATCATTCTGAAGTTCCAATATTATTTTAAGATATTATGACTTAACCTATTTTGGTAAAAAATTTACATATTATCCTTTTTCCAAGCTATCTTCCATGAACTACAAAACGCCTCCATCCTATGTTATGAAGATGAGAAGAAGGAGATGTTTAAAGTCTAAACCAAGAAAGCAGCCAGGGTGACAACAATGCTTCTCCATTAATACAGTACAGTGTGTAAGTGTTGCAACACCAGAACAGGAAGCGTGTTACTGTCAGCATCAGAAGGTGAACATAAAGGGGGGGAAATAATACGAATGCAGGCTCCACATCTAAGGCCTGGCAGGCTGCTATATAAAACACTTTTGTTTTTTGGTTTAACAAAAATAATGAACACCAATGTCTGATTTGTTTATTGTTGTTAATTTGTGGCATGCCCCTATATCCTTTTGTACCTTAGGGACTTTAGATTGTAAGCCCCTTGAGGTAAGGGACTGATGTGAATGCACACTATATATATATTCAGAAAGTATTCACAGCGCTTCACTTTTTCCACATTATGTTATGTTACAGCCTTATTCCAAAATTGATTAAATTCATTATTTTCCTCAAAATTCTACAAACAATGCTCCACAATGACAATGTGAAAGAATTATTTTGAAATCTTTGCAAATTTATTAACAATAAAAAATAAAAAAAAATCTCAAGTATTCACAGCCTTTGCCGTGACACTGAAAATTGAGCTCAGGTACATCCTGTTTTCAATGATCATCCTTGAGATGTTTCTACAATTTCATTGGAGTCCACCTGTGGTAGATTCAGTTGATTGGACATGGTTTGGAAAGGCACACACCTCTCTATATAAGGTCCCACAGTTAAAGCGGAGGTCCACCCTAAAGTGGACCTCCGCTCATCGGAACCCTCCCCCCCTCCGGTGCCACAATTGGCACCTTTCAGGGGGGAGGGGGGTGCAGATACCTGTACAGTACAGGTATTCTGCACCCACTTCCGGGATAGCTCTCTGCGGAAAGGGGCGTAGATTACGCCCCTTTCCGCAAGTGCCCGCCCCTTTCCGCAAGTGCCCCGCTGCCTGCTGGGAAACACACAGATCCCAGAGGCAGCGGGGACCATCCTTATTGCGCAGCGCGATTCGCACATGCGCAGTAGGGAACCGGGAAATGAAGCCGAAAGGCTCCATTTCCTGATTCCCATACCCAAGATGGCGGCGGCAGCACCCGACAAGACGATCTAGAGATCGGCTTCGGGTGCCGATATCGCGGGCGCACTGGACAGGTAAGTGTCACTGTTTTAAAAGTCAGCAGCTGCAGTATTTGTAGCTGCTGGCTTTTAAAAAAAAAAAAAAAAACGCGGAGTCCCGGCAGACTCCCGCTTTAAGAGTACAGTTAAGAGTACATGACAGAGCACAAATCAAGCCATGAAGTAAAAGGAATTGTCTGTAGACTTCCGAGACAGGATTGTGTCAAAGAAACAGATCTGGGGAAAGGTATAGAAAAATGTCTGCAGCATTGAAGGTCCCAAATGAGCACAGTGGCCTCCATCATCCATACATGGTAAGGTTCCATGACTCTTCCTAGAACAGGCCACCCAGCATAACTGAGCAATTCCGGGAGAAGGGCCTTAGTCAGTGAGGTGACCTTCTGACAGAGCTCCAGCATTTCTCTGTGGAGAGAGGAGAACCTTTCAGAAGAACAACCATCTCTGCAACAGTCCACCAATCAGGCCTTTATGGTAGTATGGTAGAGTGTCCATACGGAAGTCACTCCTCAGTAAAAAGCACATGACAGCCCACCTGGAGTTTGCCAAAAGGCACCTGAAGGACTCTTAGACCATGAGAAGCAAAATTCTCTGGTCTGATGAAACAGAGTTTGAACTCTTTGGTCTGAATGGCAAGCATCATGTCTGGAGGAAACCAGGCACCTCTCATCACCTGGCCAATGCCACCCCTACAGTGAAGCATGGTGGTGGCAGCATCATGCTGGGGGATGTTTTTGAGTGGCAGGAATCGGGAGACTAGTCAGGATCGAGGGGAAGATGAATGTAGCAATGTAGAGAGACATCCTTGATGAAAACCTGCTCCAGAGTGCTCTGGACCTCAGACTGGGATGAAGGCTCATCTTCCAATAGGACAACAACCCTAAGCACACAGCCAAGATAACAAAGTAGTGGCTATGGGACAACTCTATGAATGTCCTTGAGTGGCCCAGCCAGAGCCCAGACTTGAACCCGACTAAACATCTCTGGAGAGATCTGAAAATGGCAAGTGCAATGGCTGTTTCTACAAGTTGATTGGAGTCTACCTGTGGTAAATAAGAAAAGTGGTAAATTACCAAAGGATAAGAAAATCGGTGCCTAATGTGATTTTTTTTTTTTGATATCTCAGATTTGACTTCTGTTGTATCCATTGACCACTACCATCTTGGAACCCTAACAATGTGAACTTTTTTTCTCACTGTTGGATTATTCCTTTTGAACACTTAAGGTAACAATCGCATTTACTTGATTGTTGTATGTTCCTGGCACTTTCACAAATATCTCTATTCACAGTCTCCCCAGATAGTTATGCATTCTTTATCTACTTGCTCAGTCTTGTTTTTAGCACACTTTAGCATTGTTTGTTTTCACTTTTATTCCTCGCTAGATATTAGGCACCGATTTTCTTATCCTTTTCATTCATTAGTCACTATTTTCACATTCATTCACACACACTCCTTGGTTGCGTTATTGCTCTGTTTGCACACTTTAGCATTCACTTTACACATCACACCCCCTTTTTTTCCCCTTCTTTTTCTTCTCTTTTCTTTCCCTTCCTTCCCTTTCCCTCTTTCCTCTCCATCTTTCCCTTCCCCCTTTTCCCCGTTCCTTCCCCGTTTCCACTTCCCATCCCCATCTTCCCTTCCCCTATGTACCCTCACGTCAGGGGTCATGTCCTGGTGAAAAAATTGTGGGAACTCCCACCCAAGATCCACTCCCCCACCAAAAAAAAAAAAAATGATATGCTCATATGCATATATATTTCACAGAAAATACAGTGCAACATTTATTGTAAAGTGCCAGCTTACAAAAACAAAATAAGTTAAAGTGGTTGTAAACCCTTACAAACCACTTTGACCTACAGGTAAGCCTAGATTAAGGCTTACCTGTAGGTCCAAGAAATATCTCCTAAACCTATACGGTTTAGGAGATATTCACCTGAAGACAGCCACCTCTGTCTACGGCACATGCGCCATAGACAGCAGCGCGCAGTTGCACTGGGTAAGCTGCAGACCACGGCGATATGCCGCGAGTGTCGGCTCCCGTGCGCATGCTTGGGAGTGACACAGCGCCAGAGCAGCGAGACCCATGGAGACCCACCAAGAAGATGGACGCTCGGAACTACAGTGGACAGCAGTGACTTCGCTGGCTCCTGTGTCAGGTAAGTGACACATAATGGACTACTATGCGATGCATAGTAGTTCATTATGCTTTACCTTTGCAGGGAATCAAAGAGGAAGTAAACCCATCAGGGTTTACTTCCTCTTTAACTTGTCAAACTAACAGAATAATCACCACAAGAATGGAGGGGGACAGCAGAAAGGAGGGGGGCATGGAGGAAAACTGGAGGGGGACAGCAGCAGAACGGAGGGGGACAGTAGCAGAACGGAGGGTGACAGCAGCAGAACGGAGGGGGAGTGGGGGACAGCAGCAGAACGGAGGGAGAGTGGGGGACACAGCAGCAGAACAGAGGGGGAGTGGGGGACAGCAGCAGAACGGAGGGGGAGTGGGGGACACAGCAGCAGAATGGAGGGAGAGTGGGGGACACAGCAGCAGAATGGAGGGGGAGTGGGGGACACAGCAGCAGAACAGAGGAGGAGTGGGGGAAACAGCAGCAGAACGGAGGGGGGGTGGGGGACACAGCAGCAGAACGGAGGGGGAGTGGGGGACACAGCAGCAGAACGGAGGGTGAGTGGAGGACACAGCAGCAGAACGGAGGGGGAGTGGGGGACACAGCAGCAGAACAGAGGGGGAGTGGGGGACACAGCAGCAGAACGGAGGGGGAGTGGGGGACAGCAGCAGAACGGAGGGAGAGTGGGGGACAGCAACAGAACGGAGGGGGAGTAGGGGACACAGCAGCAGAACGGAGGGGGAGTGGGGGACACAGCAGCAGAACGGAGGGGGAGTGGGGGACACAGCAGCAGAACAGAGGGGGAGTGGGGGACAGCAGCAGAACGGAGAGGGAGTGGGGGGACAGCAGCAGAATGGAGGGGGAGCATGCTCACTGTAACTAACAAAGTGTGTGTAACACACTAACCTGAAAGTTTGCCAATTACTCTGGCGGGCGGCAAACTCGCGGCGGACCTTGTGGGCGGGAGGACTTGGAGGCTCAGCTCAGGAGAGGAGAAGTTGAACTGGAGAAGTCTGGCAGCTCAGCGTTGGGCTGCACTACTGGCAATGTGCTACAGCGGCTGCGGGAGTAGTCGGTGGCGGCCCCGGGACTGTCTGGCACTGACTGGGCAGAGGGCACAGGCTGGATCCTTACCAGTAGTAAGTGTGGCTCTGTCTGGTTTAGTGTCTGCGGCTGGCTGTTCTCTTTCGGAGGTGCTGCTCAGCCTAGCAATCAGTTACTTAGGCATATGCAGGATGCGGCTGGTAACGGGAACTGAGTTTCTGTTGTGGAAAAAGTACAGGAACTCCGTTCCCAATGCGTTCCCACAGGACTTGAGCCCTGCCTCACGTCATTCCTTCTCCCTCTTTTCCTCTTTCTCCCCCCTTTTCTCTGCTTTTCTTTCCTCTTCCCCTTTTTTTTTTAATATAATGCAGGACATACAAAATAATAAATGTAGCCGTCCACCCACTAAGTACTGTAACCATGAAAAATACAAAACACATTAGTACTTGTTGATTTAAGGGACTTTTGGCACTGATATTTGATGCCTCAACTGTAGGTGCTGTTTCTTTCGGCCTCCACACCCGTCCGGGTTTTTGGGAATACCCACCATTGTGACTCTTTGTAAGCCATTTGTAAGTGATTTTTTGCTCCTCTTGCTGGTGCGCCCGCCGACCGGGGATTCTTTGTGGGATCCATTGAGGGGGTTTCATCTAGAGGATTTAAGTTCAGGAGACATCGCACAACACAGTGCAAGTGATAACTATACAGAGATGTTCATTGTTGTTCCATTTGACTTTGTGCTTACTAACTATAAATTCTAATATATGCCATCATTCCCACAGCGTAAAAACCTCTGAAGAAGACCCGGTGTGGTCGAAACGTGTCAGTTTACCAACACTTTAGCGATTGACTATCGTGTATTAATATGTATTATGATTAGCCCCACTGGCGTTGTTGTTGTTGTTTTTATATCTCCTGTACCACAGCTCATATTTTAACAGTTATTGTCAAACAATTTTTGATATCTTGAGTCAATAAAAATGTAAGCAAAATTTCCATTTTATCTAGTATTCCATCCATTCGCTGCCTGGAAAACTCCACATTGGGGACATTCCCTTTTTGATAATTTTTCGGAGGTGTGCGGCATTCTTCTTTTCTCCTATAAGCGTCTTTTCTTTTTTACATAAATAAATACCTGCACCAGGCTCCATACTGTTTTCTAAGCAGTCAGATGCACTTTGTGTTCCTGCTAGGGAAAGACTCAAGAATGCTGCTGTCTGACAACTAGCAAAGATTACCCTCCTCATAGTAATGAGGAATTCTTGGCTGGTCATAAAATGAGGAGCACTGCATTGAAGGTAAGACATACATTTTGCAGTCTTCTTTTTTGTACATTGTGATTAATAAAAAATATGACTGCAATTCTTCAAAATTCTCAGGAATCGCTGTGTACATTGAATACAATTACACTGATTCATCATATATTTCTTGCCAGCTCTAAATGTGTACAGTTCATTGAAAGGTACTGGCTTTCATATGATAGGAATCTTACATCACAATGCCACGTGGAATTACTTGAGTCATGTTTCATGGTGATCACCATAACTTGGCTTTCATCTTTCCATTAGTGCCCTCTCTTTGCACCATTTAAATTTGACAAATACTGAACTACATCTGGGACACAGGAGCCATGCTACAGACAGTTTACATGCTGAATCAATTTTCTTACGTAATAAACGACAGGTAGATTTATACAAATTCACTTTAAAAACGTCTCAAGAACACTATATAAATGAGTTCAAACTATGAAAAGCTCATTGTTGTACCATTGAACATGTCTTTTAAATTTACTCTATTTCCTGCTTTGCAAGTAATGACATTATCACTGGAGGAACAACTTTGAAGTTCCTTAATCACAGGCTTGATGACATACTCTACTCTAGAACATGTGAGCACATCTCTAAACCATATCAAATGAATATGGACTTTCTGGAAGGGTATACCAAATATTAAACTGGTCTCAACCTCAGCTTCCTTATATTGTCACTTATAAATATGAAATGAACAGCTTTATAGGATATATCACCTCAATTTGTGCCTACTAACCTAAACACCAAATCATGGGAGCGCAAAAATTACTATATTCAGAGGTAATCGTAATGTTATGCCTGCAGTTAAAGTGGTTGTAAAGCCTCAAAGCTTTTCACCTTAGTGCATTATATGCAATGCATTAAAGTGTTACTAAACCCAATAACATGAAAATAGTTCATCCCCCCGCCCCCCCACAATGCCCACGGCTTATAAATCTTCTTTTTACATTAAAATATTGCCACTATATACCCTTTTGGATGATCTGTATACCACGGTTAAATGATAAACTGCACAGTTTCTCCAGCGTTGAGCGTTCAGGTAGGAGGATATTTCCACTTCAGCCTGTATACACGCCCACATGTGTGATGTGACCTGGATATCTCTGAGAACATGTAACTGTTCTCTCCAGCATAAAAGACACAACTGAGCATGTGCAGGTCAGCTACTCTGCCTGTGTTAGCTGTCTTTCCCCTATCAGTGCAGGCGGGAGGGAGGGGGGAGATCTATGCAAACAGGATAAAACAGCCCTTTTTACACAATGCAGAAGATTAACCCCTCGAGTTCTACAGTGAGTATAACAAGCATTCTATGCTGCATATACAGACTGATTTTACTGTTGTGGGTTTAGTAAAACTTTAAAACTCCCCCCAGACCCCTCCCCCGCTTTCCTTACCTGAGCCTGATCCAATCTATTAATGTGCATGAGCGCAACAGCTCCAACCGTTGTCTCTCTCCTTATCAGCCATTGGCTCCCTGTCAGGGAAATAGGCGTAACCTTGCGAGGTACGATCGTGTTAACGCGCGTCAGCGCTCACGGAGGCGCAATGTGGTTCCCAGACGAACGCCTGATGTTGCGTCCGATCGAGTGCGAGTACGCGGGGCAGGACGAACGCATAACGTTACACGTCGTAGGCGTACAAACGCGATGGCGCGCTCACGACGTAACCCAAGCACCGTGCCTATTTAAACGTTCACCTGACAGTGCCGCATCGCTGGATTATCGTCAGCTTCTCCTGTGTACCTGTGCCTGTTATCCCTGCTGTTTGATCTCCTGTTACCGACCCGGCTTGTTTGACCTGCTTCTGCTACTCTCCTGGCTCCGACCTCTGGCTTGTACCCGACATTCCTTGTCTGCTCCCGGCACCCGACCTCGGCTTGGCTTGGCTTCTGCTTCCCGGTCCCCAGCTCAGGACCCATTGCTCTGACCTCCGGATTGATCTCCCGTGTTTGACCTTCGGCCTGACCTTGGCCCTGCCTTTGGACTTCCTTGCACAGTTGCCTCCAGAGACTGGTCTTCTCAGCTTTTCCATCTACTGCTGCTACCCGGCAACCTGTGCTACTGTGGGCACTGCATCCCTGTGTCATCTTCAGGGTTGTACTGCACTCGGCCGCAAGGGGAGCCCTCTCAGCATCTCGGCCTCCTTACCTCGTTATTGACAGTATAATCCAGCCAAATGTCAGAGGCCGACAGAGGTAACTCCCCGATAGAGGCCATTCTACAGGAAGTTATGGCCCTTACCCCAGCGATTAAGGGACTCCAAGAGAAGTATCTCCGGCTGGAGGAACGTCTGCAGCACTCTTCTGAGTCGCCCATCCCTTCCGGCCAAGGTTCTACCACTATAGTCGCAACCCCTCCAGAGCCACGAGTCCCTGTACCAGAGTATTTCCATGGGAACCGAAGAAAATTTAGATCCTTCAGGAACTCATGCTATTTATACTTCTCCCTGCAGCCTCAGACTTTTTCTTCTGAAGTGACCAAAGTGGGTTTTACCATCTCTCTACTAAGGGACGATCCCCAGACATGGGCTCATGGCCTACTAGAGCAACGCAGCTCTTTCCTTAATACTTTGGATCAGTTTTTTCAAGCTATGGCTCGCTTATATGATGATCCCTTTCGGACAGCTACAGCCGAAGCAACCTTGTACTTCCTCCGCCAGGGTGAGCGGCCTGCAGAGGACTATACAGTAGAGTTCCGTACTTGGTCTACAGATGCTGGCTGGAATGAGGCAGCCCTAAAATATCAATACCGGATGGGGTTGTCCAAAGTCCTCAAGGATGAGCTAGCCAGATTGGAGGTTCCCCCAACACTTGAGGATCTTATCCGACTTACCATTCAGCTTGACAGGCGCCTACGAGAGCGCCAGTCTGAACGCGCTCGGGCTCTTAATCCTATCCAGGCCCCACCTCCGGTCTGCCCGATGGCAACCTCTGTTCCGAATGGCCTGTTCCGTTCCTCCTTAACCACTGAGGAAAGGCTTCACCGCCGTCAGGCACACCTCTGCTTCTATTGTGGGGAGTCAGGACATCTTATAAACAACTGTCCCACAAGACCAAGTAAACCGACCCCCTGTACTCCATTTCACCTCCAAGTAACGAAGCCCGCTTCAGCCCACATCACCCTTCCTGTCACGTTGATGGTGGCAGGTCAGGAAGTCCACTTACAGGCAATACTTGATTCTGGGGCCTGCAGCTGTTTTTTGGATTTAACCTTGGCTAAGAGTCTTGCTCTCCCACTTCTTCTAAAGAAACAAAGACTGACTGTCCGTCTGGCCGATGGCTCCCTACCTAGCTCTGGCCATGTCACCAGGGAAACAAGACCCATTCTAACGACTACAGATTCAGGTCATCGGGAGTTTCTTAAATTTGATGTCCTGTGTTCTCCCATGTTTCCCGTCATCCTAGGAATCCCGTGGCTTCAGGCACACAACCCTCGGATTGATTGGTTCAAGAAAGAAATAACCTTTACTTCCGCCTACTGCCAACAATATTGTCTGGATTCCGAATCTAGAGACTTGTCCAGCTGTTTGACCGTTCAACCCGTACCCAGTCCAGCTCCTAACATACCAGCAGCTTACCAGGAATTCAGAGATGTGTTCGACAAGAAAAAGGCAGATATCTTACCCCCTCATCGTCCCTATGACTGCCCCATCGAATTATTGCCAGGAGCTCCCATTCCCTTTGGCCGGATTTTCCCTCTTTCTGAGACTGAACTTGGGGCCTTGAGACAGTATATAGACGAGAATCTGGCAAAGGGATTCATCCGTCCCTCTTCATCCCCTGCCGGTGCAGGCATCTTCTTTGTAGAAAAGAAAGACAAGACTTTAAGACCATGTGTGGACTACAGGGAATTAAATAACATCACCCTTAAGAACCGCTACCAACTTCCGCTCATCCCAGAACTTTTCCAAAGGTTCCACACTTCCCGCATTTTTACCAAACTTGATCTACGTGGAGCCTACAACCTTGTCCGTATCCGGGAGGGGGAACGAGTGGAAGACGGCATTCAGAACAAGATTTGGGCATTTTGAATATTTAGTCATGCCCTTCGGATTGTGCAATGCCCCAGCAACTTTCCAACACTTTATTAATGACATCTTCCGGGAGTACTTAGACCACTTCGTTGTCGCTTATTTAGACGACATTCTTATCTTCTCGACCACTCTGGAACTCCACAGAATACATGTTAGGAAAGTGTTATGCATTCTTAGGACCCATGGACTATTCGTTAAAGCCGAGAAGTGTGACTTTGAAAAAGAATCCATTCAATTCCTGGGACTCATCATCAC
This sequence comes from Lithobates pipiens, assembly GCF_037356315.1. Classification (NCBI taxonomy): domain Eukaryota; kingdom Metazoa; phylum Chordata; class Amphibia; order Anura; family Ranidae; genus Lithobates; species Lithobates pipiens. The sequence goes on along the minus strand of NW_027507903.1, from coordinate 259,793,045 downwards.
CACAGGTGGAATTGCCATGGACCCCCAAAAAGTGAAATCTATCCTGGACTGGCCCGCTCCCTCTGACAAGAAGGGTGTTCAGAGGTTTATCGGGTTCGCAAACTTCTACCGAAGATTCATAAGGAACTTCTCCACCATCGTAGCACCCATCACGCAGACCACTCGTCAGCATACCAAGTTCCTCTGGTCCTCAGCAGCACAGTCCGCCTTTGACCAGCTCAAGACCCTCTTCACTACCGCACCAATTCTGCAGCATCCAGATCCCGCCTTACCCTACGTGCTGGAGGTTGATGCCTCAGAGGTGGCCACAGGGGCAATTCTATCTCAGCGTCAAGGTCCCAAGGCATTATTGCACCCCGTAGCCTTTTTCTCACGGAAGATGAGCTCCCCAGAAAGGAACTACGATGTAGGTGACCGGGAACTTCTGGCGATTAAGACCGCCCTCGAAGAGTGGAGGTACCTCCTGGAAGGTGCCGCTCACCCCATTCTGGTTTTCACTGATCACAAAAACTTAGAATATCTCCGCACGGCCAAACGTCTAAGACCCCGACAAGCCCGATGGGCTTTATTCTTCTCGAGGTTCAATTTCCATGTGACCTATCGTCCAGGATCAAAGAATGGCAAGGCAGATGCCTTGTCCCGGATGTTCCCAGATTCCCCAGAAAGAATTCCACCCAGTACAATTTTGTCTCCTCAGAATTTCCTATTAATTCAACCGGATCTAAGAGCTTCAATAGTGCGGGCCTCTAGCCAGTGTACAGAAATAGAAGCTTCTTCCCTGAGAAGCCAAGAAGGGCTTCTATGGCATCAGAATAAAATTTTTGTTCCTCAGCAAGCCAGGTTACTCGTATTAAGGACCTTCCATGACCATCAACTAGCCGGCCACTTCGGAGTCCGGAAGACGATTGATCTTGTGCAGCGGTCCTTATGGTGGCCTACCCTAAGATCTGACTGTAAGAAGTACGTTGACTCCTGTACAACCTGCCAACGTAACAAGGGGTCTAACGCTAGATCCTGGGGCCTGCTAAGGCCGCTACCAGTCCCAGAAAAACCTTGGAAGGAAATCTCTTTGGATTTCATTGTGGAGTTACCTCCTTCTGAAGAGTATACTACCATCTTGGTGGTGGTGGACCGTTTATCCAAGATGGCGCACTTTTTGCCGATGAAAGGGACCCCCTCCGCCTTGGATACCGCAAAAATGTTCATAAAGGAAATTGTCCGATTACATGGTGTGCCCGACAGCATTGTATCAGATAGAGGGGTACAGTTTACCTCCAGGTTTTGGAAGGAGCTCTGTAAGTTGCTGTTAATTAGAATATGTCTATCCTCGGCCTATCATCCACAGAGTAACGGACAAACGGAAAGAACCAACCAGACGCTTGAACAATACCTACGATGCTTCTGTTCCTTTTCCCAGGATGACTGGGTTTCCTTGCTTCCTTGTGCGGAATTCGCGTATAACAATTCAGTGCACGCCTCTACCAACCAATCACCCTTTTGGGCAAATTACGGTTTCCATTCTTCATTCTTACCCAATACCATTCCTGAATCCACGGTCCCAGCAGTTCAAGACAGAGTAAACCTCATCCAAGCAAACTATCAATTGCTCCAGGATACTATGAAGAAGGCTCAGGAGGAGTACAAGAAACATTATGACAAGAGGAAGAGAATTAACCCTGCTTTTAAGATAGGGGACAAAGTGTGGCTCTCAGCAGTGAATCTGAAATTGTCATGTCCATCTCGGAAGTTGGGACCCAAATTCCTGGGCCCTTTTGAGATTAGACGTGAAATTAACCCTGTAGCATTTGAACTTGCTTTGCCTAAATCTTTCAGAATCCATCCTGTGTTTCATGTCTCTCTTCTCAAACGTGTCATCTTCAGTCCTTTTTCAGGAAGAGAAGAGGTGCCCCCGCCTCCGGTTCAGGTTGGTGACGAAACCGAATTCGAGGTCGAGTCTATCCTTGACTGTCGTCGGAGAGGTAGGACAATCCAATTTCTAATTGAATGGAAGGGATACTCTGCTGAAGAGAATTCTTGGGAACCTGCAAGTTTTGTACATGCACCTAGGCTCATACACAGGTTTCGTAGTCTTCATCCCGAAAAATGGGCTCGTTTAGGCATCCGGAGGCTGCCCCTTGGGGGGAGGCACTGTCAGGGAAATAGGCGTAACCTTGCGAGGTACGATCGTGTTAACGCGCGTCAGCGCTCACGGAGGCGCAATGTGGTTCCCAGACGAACGCCTGATGTTGCGTCCGATCGAGTGCGAGTACGCGGGGCAGGACGAACGCATAACGTTACACGTCGTAGGCGTACGAACGCGATGGCGCGCTCACGACGTAACCCAAGCACCGTGCCTATTTAAACGTTCACCTGACAGTGCCGCATCGCTGGATTATTGTCAGCTTCTCCTGTGTACCTGTGCCTGTTATCCCTGCTGTTTGATCTCCTGTTACCGACCCGGCTTGTTTGACCTGCTTCTGCTACTCTCCTGGCTCCGACCTCTGGCTTGTACCCGACATTCCTTGTCTGCTCCCGGCACCCGACCTCGGCTTGGCTTCTGCTTCCCGGTCCCCAGCTCAGGACCCATTGCTCTGACCTCCGGATTGATCTCCCGTGTTTGACCTTCGGCCTGGCCTTGACCCTGCCTTTGGACTTCCTTGCACAGTTGCCTCCAGAGACTGGTCTTCTCAGCTTTTCCATCTACTGCTGCTACCCGGCAACCTGTGCTACTGTGGGCACTGCATCCCTGTGTCATCTTCAGGGTTGTACTGCACTCGGCCGCAAGGGGAGCCCTCTCAGCATCTCGGCCTCCTTACCTCGTTATTGACACTCCCGCTTCTATCAATCAAATCCAGTTACATGGGTGTAGGGGGCTGGGCCGAGTCCCATTGTCTGTGTCAATGAATGCAGCAGCGGAATTCAGGAATGAGCCCACACGGGTGCCCCCATGGGAAGTGGCTTTCCATGGGGGCACTCGATGAAGAGGATCAGGGCTGCTCTGTGCAAATGATTGCACAGAGCAGGTAAGTATAGACATAGAAAAAAGAGAGCCGCGGCAATATATAAAGGTTCCCCGTTGAAAATGACGCATCTGGGAGGGCACACTGTGACGTCACCACGCTGAATGAGAGGAGGACGGCTCCCGAGTTTACCAGCCGGCTTGTATTTATACGTTCGAACATATTTTTTTATGTAAGTGCATTTCGTTTATAATTAAAGGATTGTCAATGGTTTTACACTATGGGAAGCTTCTCTTTCTTTTCTGAGCATATTCATTGTGTGGGAATGGGAGTGTGGAGCACCGTAATGATCTACAGCATATGAAGTGTCGCCCCTGGGATAGCAAGACATCTGGTACAGGCAAGAGGTTAGGATTGGCTCTTATCATAATGCTCCTTGCGCTTTTACCATCTGGTAAGCACAATCTTTTGTCGGTGGCTGGGCACATTTTTGATATTTGTGTGGAATCACTGTGGTGCGTCCATTTGAAGCTGAGCGAACTATTTCCAACTTAAAGAATCTTTATAATAATATAATAAGTCAAAGACTTTATGGTGAATGTAGTGCTGTTTATTCATAATTGTGACAGTTACTTTTATATATTGGTGCAGCCCTCTTTTTTCTATTTCTACTGATTGTGTGCATATCCCACAGTTGAGCAGCAGCCTTGTGATCTTTTATTTTTTCATTCATATTCTTGATTGTTATATATTTTTTAGGTCTCAGTGTGGTTAAACCCCCCCTTTTTTGTTTAAGTACGGGCATGTTTGTTATTTTCATTTTTTTTAAAACAAGGGTTTACAACCCCTTTAATATACAAGCTTTGCAAATGCATACAAAGTTGCAAATGCATTAAATGCCCTTATTCACAATTGTGTTCATTCCATTACTGGGTTCAAATTTATGAGTACCTTACACTGTGTAAAGGCATCTGCATCAGAAACACACATGCAACTAAGTGGAAGCCTAGTTGAGAACCATAACAACTAAAGCATGAACTATTCAAGCTTAATTCACTGTTTAGCTAAGTGGCCATAGGTATTTCTATAATGGATCATTTTAAAAACTGTACATGGGAATGCTAAATATAAAGACTTTTATTATTAATGTGTCACTAAACCCAGGACCCTGTATTCACTATATATCTGGTCTCCCGCTGTACAAAGAATACAGAAATGCAATAGTTTTGGTAAATATAAACTGCTAAATACCTTTTTTCATCACCAGTTAGAGCAGTCTTGTCACTTCTATCAGTGTCTGTTTAACACTTATAGGAGGGGTTTTCATTCTGCACTGACTGTCCTAAAAGGCTGCAGAACCCCTGAACCTCTGTCTGGACTGTGCTGATTGGCCCTGTGCTGTTAACATGCTCTCTCCCAAGAAAAAACAACAACTCTTTAGCAATACACACCAAACTAAGCATGTGCAGCTTCCCCACTAGCCTCTGTTTTATCAGGAGATCGATTGGGGACTGTGGAAGAAGGGGAGGAACAGAGAAAACAGTCTTTTTAACGTGCTTTACTGCATATAAGACTGAGTTTATTGTTGTGGGTTTTGTAACATTCCAATTGCTTTATTTGTACATTAACACTGCTTTTACACACAAATTGTACACACAATTGCTAAAATCCATGCACATCTATTAGAACGAATGCATTTTCTATTAATTTGCATCGTTCCACCCAGGTTCTACCCCTAGCATGGCGAGTGACTGATGATGGAGTTCATACTTTTACATTGTTCTTGATAACTCTCTGCATTTAGCATAACAAACATAGAAATGTCTTGAAACCATTGGTGTTGGAAGTTGGACTGAGGGCCTGATGAAATGCAGAATTGCTTTTTCCTTTGAGTGCCAGGAATTTAGTTCAATGTACTAATCCATCTGTGGATTTCAGATCACACATTTTTGGAGAAACCAAGAAAGTGCAGGATCTCTTCTGTGTTATGGCATTTATTTGCATGCAGATTACAGTTTCTGAGCCTAGTGCTATCACAGTACATTGGGTGTATATAAATATTAGCTCTGCGCCATTCATTGAACAGTCTTAAGCAGAAATATTGAAAAGAATGAGTATATTTATTTACAAACTTAAGCTATCATTTTTTCACTTGAAGAATGACAGTTTGAATTAAAAGTCTTAGAAAGTGCATGACATGAAAAAGAAAGTATTAACTAATAAATCTTTTTTATTTGTCTTTTTTCACCTTGACATGACTTGAGGCGATAGCTTGTTGAGTCAGGAAATGACATTGTGATGAAACACATTGTTATCCAAAGAAATCACCCTGTCATAAGCTAGTACTATTAAGCTGTAAAATAAACCCTTTGCCTGAAATGTATACCTTAAACTTTTTTTTGTTAACATTTCTCTTTTTGGTAATGTATAGTTAAATAATGATGATTTCGCTTTAAACTATATAAAAAAAAGCGTCATTTAAAAAAAAAAAACTAATAAAAGTTATATATTTTTCTAATTGCTAGACATTTAGTAAAAAAAAAAATCACAATGATCTAGGACCTCTCAAACTTTAGGTGTTTTTCTTATTTCTCCTCATCAAAGGGGAATCTGATTGGATACCAGGGGGTGTATTTATAAAAAAGAGGTGTAGACACTATTTGACAGAGTCGCCGCACAGGACACAAATCATGCCACTTTGAAACAGATGGTATCCAATTTAGAAAAGGAAAGGGAACAGGAAGGGAGCAGTACAACTAGTAAAGATCAGCTCATTGTTTGGGATCTAAATATTTTAGGCCCCTTTTACACGGGTTGGATCCACTTAGCGGACTCCGCTAGCTCAGCGGGGGAACGCTCCAATGATCCCCGCTGAGCAGGCGAATGACGGGTCTGTCTCCGCTCTCTGTGCAGGGATGGACCTGTCCAAGCCCCGCTGTTCTCTATGGGAAGATCGGATGAAAACGGACAACGTTTTCATCCGATCTGATCTGCTAAATGTAATGTGAACGTATTGCCATCCATCTGTTTTCAGTGTATCTTTTCGGATCGGATGGCAGGCGGGTGTCATCGAACATATCTCTGCTGACACCTGTCTGACCATACAAGTCAATGGGTGACCCGCTCAGATCCGCCTGAAAAATGGACAGGTTGATCTTTGCAGGCCAATCACGTGAAAGGGTCTTACGCTTGTGAAATTCCCATATTCTTGATATATGTTCCCCCTAGAGTCTTCTTAATTAGATTTATTACCATTTCTTATAAACCAACAGTGGCACAAGAAGTGCTGGGTGGGTGGAGAAATATTATTAGTGCTACTACCCAAGATTTTTTACTGATATGATAATTTATGTGGCATAGAAGGTCCAAATTTATCATAATCTGCTACATCACAAAAATACAGTATCTCAAATCAGAAAATATGCACAATAAAACTCCAGACTCTGAGGCATAACTGCTTTAAAGGAGTTAGAGGAGAGTCAGCACAAAGAAAATGTCAGGCAAGGTCATGATGGCTCTTAGCATTTATGATTCATTTTTGTAATTGTTTAGCCTGACTTCCTTTATCTTGTATATCATGATATGCAATTAAAATGGTTTATGTGCTGTATATGTGCTGTATTTCTGCTAGAAAAAAATGAGGTTAGGTTAGTGCAATTATGCATAGCATTGTCTTAAAGGGATTGTAAAGTACATTTTTTTATTTTTTTTAAATAACAAACATGTTATACTTACCTCCACTGTGCAGCTCGTTTTGCACAGAGTGGTCCCGAACCTGCTCTTCTGGGGTCCCTCGGCGGCTGTCTCTGCTTCCTCCCGCAGGTACTTCTCACGTTCATGCAAGCTCCCTCGCATGGTGAGAAGCACCTGCGGGCGCGCTCCCGTGATACAGCCGGCAGTTATAGCGGCTCGCTGTATCACACGGCCACGCCCCCCGGCGCGCTGCGTCCTTGGATGTGATTGGCAGCAGCGCGAGCCAATGGCTGCGCTGCTTTCAATCCATCCACTCCAGCCAATCAGCGGCCAGGATGAGCGGCGAAGAGGACGGCGGGGGCGAGCGCGGGATTTTCAAGGGGTCAGGTAAGTAAAACGGGGGGACTGGGGGCGTCGGCAGTGTGAGATGTTTTTTCACCTTAATGCATAGAATGCATTAAGGTGAAAAAACATTTACCTTTACAACCCCTTTAAGCATTAAGTTTAATTAAAAAAATCTGTCATCAAAAAAATATGAAGGCCACCCATTCCAATCTCTTCTTCTCAAAAAAAGGCTAGTTGCCTGGATGTCTTGCTGATCCTCTTGCGTCAAAGTTTGAATCACTGACCTGGAAAGATTATGCAGATAAGAACCTTTGCTATCTTTCTGAAACTGCATACTTGTTCTAGAAAATTTCAAACAGAGGGTCAAAATGGTAGCCAACCAACTAGCATGCTTAGATGGAGGTCAGTGATATCAATCCAGTGTCCAGTGCTTCTCTACTGACAGTTCTTCAGAAAGAGTCTCCACCAAGCCCTTTTCCTCCTGTATGCAGAGGCCCTTTTCATTCCTAGGAGAAGCCATACTAATGGTGACCTCCAGTGATCCTGCAGAGTACAGATCTTCCCATAGTTAAAAGCTGGGGCCACTGAAAAAATGCGCAAGGGCTACAAATATTTTGCAAGGAGGCAACCCTTCCTGAAGCAAGGCTGTGTGGATTTGAACAGGGCCGTACAGTGAAAGTCGCTGGGTTAAGGTTAAAAGGTATTTCTCCAGGTGGGCTGCAGTCAGGGGGTTGGGGCATGCTTTAAAGGACAACTTGTACCAAAAGTACATTTTGTCAATGGGAAAAGGAATTTGTAACATTCAAAAAACATAGAGCCCCGAGGTGATATGCACTTTAAAATTAATTTTTCAACATATTTCTGATTTATAGTTTAGCAAAGGGTCAGTAAAACATTTTTAATATTTTCCTGTATCATTCTGCAGCTGCAAATATGGGAATTACATGTACACAGCTAACTAGTTTATTTATGTGTGTATATTCATAAGGTTTATATACATTATAAATACATTTTTCACCCAGAGGATGGGAGCCTTTAAAACGTATTTTTTACTTCAAATGTAAATGAGATCTTGGAAAGTGGGGGCAAGTATGAAAAAAAAAAAAATCCTGCATAATTTTAAAGTTGGCATTTAACAAAGTGGATCTCTTCCCACAAATTCTGTTCAGCTATCAGTGGTAGGATTTACTTGATTACTATAACACTACTCCAATTTTTGTGCAAAAAATAAATAAAAAATCTCCTTATAATGAACCAAGAAACCCTAATCCTTCTACTCTAACTTCTAATGCTCGCCATATGTATTCAATAAGTATAGTCTGCCCAGCGCTTTGCACAGAAATGTGCAACAGACTCAGAGAATGCATACCAAATCTAATTATAAAGGTCACTTAATGTAATGCCGTTGTTATACTTTAGTTCTGTTATTGTTCACGTGGCAACACATGTGTAGGAAAGATCAATGGGAAACTTAAAAAGCACAGAGAATAGTTCCACCCAGTGTCACTGATGGGTACATAAAATCATAATAAGTAGAAATGATTACATAATTAAAGTGATCGCAAAGTTTATTTTTTAAAATAACAAACATGTTATACCTACCTGCTCTGTGCAATAGAATTGCACAAAGCATCCCCAATCTTCCACTTCTGGGGCCCCCTGCCATTGCTCCTGGCTTCTTCTCTTCTTGGTGTGTCATAATAGCAAACCTCTTCCTATGGTGGCATCCCAAACCACACATATGTCCGTGATCATTGGTGCACATCTGTACATGATCATCTGCGTACATCTGTCCGTGATCACACAAACCAATTATTATACACTTAACTGGATTTTTTTTTTTACCAAAGACATGTAGCAGAATACATTTTGGCTTAAAGGGGTTGTAAAGGTAAATTTTTTATTTTCTACATAGCTTCCTTTAAGCTAGTGCATTGTTGGTTCACTTATCTTTTCCTTCGATTTCCCTTCTAAATGTTTTTTTTTCTTTGTTTTCTTTGTCTGAATTTCTCACTTCCTGTTCCTCCTCAGTAAGCTGTTCAGTAAGCTGTTCTGGCTGACTAACCACCAGCTCGAATAATGGTGAGAAGTTTACTGAGGAGAAACAGGAAGTGAGATATTCAGACAAAGCAAAAAAACATTTAGAAGGGAAATCAAAGGAAAAGGTAAGTGAACCAACAATGCACTAGCTCAAAGGAACCTATGTAGAAAATAAAAAAATTACCTTTACAACCCCTTTAAATTTATGAAAAAATTTGATTTTATTGGATTTCTTTTAAAATAGAAAGTAGAAAATATTTTCTTTTTTTTTTTTAAATCCGCAATTTTTTCTCTTATATCGTAAAAAATAAAAACTGAGTCGTGAATAAATACCACCAAAAAAAAGTTCCATTTGTGTGAACAAAATGATAAAAATTTAATTTGGGTACAGTGTTGCATGACCACACAATTCTCATTGAAATTGAAAATGCAACAGCGCTGAAAGCTGAAAATTGGCCTGGGAAGGAAAGGGATGAAAGTGCCCAGTATTGAAGTGGTTAAAAAGATATTTAAAAAGTGATGCTTAGCTTCCTACATTTTATTTCTAAAGTAGATTTTCCTGTGGAATGCAAGCGGGATAGGGAAATAATGTGTACCAAAATTAACTCTGTCTATACAGAAATTCTTATCAGTCGTAAACTGGATTTGAACATTATCTGTCTTCACAAAGGGTTGAAGATTTAGAAGTTGGCCGCCTGCATTGTATGAGATATAGCTCAGTGTATCCCCAGTCTGTATGGCAACAAAGACACTGTGAGATTGTTCAGAAATGTTTGGCTAGCCAGGGGTCTTGTAACAAAATGTGATCTCACTCCTGCTTCATTGCTTCATACACATAATATAAGCAGGGCTGCGCAGCAATGCCCTTGCTCCACTTTAGCAGCATTTCAGGAGCAAAAGTGTTAAATGCAGACCCTTCTATCAGCTTCACCATACACACACATGTAGGCAGGTGCAGACTGCTGTCTCCAATGTAGGTGGTGCTCAACCGCAGTGGCAATGCAGAAGGAGAAGGCGTCATGGGGAACAAGGTTCCTGTATGGTTTCTTTCCTGAGTTACTGAGGCAGGGTCCTGATTGGATGCTGACTGACCATGTGACTCATGTGGCCATCTTAGGTGTGTCAGAGTCTATTTAAGACCCTGACCCCTGGGTTTGTCATGCTATTTGCGAGTGGGTAGAATGGGGAAAGGTACCCGTCTTTTAGTGACAGTACAAGCAATAAGGAAAGGTTCCTGATAAGGAGGGAAAGCATATGGTCGCACCTCTTTGGATACCTTCCTGATTGGGCATGAGACGGCCAAGCCACCCTCTGTCCCCTCTCAACAGATGCTGTCAGATCTGCATGTTATTGGAAACTGTGATGCCGCGTACACACGACCAGATTTTCCGACAGAAAAGGTCAGACAGAAACATCTCATCGGATATTCCAATCGTGTGTGGGCTTCATCGGATTTTTCTTTTTTTCAAAAATTCTGACGGACCTAGAAATAGAACATGTTTTAAATCTTTCCGACGGAATCAATTTCTACCGGGAAATCCGTTAGTCTGTATGCTATTCCGATGGACCAAAAACTACACAAGGGCAGCTATTGGCTACTGGCTATTGAACTTCCTTTTCTAATCCTGTCGTACATCATCATGTTCTAAACGAATGGACTTTGGTGTGATCGTGTGTAGGCATATCCGTTTCAGAGGAACTCCGTCGGAACTCCGTCGGAAAGACCGTCAGAGTTTATTCTGATGGAAAGTCTGGTCGTGTGTACGCGGTAAAAGTTTGCCCAGCTGGGTAGATGGTTTGTTGCTGCATTACTTCAGTACAAATTTTATATTGCACCTGACTGTGTAAATGATTGCTGTCACACCATGCTGCACCCCATAGACACATGCTCCCACTACTCTACACCTTCAAGCAAGGACAGAAGCCATGACATTTCTATATGCAAGGCCTTGCAGTCACTGTAGTTATAGGTTGGGACCCTGGGTATAGCCCTGTGTCACACCAGAGGACAGCATTACCAGTAGCCAAACAACCCAGGGGGGGAGGTGGTTTCATCCCCAACCATGCAGATCATCCCTCCATTAGAGCCTTCTGTCACTCAGCCATCACTACTTCCATATTGAGCTGGCTTCTCAACCCCTCCTTTTTCATTACGCTTCATAGGCTGTATTACGGTTTTGCCAAAAAAAAAATCTGTAATTTTGTGGCAAAATAAATTTAGCTGATATTCCTCAGATCTAATCCTAGGTGTTTTGTAATATCTATAGCCTGCTCAAATCTTACAACTTCTAGTAGGGAACATGCTTTTATTTGTCGATGGGCCTGTTTGTAAATATACCTTTGATGTTCAATATGCTTTGATGTTTTCATTTATCTCTTAGTGATTATCTCATGAATTAGAATCTCATAAAATGATTACACCCATATCCCAATTGTGAATTTCCTGTAAGAGCAAGCATAACAACAAAGGTTCATGACGCAACAATGGCCAGTACTTATGCTTGTTCATACTCTATAGCTCTTGTGTCAGCAGGTACAAAGGTTTAGTCATTCATAGCAATATACAGATTATAATGGTATTCATTTTTTATATCCACTCAACTATACAGTATATGTATGTGTATAAAGTATATACACTTGCACAGAAGGAGGCAATCTCATTCATGCACACACAGAAGACTGGAGCGTGAGCTATGACCCCGATCCCCTCATGCAGCTAGGTCTACAAGTTTCCATACATTTTGTAGGGAGTTTTCTGAATATGTATTCTGTCAACGAGTATAAAGATCTATATGTACAACACTGGAAGACTCCCTAGCACTTACTCTGTCCATGCCAGCATTGATCTGGGACCTCTTAAAGAAAAGGTATGCACAGTTTTTTTTTTTTTACATGAAAACTTTTCCTAAGGCATTTTACTGTTAATGGTAATTCAAACTGTTATCCCATTCTCTGCCTGAATTTATCTGTCTTATATCTCACCATCGCACCAAAAAAAAGCCTTTGGTGCTCTGTATGAATTTAAGAACACACATAACATTTGTACACATTTTAGGGGTGTTTAGGGGAAAGCACTACTATGGAGCTGACAAAATACATTGCTAAGTGACTAGGCTAGAGGTGTTTATGGGCCCAGAAGAGCATGCTGGGGAGGTTAGGGAAGGCAAATATGCATGAAGGACAAGAAAGGAACTTTAAAAGCTTAAAGCATGCATGAGGAAAAAGGGGCACTGCATATTACAGCCTATTCCAATCATGGTAATTATGTAACGATGAAAGAAATGCAATACATTAACAAACATTAAATACACAGAATGTGATTTTAAAGGAGAAATCTTACCTTAATATAGTACTTCTGCAGGACCCGTATGATGGCAAAAGAGGTTTCTGGAATGATGATCCCCAGAGCCTGGGGGGAGATGCCTGTAGAGAACTTGAGGTCCTGAAGGCTTCTCCCTGTCGCCAAGTGCCACAACTAGCCTCTGCTCCGGAGTGATGGCTTGCCTCATGCAGGTATCCTGTTTGGTAATATAAGGGGTCAGCAAAGCCAACAGACGGTGAAAACTGGAGGTCCGTCATCTTGAGATAATTCCTGAAATCATCAGAATTCTTCTCCCGGGTCTCACGAAGCAAAGGCATGTGCAAGAATTGGTCACGCTGGAGTAACCAATTCTTGCTCCATGAACCCCTCCTCGCCCTGTTAATGGACTGGGCTTGGGTCAAAGCTAAAAGTCCAACACCAAGCCCCTGCACAGCACGAACTCTACGATGAGTACATACATGCAACATGGCTTCAAAATGGTTGGCTGGTCAGAACGGACTAACAGAAAGCACTGATAAACAGCAAGTTCTGAAAGAACAAAGTGAAAACCAGTAACGAGCGGACAATAAGCACTGAAAATCAAAGCGTACTATATAAATATAGGCCGCAATGACAAACAAATGCGAACTGACTAGACGCACTGATAAGCAGATACGCAACCACAAGCACAAACTGTAGAGCAGTAACGATCTGAAGCACAAGTGTGAAAAGTGCGAATCATCTCTAAGCAAACTTCTACTAACACGCGATAAACACGAGATCAGCAGAAGGAGCCCAAAGGGTGCCGCACGGTGCTGAACTTCCCTTTTATCATCCCGTCCTACGCGTTTTATGTCACCGCGTTCTTGCCGATCAGAATTTTCCGACAACTTTGTCCGACCGTGTGTGCGCAGCACAAGTTTTGGACAAAATCCATCGGAAAAGATCCGATGGCTTTTGTGGTCGGAATGTCCGACCATGTGTACAAGGCATTAGACAGTTGTCACTGGAACAATTCCCCATTGGACGATTTTTCCTCTATTCTTGTTTTGGGACAACTCAAAAATTTCCCTCACTTTTAGTCCAGTGTTCTCTTGGACAAATACAGAGGATGAATATTCCTAAAGAGGACACAGCAATAAAAGCTAAAGTTGTAAGCCTCTTGCCACCTTATCCAACATAGAAAAACAAAATGGCTTTATACACACTTTAAATTAAAAAATGTAATGTACACTTATTGCTGGGCAGAGCAAAGGTTTTTACATTTATTTTTTTTCACATAAATTATGATAGTATTTTTTTGTTATACAGCCCTACAATGCCACTGGTTAGGGCATGGTGTACCAGATTTCAAGTTGTGCTTGACACTGGTGTATTTTTCTCTGCTTTAGGTGATACAAATTTTGCTCTTTTGCATTTCCATATTATGTGGGATCTGATACAGCTAGTTGTAAATCTATCAGGCATAACCATTCACATTGCCCTGCCTCTATGGGACCTACGCATGGGGATTAATAAGTATTCTTTGAACAACATATTTCTATTTTGAGGACTTGTCTTAACTCTATCAGGAAATTTATGGTGGACTGACCTTTGGACTGAATACGGTCTTTATATATGGAGTTCCCTCATTTTATAGCCCTCATTGGCTCTATGGAGTGAAATAATATCTTATGCTGGAGTTCGAGGGAGGTTCACTAGTGGCTGACCTATACAATATAATAGTATTAAGATGATGATAATCTTCTGAGTCTGATCAATCCTGGCAGCACTTTCATTAATCCTCCTCTGTATCCCTATGCCTGGCATTGTGTTTATGGGCACTGCTGGCTGAAGTTGGAGCTGTATAATAAGGGGCAACCAGTGGATGCACTATATGGATATATAAATGGGTTGAGCACCACTCCAAAGGCTTTCCTATGAGGTCTTCAGCTGCCAAAAACATCCTGGGTGCCTGCCTGGGTCCGTAAATCCCATATGTAGGTAGAAAAAAATAAGAAAGCGGCACCGCTATCGTCTTCTTTTCTATATGGATATATACCTACATAGGGAACTCTTATTAGTTGGCATAAGATATGAGAGTCATTATGGATATGTTGTTGAATGCTTTTCTGCAACTCTATAGCCCTTCATACCATATGTCATCTCACTAGCTTACAACTTTTTATGAATGAAAGGACTATAGTATTTGTATACTGAGATATCTCATTACCTTTGATGTCCCCTGCAGCTAATGAATATGAGAAGAGGGCGTTTTTTTTAGCTGTATTACTGTTTGTGTTATGATTTTAATTATGATTGTTTAGAATAAAGCTGTTTTGTAATGTGCATGGACCAAGTGGGGTACTAGTCTGTAGGGATTAGTATACTTTCTAAATACTTTATTCCTATTTTAAGAATGTATAGAGGAGGTTGATTCTAAACCAGGTCTTTTTAGTCTTAGTTTACTGACAAATTATGTAGGACCAGCTCTAAATAAAGGCTGTCCACAATATTGAAATTGTAATTTGGTATATTATCTTCACATCATTTTGAAGTATGTCAAGATGGTCTACCTATATGTCTTTTTAGAAGTATTACCATCTATTACAATAATTATTATTTTTTTGTCGTATTCCTCAATAGTTAATAGTAGTTTATATGGATGGATGACAGTGTCAACAAAAAGGCACCACGATCCCTGAACAGTATATGTTATATAGAGAGGTGATTTAATGGGACTTCCAGGGTGCCTGGTAAATTAAATGAACTGAAGATACGTCAAAAGATATATAAAAATATATCAAAATGTATCAAACAAAGAACAAAAATTTGTTAAAAACAATATATTGGATAAACAGACACTACGCAGATATGAGTACACTTTTAACGAACAGATGAAAAGAGTCTTTCAGCAATGGTATCCTGACATGTTTCGCTCGCTGGGGCTTCCTCAGGGGATGTTTGTTGAGAGACAGAGGTAGACGTGTCACTGCATAAGACAAAATACAGTTAAGAAAGTGCAAACCAATATATAAAGGTACAGAAGAGTGTGCCCATGACCGTCCATGACCAATGTTCATTAGCCACCCACCAACTGGTGTTTACCTGCTCACTGATGTTGAGCCAAAAAATAGAAAAACGGAAACTGAGCTGCACCCAAAGAGCTGGCCAGGAGGAGCCCCAGGACAAGGCCAAGGGCCAAAATCTACCCAAATAAAAAAGGGAAAATGAGTAGGAGTCCACCAAAATCCGAAAAGGGAGAAAGGAGGGAGGAAGGAAAGAGGGAGGGGGGTTGAGTATGTGTTGTGCATGGGATAGAAGGAAAGTAGAAAGTGCAGGGGTGGCATAGGGAGTGAAATTTATTGGAATGACTTTCAATTTTTCTCACTCCTTTTCCCCCCACCCCCTCTTCCCCCTTCCTTCCCTCCCCTTCCTCTCCCCCTCTTTCATTTCCCCATCTCTTCTTTCCCCTCACTTGTTCATTCCAATAACTTTAACTCTCTATGCTACCCCTACACTTTCTACTTTCCTTCTATCCCATGCACAACACATACTCAACCCCCCTCCCCCTCCCTCTTTCCTTCCTCCTTCCTTTTTCCCCTTTCGTATTTTGGTGGATTCCTACTAATTTTCTCTTTTTTATTTGGGTAGATTTTGGCCTTTGGCCTTGTCCTTGGGCTCCTCCTGGCCAGCTCTTTGTGTGCAGCTCAGTGTCCGCTTTGATATTTTTTGGCTCAACATCAGTGCGCAGGTAAACACCGGTTGCTTGGTGGCTAATGAACATTGGCCATGGATGGTCAATGGCACACTCTTCTGTACCTTTATATATTGGTTTGCACTTTCTTAAATGTATTTTGTCTTATGCAGTGACACATCTACCTCTGTCTCTCAACAAACATCCCTCGAGGAAGCCCTGGCAGGTGAAACATGTCGGGATACCATTGCTGAAAGACTCTTTTCATCTGTTCGTTTGATGTGTACCCATATATGCGTAATGTCTGTTTAGCCAATATATTGTTTTTAACAACATTTTTTGTTCTTTGTTTAATACATTTTGATATATTTTTATATATCTTTTGACGTATCTTCAGTTCATTTAATTTACCAGGCACCCTGAAAGTCCCATTAAATCACCACTCAATAATGAATAGCATAATGGTTGTAATTTACTGAATATAACAACATACATAAGAGTTATTATTTCTGCTCTTATTCTGCAAGTATGACACGCAGTTATTTAACAGTAAAAAGATTCTTACACAGTAATTACCATCCATTTTCATGTCATGGTGCATCTGCCAACACACCTATCTGCTTGATTGTTATTTTGACAAATATGTCAAAAAGTATTCTAAGAAAATGTGTTTTCAAACAAAAGTGTTTCCAAATGATTTGTAATTTGTTTTACAACAATTCAGTATTTAGCAATAAATGTAACAATGCCAAATGTTGAAATGGAGTACTCTGAAGAACTCTGAACTCTGAATTCAGACAAAAAAACAATATATATTAGTATAAGCATGTTGTAAATATGTGCACAAATGTTGTATTATTTTTTTTCCTCAAAATACAGATGAGCTCTTTCAGCAAACCTGACAACTAGAATAATTAACTGTCAGCAGATGAGTCACACCTTTTGTAGAGAGATGAAGGAAGGGCGTACTATGAACTCCAACTTCCCATCATCAATATTATGTGCTTTTTCCTATTGATACTACATCTACTGGTGCATGATATGAACAATAACCATTACAGGCTCTTGTTCATTTAGCATTTGTTTTGCACTTGTTTTGCAGAAGTTAAATAGTCATGCTTAGCTTTATGCAGATCAACATGTGATTCCCTTTATATCTCCTTAAAAATCAAGTACAGTAATTTTGGGTCAGTTTTTAGTTTTTAGTTGGTTTAATCATTCTACATATATAAACAGATGTTTTATTTTGTAATATGTGCATCTCTGACTTAATCTACGTACAGACCCTCTTCAGTGCCTTGAAAAAGTATTTATTCCCCTTAAAGTTTTCCACATTTTGTCATTTTACAATAAAAAAAGTTAATGTATTTTATTGGGATTTTATGTGATACACCAACACAAAGTGACACATAATTGTGAATTGGAAGGAAAATGATAAATGGTTTTCCAATTTTTTTACAAATACATATCTGAAAAGTGCAGCATGCATTTGGAACCAATTGCCTTCAGAAGTCACCTAATTAGTAGTCCATCTGTGTGTAATTTAATCTCAGTATAAATGCAGCTGTTCTGTGAAGCCCTCAGAGGTTTGTTAGAGAACCTCTGTTAATAAACATCACCATGAAGGCCAAGGAACACACCAGACAGGTCAGGGATAAAGTTGTGGAGAAGTTTAAAGCAGGGTCAGGTTATAAAAAACATTCCAAGCTTTGAACATCTCACAGAGCACTGTTCAATCCATCATCCAAAAATGGAAAGAGTATGGCACACCTTCAAACCTATCAAGACATAGCTGTCCACCTAAACTGGCAGGCCGGGCAAGGAGAACATTAATCAGAGAAACAGCCAAGAGGCCCATGGTAACTCTGGAGGAGCTGCAGAGATACACTGCTCAGGTGGGAGAATCTGTCCACAGGACAACTATTAGCCATGCACTCAAATCTGGCCTTTATGGAAGAGTGGCAAGAAGAAAGCCATTGTTGAAAGAAAGCCATAAGAAGTCCTATTTGCAATTTGTGAAAAGCCATGTGGGGGACACGTCAAATATGTAGAAGAAGGTGCTCTGGTCAGATGAGACTAAAATTGTACTTTTGGCCTAAAAGCAAAACGCAATGTGTGGTGGAAAACTAACACTAGCACATCACCCTGAACACACCATCCCCACCGTGAAACATGGTGATGGCTGCATCATGTTGTGGTGATGCTTTTCTTCAGCAGGGACAGTGTTAGAATGGCCCAAAGTCCAGACCTAAATCCAATTGAGAATCTGTGGCAAGACTTGAAAAATGCTCTTCATAGACTCTCTCCATCCAATCTGACAGAGCTTGAGCTATTTTGCAAAGAAGAATGGGCAAAAATGTCACTCTCTAAATGTGCAATGCTGGTGGAGACAAACCCAAAAAGATTTGCAGCTGTAATTGCAGTGAAAAGTGGTTCTACAGAGTATTGACTCGGGGGGGGGGGGGGTTGAATACAAATGCACGTCACACTTTTCAAATATTTATTTGTAAAAAAAAATTGAAAATAATTTATCATTTTCCTTCCACTTCACAATTATGTGCCACTTTGTGTTGGCCTAACACATAAAATCCCAATAAAAGACATTTACATTTTTGTTTGTAACATGACAAAATGTGGAAAATTTCAAGGGGTATGAATAATTTTTTCAAGTCACTGTGTAGCAGTGGAAAGGTACACATAGTAACCAGCAGGATAAATACACAAGCAGGTCCCTCTGGCGAGTGGCATGGGCTCTCCCGAGGCATGGGGTCAAAGAACTAACTGTTCTTCCCTAGAGCTCCTGAGGGTGGAGATGGAATTTCCAGAATACTAGTGCCAGGTCAACTCACCAGGAGATGAGTAAACCAGGGTCTGGTGACAGATGTAGCAGGTATAGATCAAGCAGAAGCACGGTTGGTGAGCAAGCCAAAGATCAGTAACAAGTGGTTGTAAATTGGGATTAAGCATAAACATAGTTGAGGAACGAGCCAAAGGTTGGTAACAAATGTTAGTGAAGATACAGAAGGCAACAGGAGCCTAAAGAGCAAGAGAGGAGCACAATAATCTGGCAAACAGGAACATGGCTTAAGTTCATGGGAGAAGCAGGAAGTTCAAGGTTCGCCAGAAAAAAAGATATAAAGTAAGGTTGTCCAAAGGATTATACAGGGAGCTTTCCAGCATCTCAGGTGGCACAGTAGGAAGAGCCACTGCCAGATGCAACAGGGGTCCTGAATTTAAATCGGGATCCTGGCACCCTCTAACCAGAGCAGGCAGGGAGGTGAGTAAGAAGAATGACAGCTCTGATTCATACAGTTCTGTGTGTAAAAAGGGCTTTGATATATTGAACATTTTAGGCAGGTTTTTTTTTAGCAGTGCAGCCAAGACTAGACAGGTCAGCACATGAAAACGAGAGCGTTCCACATGCTGAGTAAAAAAGTAGCATGAAATAATTACACACAACATATCATATTTAGCTGACTAAAATTAGAAATGTATACAATTTAAAAAAACGATTTCATTCCCATTATTCCATATTTAAAACCCAATTGCATTATTTGACAGAATAGGATAGACATTTAACTTTTGTCAGGTTTTTACTGCCATCCACTATCTCATCGGACATTTTTTGCATACATTTCTTGCCACTTATGGAAGTGATTTGAATTCTCTCCAGTGGCAACTACTTCTCTCATTTTTTTGTGTCACAGACTGTTAAAGGGACCCCAACAGGATTAAAGCTGAACTCCAAGCGAACAAGTAAATACACAAATATAAAAACAAATATAAGGAATCTGTTTTACCTTCCAGAGGATTTGCATTTCTGCCTATCTAGTTCTGTTATGCCATTGCCTGCAGGTACCATTGAATGGGAGGTCAGTTAAGCATAGTTCAAGGACCCCCAAGCATCTTCTTGAGGAGCCCTGATTGAGAATGGCTGCTCTAGAGTATCAACCAAACTTCTCATAGCACTGTTTTATAAAATATTATTTTCTGTCATTGAAAAGCTTACACACTGAAGTTTTTTCTTAAAATGGAAATAAATGTAAAAGTGAACATTTTCTATCTTATAGGGAAAATCTAGAAGTGTTAAAGGAGAAATACAGCCAAAGCTCGTTTGGCTATACTTCTCCTGTGGATCACAGGGGTGCAGTTCATTCTGCACTCCTGTGACCCATTTTCAGCAGACAGCAGGCTGAAGCTGATGTCACATAGCTGGTCCAGGATCAGGAAAGATCATGACCATGTGGTCAGGTTCTGCCCACATGCCTGGATTGGCACTCAGCTCAGGCTCTCAGCAAGCAACAGAGCCTGAACTGGCCGCTCTCACCCTCTCCACTGCCCAGCTCTTCAGTGAGCATGGGGGGACAGAGCAGAGAGTCGATAACTGACAATTACCAGCTCTCTGCTTATGGAGCTGTGAGAACCCAATGATCGGTGGTGCCAATATATCTACCTAGGTAAGTATGATTAAAAAAAGACAAAAACAATCCCATACTTATCTTTTAACTCATTCAACCCTGGAAGGATTTACCCCCTTAATGACGAGGCCAATTTTTACAATACGGCACTGCATCATTTTAACTGATAATTGCACAGTTGTGTGATGTTGTAGTCAGTGCTAAAAAAATGCACCGATCAATGTATAAATGGCACTGGCAGGGAAGGGGTTAACACTAGGGGGGGGCGGACAAGGGGTTAACTGTGTTCCCTGAATGTGTTATAACTGTGTTTGGGCTGGGTTCACTGGGACAACACAGAGATGATTTTCCTGATCCCTAGGAACAGCATATCTCAATGTTGTCCCCTGTCAGAACAGAGATCAGCCTTGTTTACATAGGCAGATCCCCGTTCTGCCTCTCTGTACCACATACACTGGTAACCAGCGGACATTGAGTGCACCCACGCACATATTCACAGTATCTATTACACAAAACAATGTACATATATGTTGTTTCATGCAAAGGATCCACCTTGCCACAGTATATGTGAGGTCTTAAAATGGTTAATTGTGCCTCAATAGTACCCTCAAAAATGTATATTTTATCTTGATTTTCTCCTTAAAAATAGCAGTGCAGTTCTTGGTTTGTGAGGATACTCAAGCACTTTGTGCTTACAACCTCATAGATGTATAGCTGCAAATGTGAAATTCACAGCATTGCTGACTGACTGCTAGTTTCAGGAGATCTTGGTGATTTTACCACTGTGTTGATCACTGTTCTCCGTGCTGGAGGCTCTGAAATGAGGAAGTAAAGCTGTGCTTCTAGCAAGATGGCCACCTCTATACAGAGACTCATTGCAAAACAAAGCATGGTATGTCAATAATGGGGAAAATCAACTGCAGGGAGACCACAGACAATACAGGTGACTGGTGCCCTCTGACTACCTTTTTATGGCCAATATTTCAGTTTGGTCCCTCTTTAACTAATTTTGAGAACAGCATATTTATATATGTGTAGAGAGACATTTTTATTATACTACACACAACTGCTAAGAATAAGGGTTTACAAATGTTAAATTTTATGTGTATTTATCACAATGGAGGTGTTGTGATCAGCCTATAGTGTACGGCTTGCATTTTTCTCATACCCAATAACTTTTGGCGCTGATTGTTTCTTTATTTCATATTGCCTACTGTCACATTCCTCTCAGCATCATTTATGGATGTATTTAAATTTTTAGAACACAGGGAAGTTAGACTGAATGAAGTCTACTCTGACACTCAATCTTCTAACAGTCCAGATGATTTGTCTATCAGTTTTTAGAAGTTGGGTTATATTTTCGAAAAGAAAATTAAAGCATGGTGGGACATTGCATCTTTTGAGCAATGTTCAAAGTGCAAACTAGTTCCCAGAAGATTAAGATGGGTTCTCCCACCTAATGACGGTCTTATTGATGATGAATCCATACTAGAATGGCAAAAATGTTTTTATTAAAAGGAATTGATGGACCTCTTACCAGTGTTTTTAAGTATTTTATATGTGGTTGATTATATTTATGTGAAGAGATGGCCACGGATTTTCATTTCCTCCATTTTTATGTTAGTAATATGATTTGATGGTGCTATAATTTAAGGTGGAGTTTTGCATTTGGCAAATTTGGGGTGTTCGCGGCAAATTCGAAAAGTCACGGAACACCTTGTACAAGTCTATGGGAGAAATCAAAAGTGCTAATTTTAAAGGCTTATATGCAAGTTATTGTCATAAAAAGTGTTTGGGGACCTGGGTCCTGCCCCAGGGGACATGTATCAATGCAAAAAAAACTTTTAAAAACTGATGTTTTTCGGGAGCAGTGATTTTAATAATGCTTAAAGTGAAACAATAAAAGTGTAAAATTCCTTTAAATTTCGTACCTGGGGGGTGTGTATAGTATGCCTGTAAAGGGGCACATGTTTCCCTTGCTTAGAACTGTCCCTGCACAAAGTGTCATTTCTGCAGAAAAAAAAGGAATTTAAAATCACTCGCGGCTATAATGAATTGTCGGCTCCCCTTAATACATAGAACAGTCATTGAAAGTCATTGATAAAAAAAAGCGTGGGGTTCCCCCAAATTCAATTACCAGGCCCTTCAGGTCTGGTATGGATATTATGGGGAACCCTGCATAAAAAAATGGTGTGGTGTTCCCCCTAAAAATCCATACCAGACCATTTATCCGAGCACGCAACCTTGCAGGCCGCAGGAAAAAAGGGGGGATGAGAGAGCGCCCCCCCGAACCGTAGCAGGCCACATGCCCTCAACATTGGGAGGATGCTTTGGGGTCCCTCCCAAAGCACCATGTCCCCATGTTGATGCAGACAAGGGCCTCATCCCCACAACCCTGGCCGGTGGTTGCGGGGGTCTGCAGGAGGGGGGTTAATCAGAATCTGGAAGCCCCCTTTAACAAGGGGACCCCCATATCCCGGCCCCTGTTTGAAATCGTAATGGGGTACAAAAGTACTCCTACCATTTCACAAAGAAACTGTAAAAAATTGTTAAAAAAGACACACACACCATTGCAAAAGTCCATTATTTAAAAATAAAATTGCGATTTGGCACTGTGTCGTTTTAGCTGAAAATTGTGCATTCGTGCAATGTTGTATCCAAACAAAATTGACGTTCTTTTTTTCCCCACAAATAGAGCTTTCTTTTAGTGGTATTCGATCACCTCTGAGGTTTTTATTTTTAAATATATAAAAAAAACTATTTTTTTCCTTAGTTTAGGCCGATATGTATTCTTCTACATATTTTTGGTAAAAAAAAAAAATTGCAAAAAGCGTATATTGATTGGCTTGCACAAAAGTTATAGGGTCTACAAAATAGGGGATAGATTTATGGCATTTTTATTATTAATTTTTTTTTTACTAGTAATGCTTGCGATCTGCGATTTTTATCAGGATTACGACATTATGGCAGACACATCGTACACTTTTGACACTATTTTGGGACCATTGTCATTTATACAGCGATCAGTGCTATAAATAGCCACTAATTACTGTATAAATGACACTGGCAGGGAAGGGGTAAAACTCTAGGGGGCGATCAAAGGGTTAAGTGTGTCCTAGGGAGTGATTCTAACTGTGGGGGGGGGGTGGGCTACCACTGACATGACAGCAATCCCATCTCCCAATGACAGGGAGCAGTAGATCCTTGTCATGTCAGTAGGCAGAAGAGGGAAATGCCTTGTTTACATCTCCCCGTTCTGCCTCTCCATCTCACGATCGTAGGCCATTGGCAAACATCGAGATTGTGGGACCTGCAAGGCAGGAAACTCAAAAGTATATACAGGTACGCCCATTTGCCTGTACGAGCCATTCTGCCGACGTATATGTGTGTGCGGCGGTCGGCAAGTGGTTAATATATGTTCTATCTCGCCAGTCTGTGTCCCCACAGGGTATTGAGCTCGCTAGAGTAGACTGTGACTTCCAGTTCTTGGATTTCCAGTCCTCCTTGCTCTCTAGGGTGACCAGGTATGTATTTAAGCATCTGGGTGACGTGATAGTCCCACCCTCGCTGACGAAGTCCCATAGGACATTATGTGTACGGGGGGACGTACACATACACATACACGTACACGTACACATGCTGTGTGTTTTTTATACTGGTCATATGATCACTACATGTAGCATTATTTTATATTACTGTCACAAGAGCTTTTATATTGTGGATTACTCGAATAAATGAACTTGATGGAGAGCACTTAGATCGTGTTTATTTTATCTACATACTCGCCCTGAAAGATCTGGTTCCATTGCTGCACCGGCCAACCGTCTCCATCCCACTGTGGATACAAGCATATTTGACCTTCTGTTAGCTCAAAGGTCCACCACATCTGGTAAGAATATTGACTTGCTGGTGGAGGGTCTGTCACTCAGAACATTCAGTGGATTGGAATCTTTCTTCCCACAAGGTGTCTTTGTCTTCTACTGGGAATCCATTGGTCCCTTTGTTTATGGACTTACCGTGTTTTATTGTGTTGCACTAATTTTATTTTTTAATATACATTGGAGGTGTTGTGATCAACCTATAGTGTACAGCTTGCATTTTTCTTATACCCAATACCTGTTTGCGCTGATTGTTTGTTTCTTTATTTCGTATTTATTACACTTTCAAAATTGAAAAACATCCTAGTGTCAAAATCAAATGTTTTATTAATGATGTTCCCACAGCCCAGTGTTTATTCAGTTGTTTGATAAAGCAGAGTATATTTCATTTGGCAGAAATATTGTCTGAAAATGTTTGCTTCTGGTGAACTTTCACATTTGTGGATTTAGCTTATGCAACACGACTTGTTGTAAGAGGTCAGCTAATTCCTATTCATCTGAAATGTCGGTGAGAATGGAATGTATCGACTCCAGGAAAGCTTTCTTAAATATTTTGTGACAAAAGGCAGATCATAACAAGATTGTCCTGCAGTGCCATTACTTTTCCCTGCATGCATCTGTTTATGCCAAGCATTAGTTCCCCTTTCTTCATCTGAACCTAAGCGGAAATAAGAAACAAGATCATCATTTCTGCCTGAACAAATGATTTATTGCTCTATGCTGGTTGCTAGCCAAAACATGCACAATGGCAGGCAGAGAAACATCCTGGGATCAGATACTTAAGCACACAAGTTTTATATTCAAACAGTAGTTAAGGTACCTTTGTGATGTATCAAGGAACACCCTGAAAAAGCAATTTTTCAGAGCCAAGAAGTATATATTTTGTGCTCACAGCCTATCTATTGCTACATAAACAGACTACAGCTTTAAGTAGAACAATATATCTTAGTTTGAAAGGTTACCTGTGAACAGTTCCTAAAATTAAAAGGTAACTGATACTTATGTATAGATGTTAGAAGCCCAACATTACCCATTAAGGCAGTATAAAACTTGCACTAAAAAAAAATGTACTATAATTGATCTTTTTCTGAAAATGCTGGTGTTTTTTAACCACTGAGCAGGAGCACAGTGCCATGCATAAAGTTTCCTTTAAGTCTAGTTTACACTTGCTTCAAAACTTGGCTTCCAACACACTTTTTTAAAGCTCTCTGAACACCAGTCAAAGCACCTGTCACTAAATAAATGATTAGCTTATTGCCCGGTTTACACCTTGCTTTTACTTTGCTTCAAAAATTGTACCCCATGTCGCTTTAGTGGTGCTTCAAAGCATCTTCAAAGCCTTCACAGAAGTTTATGATAAAGCTCATTTGAAGCACCTGCAGCTTTTGAGAGGCTTTAATTTAGCTTTAGCTTTGCTTTGTTTTGGGGGTATTGCAGGTATGAGATATCAACACACACAGAGGGCATCTGCCAAGCTTCATTAAACTTTAAAAAGGCACCACCAAAGCATCATCAAAGCACCACCGAAGCATTGCTGAAGGATCGCAGAAGCATCAAAAACACATCAAAAAAGCATGGTGAAGCTGTAGGAGCTTTAATGCGTGTTAAAGTCGAAGCAAGTGTAAATGGGACCTTAAAGAGGCAATGTCACCTTGTCCATGCAGGAACAGGAGAGGAAGTGAAGGAAAATCTCCCAATGGGTCACAGGCAGCAAAAAATAACCTGATACGGGTTTTAACCTTTGGTTACTCTATGTGAAACAATAACAAGTTTGAGTACTTTAGCCAAGAACAAGTAGGTAGACGTTGCCATCTGACTTTTGCTGAAGTGCATATTCATTTCAAGACTGTGACTCAAAGTATAAAAAACAGGCAAAAGGCAAGATTTTTTTTTTTTTTTTTGATTGGCAAATGGTAAATCATCTGTCATTTTTTTTTGCTGTCACTGCTGTCTGTCTCCCAACTGAGGAGATTCCCCCCTTTCTGTCTAGATGACAATGGTCATCAGAACAAAGAAAGTGATGGGAAATCCAAATGTTAGCGTTGTTACCAGAGCAAGAGGTAAGGGCAAAGCTGAACATACGCTAATGGAATTTGACTGATTCTCTGTATGGTCAAAAAATCATTCTGTGCGTGGCCTAGATGCAGGGCCAGATTAAGAACATCATGGGCCTGGTGCTGAGGATTTTGGTGGGGCCTTTTATAAACAATAAATTAATAAAAATGCAAACTATTTTTTGTTATAACAAATTAAATTAAAGAGAGAGAGGGAGGATGAGAGAGAGAGAGAGAAAGGGGATAAAAGAGATGTGAGGGGTAAGGGAGGGAGGATGAGAGAGAGAGGGGGGGTGAGAGAGAGAGGATGCACAAGAGCATGTGTGGGAATGACATCAACGCAGCCTGGCCAAAGCAAGTGACCGAAGGCACAGAACCCAGAAGGAAGACCGGGTGAAGATGGAAATGCCCGGGCCCCGCCGGATTGATCACAGCACAGCACTGGAGGGCTCAGTCTGACAATTTAAGTGTGCCCTAATGTGCTAATATGCTGGGCATACTTGTACATTATGGCATAACATACCCCAGGGCCTCTAAAAAGTAGTACTGTTAGAAAAGTTTACTACCGCTTTAATATCACAGGAGTCTCTCATGGGGCCCCCTACTGACCCTGTGGCCCTTGGGCAGTGCCTAATTGCATAGTTGTCAACATTTCAAAAATATTTTCAGGGACACTTTTTTTTACAAGTGCTATATTTAGAGTAGCTGACACCCCCTATGTTCCTCTATACATCACAATAGTAATTACAAAATGAAATAAGTACTAATAATGGGGCAGAACAAATATGAGGACTGTGAGATTTCCTTTAGTTGAACTGACAAAAGTGCCCATTCTAGAGCTGGTAACATTGAGAATTAGTGATGGCCGAACGGTTCGCCCGGCGGTCGTTTCGCGGCGAATTTCCGACTTTCGCCGTCCGCGGGTTCGAACGCCTTTTTCCGTCGTTCGCCCCGGCGGACTTACGTGTTTAATGTATACAAGAACTTTAACCTTTCGTGACACGTTTATCATGTGTTACAGGACAACCAATTGAGACATGACAGCTCATGGACACTTGGACATTCCCCCTAACCTATAAATACACCCGATCCGGTGGCCATTTTACATTCTTTCTTCTGTCACTGTAGGGAAAGGATCCTGTGTGGAGTAGGGACAGAGAAAACGCTAGCTATTTGGTACACAAAAGTTCTTTTCAGGACTGGTATAGGTGTTAGGTCAGCAGCCTGAGTTTCTTTTGTCAGTTTAGATAAAGGGACAGAGCGCTGTATGCTGCTATTTTAGGGACAGCTCAGCCAGATTAGTCTTTCTTCATCATCATCATCATCATCATCATTAGCTGTTACTATCAGGTCCACAAAAGAGCTGTTCCAGCTAATCGTTCCAGCCTACTCTTTTTTGCCAATTTGTATAGGGACAGGCAGGAAGCAGTGTGTCAGGCAGTGAGGATAATTTTAAAGACTTGCTGTTACTATTAGTTCCACAAAGGTTCTTTTCAGGACTGGTATCAGTGGTACGGTAATAGGCTTGTACACGTATAATATTCTTTCTTCCAAATATAGAAAGAATATTATACTTGACTGCTGCCCTTCTGCTGCAGTCTGCTAATCATTCACAACTCACTTGTTCCACAAAGCTCTTTATCAGGACTGGTAACTTGGTCTGTCTAGGGTGCTACGGTACATAGGCTTGGGTGCGGTACAGTCTGCTGTTCTGTAAGGACCGCTATCGGTCCACAATACATAGGGTTGCCGTGCACTACTGCTGACCGCTGCCCTATACTGCAGCAGTCCTTCATTGGTATAGGGACTGACGTACAGTCTGCTAATCACTAACACACAACCTGCTTGGTCCACAAAAGTTCTTATAAGGACTGGTAACTTGGTATAGGGTGCTACGGTACATAGGCCTGAGTGCGTTACAGTCTGCTGTTCTGTAAGGACCGCTATCGGTCCACAATACATAGGGTTGCCGTGCACTACTGCTGACCGCTGCCCTATACTGCAGCAGTCCTTCAGCGGTATAGGGACTGACGCACAGTCTGCTAAACACTAACACACAACCTGCTTGGTCCACAAAAGTTTTTATAAGGACTGGTAACTTGGTATAGGGTGCTACGGTACATAGGCCTGAGTGCAGTACAGTCTGCTGTTCTGTAAGGACCGCTATCGGTCCACAATACATAGGGTTGCCGTGCACTACTGCTGACCGCTGCCCTATACTGCAGCAGTCCTTCATTGGTATAGGGACTGACGTACAGTCTGCTAATCACTAACACACAACCTGCTTGGTCCACAAAAGTTCTTATAAGGACTGGTAACTTGGTATAGGGTGCTACGGTACATAGGCCTGAGTGCGTTACAGTCTGCTGTTCTGTAAGGACCGCTATCGGTCCACAATACATAGGGTTGCCGTGCACTACTGCTGACCGCTGCCCTATACTGCAGCAGTCCTTCATTGGTATAGGGACTGACGTACAGTCTGCTAATCACTAACACACAACCTGCTTGTTCCACAAAAGTTCTTATAAGGACTGGTAACTTGGTATAGGGTGCTACGGTACATAGGCCTGAGTGCGTTACAGTCTGCTGTTCTGTAAGGACCGCTATCGGTCCACAATACATAGGGTTGCCGTGCACTACTGCTGACCGCTGCCCTATACTGCAGCAGTCCTTCATTGGTATAGGGACTGACGTACAGTCTGCTAATCACTAACACACAACCTGCTTGGTCCACAAAAGTTCTTATAAGGACTGGTAACTTGGTATAGGGTGCTACGGTACATAGGCCTGAGTGCAGTACAGTCTGCTGTTCTGTAAGGACCGCTATCGGTCCACAATACATAGGGTTGCCGTGCACTACTGCTGACCGCTGCCCTATACTGCAGCAGTCCTTCAGCGGTATAGGGACTGACGCACAGTCTGCTAAACACTAACACACAACCTGCTTGGTCCACAAAAGTTTTTATAAGGACTGGTAACTTGGTATAGGGTGCTACGGTACATAGGCCTGAGTGCAGTACAGTCTGCTGTTCTGTAAGGACCGCTATCGGTCCACAATACATAGGGTTGCCGTGCACTACTGCTGACCGCTGCCCTATACTGCAGCAGTCCTTCATTGGTATAGGGACTGACGTACAGTCTGCTAATCACTAACACACAACCTGCTTGTTCCACAAAAGTTCTTATAAGGACTGGTAACTTGGTATAGGGTGCTACGGTACATAGGCTTGAGTGCGGTACAGTCTGCTGTTCTGTAAGGACCGCTATCGGTCCACAATAGATAGGGTTGACGTGCACCACTGCTGACCGCTGCCCTATACTGCAGCAGTCCTTCAGCGGTATAGGGACTGACGCACAGTCTGCTAAACACTAACACACAACCTGCTTGGTCCACAAAAGTTTTTATAAGGACTGGTAACTTGGTATAGGGTGCTACGGTACATAGGCCTGAGTGCGTTACAGTCTGCTGTTCTGTAAGGACCGCTATCGGTCCACAATACATAGGGTTGCCGTGCACTACTGCTGACCGCTGCCCTATACTGCAGCAGTCCTTCATTGGTATAGGGACTGACGTACAGTCTGCTAATCACTAACACACAACCTGCTTGGTCCACAAAAGTTCTTATAAGGACTGGTAACTTGGTATAGGGTGCTACGGTACATAGGCCTGAGTGCGTTACAGTCTGCTGTTCTGTAAGGACCGCTATCGGTCCACAATACATAGGGTTGCCGTGCACTACTGCTGACCGCTGCCCTATACTGCAGCAGTCCTTCAGCGGTATAGGGACTGACGCACAGTCTGCTAAACACTAACACACAACCTGCTTGGTCCACAAAAGTTCTTATAAGGACTGGTAACTTGGTATAGGGTGCTACGGTACATAGGCTTGAGTGCGGTACAGTCTGCTGTTCTGTAAGGACCGCTATCGGTCCACAATAGATAGGGTTGACGTGCACCACTGCTGACCGCTGCCCTATACTGCAGCAGTCCTTCAGCGGTATAGGGACTGACGTACAGTCTGCTAAACACTAATACACAACCTGCTTGGTCCACAAAAGTTCTTATAAGGACTGGTAACTTGGTATAGGGTGCTACGGTACATAGGCTTGAGTGCGGTACAGTCTGCTGTTCTGTAAGGACCGCTATAGGTCCACAATAGATAGGGTTGACGTGCACCACTGCTGACCGCTCACCTATACTGCAGCAGTCCTTCAGCGGTATAGGGACTAAGAGTTTTGTCACAGGGTCATTTAAAAAATGACATGCAGAGGAAGAGGCAGGCCCTTCCGCAGGGGTGGTAGGGGTAGGGCAGGAGCAACAGGCTTGAGCCAAAGTGGGAAGTTGCAGAAGGTGCGTTCAATTACTTTAAAGGATGCACCAGACTTGGTTGAGTGGCTCGCTCAGCCTTACTCTTCTGCACCCTCCTCATCCTCTCGATCTGCACCCTCTTCTTCACTCTCTGCTATGTGCACCCCCAAAGACACTACCACCAACAACACGACCACCACCACCACCACCACATACCTTCCGCTTGAGTCACTGGAATTATTTTCCGATCCATATCAAGAGGACATTTCTGATGCGCAGCCACTCTTGGTATTGGATCAGGAAGAGGAGGTAGCAACAAGCGCTACTCAGCAGTCTGACGCCAGTACCCAGATCAGCCCAAGGAGGAGGTTGGTCCCCGGTGTTGCTGCCTACTCTACTTATAGCGGTGGGGAAGGTGACGTTGATGATGACGTGTCTAGTGATGTCACGTGGGTGCCCACAAGAGAGGAAGAGGAGGGGAGTTCAGAGGGAGATATGGACCAGCAGATAGGGAGGAGAAGCAGCAATGACTTACATTGCACAGCAGGGACAAAGCAGACTGCAAATGTATCAGGAGCGAGTCATCGACCATGTACGGTCACATCTGGCGCTCCCAGGACACCGGCACATGGCTCCGCAGTGTGGGCTTTTTTTAACGTGTCCGCTGCTGACAATAGCGTTGCCATCTGCAATCTTTGCAGTCAACGCGTTAGTCGCGGTAAGCCCAATACTCACCTAGGGACGACCGCCTTAAGAAGGCACATGAGCAGCCATCACCGAGCCCAGTGGGAGCAACGGAACACACAAAGCCACACTGCAGGCTCTCACCGTCCAGCCTCGTCTTCTACTTCTCCTTCTCCTCTCTCCTCACAATTGTCCTCCACTCCACCTTCCATCACGCCAAGCTCACATTTTTCTGCAAAAAGGCAGGCTTCCGTGGGCCTAATGTTTGAGCGTAAAAAAATGATGACGCCGGATAACCCTCTTGCCCAACGGTTGGCGGCTGGCTTGTCAGAACTCATAGCCCGCCAACTACTGCCATATAAACTGGTGGACTCGGAGGCCTTTCGCAAATTTGTGGCCATTGGAACACCACAATGGAAGGTCCCAGGAAGGAAGTATTTCTCAGAGAAGGGCATCCCAGAGCTATATGGCCATGTTCAGCGGCAAGTGAATGTATCTCTGGCACACAGTGTCGGTGCCAAGATACATCTGACCACAGACACGTGGTCTAGCAAACACGGGCAGGGAAGGTATATCAGTTTTACTGCCCACTGGGTGAACCTTCTGACGGCCGTCAAGCATGTAACCCGTGGCACCCGTGTAGATTTGGTTTTACCGCCACGGATTGCATGCAGGCCTGACTCTTCTTCTCCTCCTCCTACTCCATCCTCCTCCCTCTCCTCCTCAGCTGCCTCCTCCTTTTCCGCTGCTAGCGTCTCTTCCACTGCACCGCCCAAGCTCCCCAGAACCTATTCCACATGCCAGGTGAGACGTTGCCATGCCGTGCTGCGTCTGTTGTGCCTGGAAGCAAAGAGCCACACTGGCCCGGCACTCCTTTCAGCTTTGCGTTCACAGGCAGATGAGTGGCTAACACCGCTCAATTTGACAGTTGGTAAAGTGGTGTGTGACAACGGTGCCAATCTGCTTAGCGCATTGAAACAGGGCAAAATCACGCACGTGCCGTGCATGGCACACGTCTTAAACTTGGTCGTGCAGCGATTCCTTGTCAAATACCCTGGGGTCCAGGACATCTTGCGGCAGGCAAGGAAAATCTCGGCCCATTTCAGAAGATCTTACACGGCCATGGCTCGCCTTGCTGACATTCAGCGGCGACACCATCTGCCGGTCAGACGTCTTATTTGCGATTGCCCGACGCGATGGAACTCAACCTTCTATATGCTTGATAGGCTGCTCCAGCAGAAACGTGCAGTTAACGTCTACCTGTATGAACTCTGCGAAAGAAACGGTTCTGGGGAGCTGGGTTTTTTTTCACCGCGCCAGTGGCTGCTCATGCGCGACACATGCAGACTTCTGCGGCCATTTGAGGAGATCACCAAACTGGTCAGTCGCAGCCATGGCGCCATCAGTGACATGGTACCTTATGCCTTCTTTCTGGAGCGTGCATTGCGTCGTGTCATTGATCAGGCTGTGGAGGAGCAGGAGCGGGAAGATGAGGAAGTCGCAATGCTGGATGAATTCCCAGGGGGGGCTACTCTATCTGAGACAAGTCAACAACAGGAGTCTGATGAGGAGTCAGAGGAGGATGGTGCCGGGGCGGATGAGCAGGAGCAAGAAGAGCATGCTTTAAACCTTTCTGGGATCCCTGTTGTGCGAGGATGGGGAGAGGAGAATGAAGAGGACGACATTATCCTGGATGATGAGCAGGAGCCAGGCCACCACACCGCTTCCACTTTAGTGCAAATGGGGGCCTTCATGCTCCAGTGTTTTAATAGGGACCCCCGTATAAAAAGCATGAGGGTCAAGGACCAGTACTGGGTGGCAACGTACTTAGACCCCCGGTACAAACACAAAATGGCGGAAATGTTACCGCCGTCGCAGAGGGCTGTCAGAATGCAGCACTTCCAGGCCTTGCTTCGAGAAATGCTGCATTCTGCTTTTGCGTGCGCTGGCAGAGGAGCAATTCCCACTCCCAGAGAAGGATTTGCGGGTACCAATCCAACAGCGCCTGCAAGAAGAGGCCGGTTTGAAGATGTGTTGGTGACTTCGGATATGAGGTCATTCTTTCAGCCGACCCATCGACAGGTGTCATCCGGATCCAGCATCAGGGAACGCCTAGACCGTCAGGTGTCCGACTACATTGGGTTAACGGCCGATGTGGACGCTCTGAGGAGTGATGAACCCCTAGACTACTGGGTGGGCAGGCTTGACCTCTGGCCAGAGCTTGCCCAATTTGCAATCGAACTGTTGGCTTGCCCCTCATCCAGTGTCCTGTCCGAAAGGACGTTCAGCGCAGCAGGGGGGATTGTGACCGATAAGCGTACTCGCCTAGCTCACCACAGTGTTAACTACCTCACATTTCTAAAAATGAATGAGGCATGGATCTCGGAGGAATTCAACACATGTGATCAGTAGACCATGTATATGTCTATAAACAATTTTTGGAATCAAGCACACAGACCTTCTTAATTCATTTGGCTCACTTCCCTGACCCAAAAAAGCACACCGTACTATATGCCCCTACCCTCCTCTTTGAAGAGGTTGAGCGGTGTCATATTTCTACTGGGGCTGCTTATTATGAGGGGTTCCCACCATCCCTGTGCTGTGCTGACTTCCTCCTGGGTGTTCTTATTATGAGGGGCTCCCACCATCCCTGTGCTGTGCTGACTTCCTCCTGGGGGTTCTTATTATGAGGGGATCACACCATCCCTGTGCTGTGCTGACTTCCTCCTGGGGCTGCTTACGGTGCTGCTGTCAGCGCTGTATGTCACGGAGCTGCTGTCAGCGCTGTATGTCACGGAGCTGCTGTCAGCGCTGTATGTCACGGAGCTGCTGTCAGCGCTGTATGTCACGGAGCTGCTGTCAGCGCTGTATGTCACGGAGCTGCTGTCAGCGCTGTATGTCACGGAGCTGCTGTCAGCGCTGTATGTCACGGTGCTGATGTCAGTGCTCTGTATTACGGTGCTGCTGTCAGTGCTCTGTATCTCCTGCACCCTCTTGTTTGCCTACCCTGGTCCCTGACCTTCCCTCTCCTCCATTGCCTTCATTAGCTCCATAGTCCTGAATTGTCAGAACAATTTCCCAAATAAAAAAAAAATGCTTGTAGTTATCGATCCCAAATTCACCTCATACATGTATTATGCTATTGTCCAGGTGGTGGGACTACGTGCTACCCCCTAATAATTACCCCGTGGCCGCAAATTCGACCTAAAGGTTTGCGAAATTCGCCTCCCATTGAAGTCAATGGAGCCCGCGGCGAACGGTCGTTTTCGCGAACGTTTGTGTCCGTTCGCGTTTCGCGTTCGCGAAACGTCCCGTCGGAAGTTCGTCCATCACTATTGAGAATATTCAGTATAATTTTAAAGAACAGTTTTTGTGGGTAAGAGGCATATGGGAGGAGTATGGATGGAATAAAAGTGGGAAGTATGTGCAGGTGAGGGAGAGGAATGTGGAGGGTCTAACAGTGGGCACTATGTACATGAGAGGAGTGCAGAGGGTATGGCAGAAGGCACTATGTACAGGAGAGGAGTGTGAAGGGTATGACAGTGGGCAGTATGCACAGCAGAGGAGTGTAGAGGGTATGACATTGGGCACTATGTATAAGAGAAGAGTGTGGAGGGTATGACAGTGAGCAATATGTACAGGAGTGTTGAGGGTATGACAGTGGGCACTATGTACAGGAGAGAAGTGTGGAGAGTAGGACAGTAAGCAGTAATTACAGGAAAGGAGTGTGGAGGGAGGGTAAGACGGTGGGCACTATGTATAGGAGAGGAGTATGGAGGGTATGACAGTGAGTAGTATGTACAGGAGAGGAGTGTGGAGGGTATGACAGGGGGCACTATGTATAGGAGTTAAGTGTTGGAGGTATGACAGTGGGCACTATGTATAGGGGAGGAGTGTGGAGGGTATGACAGTGAGTAGTATGTACAGGAGAGGAGTGTGGAGGGTATGACAGTGGGCACTATGTACAGGAGAGAAGTGTATGACAGCGGGCACTATGTACAAGAGAGGAGTGTGTAGGATATGACAGCGGGTGTTATGTATAGGAGAGAAGTGTGGAGGGTATGACAGTGAGCAGTATGTACAGGAGAGAAGTGTGGAGAGTATGACAGTGGGCACTATGTATAGGAGAGGAGGATGAAGTAATCTGGGAAGGAAAAATGTAAAGGTTTGTGGAAGGATGTTTAGGGACTGCGTAGTGGTTAAGCGGGCCATACATGGATTGAAATTACACCAATTAAGCAGAGACCAGCCATAGTTGATCTATGTATGGGCTAGCTGGTTTTAACCGACTTGAGTACAACCAGCCTGTCAGGTTTTCCCCAAAACAATCAGTGCTGCCAGCTATAGTTAGCAACACTAATCATTGTATTCACTGGCAGAACACAATAACACTGCGGAAGTGATCGCCCCATTCACAGGTCAGCAGGTGAGAGGGTGTGTGGGGACAGGCTGGGGAGAGATACTAGTCAGTCCCTGGGTAGGCACTAGTTAGTATCAGAACCAGACACACACAGGTTACATACGCCATGATCGTTAGAGCGAGAGCGATAATTCTAGCACTAGACCTCCTCTGTAACTCTAAACATGTAACCTGTAAAAACATTTAAAGCATCGTTTAGTACACAACAAAAAATTGTGCTAACTTTCGTGTTTTTTTTTTTTATGAATGAAACTGTTTCTTTCCAAAAAAAAAGTTTGAAAAATTTCTGCGCAAATATCGTGTAACATGAAAAGTTACAAAGACCACCATTTTATTCCATAGGGTGTCTGCTAAAACAATATATAATGCTTGAGGGTTCTGAGTCATTTTCTAGCTTAAAAAAATATATTTTTACATGTAGGAGAGAAGTCTCAGAATAGGCCTGGGTGGCATTGTTACTAAATATATTTTGAATACTGTTTGAACATTTTTAGTTCACATTGGGTATCTTTCAGGTGGTAGGGTTTTTTTTGATACATTTTTTTGTTATTTAAAAAAAAAAATTCTCACAGGCAAGTAGGTGTTATAGCCTAGCGCTTGAGTCTGGCATTTTAGATAAAAAGTAGAGTTAGTGCAACCCATGCTATATATATATATTCCATTTAGACTAGGTGGCAAGGGGTTAATTATCATAAGTAATATACAAATAATTATTATAAGCACTATGAGTTCATCCTCTCAGTCTGCTGCAGAGTGTTCCAGCTTGTATTTAAACTGCTGCTCTGTATGTAGCTTCTGACAGGCTGTGCAAGGAGCCCCGTATCTCCGGAACCATAGATGACAGCAGCCCCATATTTTAACAAGTGCTGGAGTGCGTCTTTAGCTACCTATCCCCCAAATATGGGGTCTCTCTGACTCCTGATCGCCGAGCTACAATCCTCGAAGTCAATCTTTTTTTTTATTTTATTTTTTTTATTTTATTTTTGGGGCAAATGGGCCTTGAGAGAGGGGCCTGGAGCTGCAGCTCCAATAGCCCCTATGTTCATCCGGCCCTGCCTAGATGGTGACCTAGCTCCACCAAACTAGGTTTTTCAATCAATTTATTTTAAAGGATTAAAGGAACTTGCACTGTAAATGTACTCATCCATGCTGTTAGAGTAGATGGGAGAATGAAGTAATTTCTCTCATTCAGCCTCATGAGCTAAATATTATCATTTATTTCTATGGAAACCTCTTCAGATAACATCTGTTTAAAATGAAATTCAAATAGCAAGGGTACAATGCATGGCTCTTGCTTTTTGTTCTGTGTCATAGTGCTGGATCTCCCTGATCTTCAGGAGCTGCATTCTACAGTTATCTTTCTTCACACTCTGGACTTAAAGACATTTCATGGGCCATAGTTCACCTAGCTAATCACATACCATTGCATGTGCTGCTATTTTATGTTTTCTAAGATGGAAATTGCTCCTATTTTTGGGAGGTTTTCACTCATTTTCTATTGTGTCTTCAGGGCAGGAAGTGAAGGACATGCTCCTCAGTGGGACACATAAAGTAAAAAACAACTTAATAGGTTTTTAAACCCATGCTCACTCTATTCAAAATAAACAAGTTATAGCTGTGCATATGCTTTCATGATTTATAATGTCTTTCTATTACACAAAGTATTGTGCTGTATGCCATAAGGATAAGGCTTCTGTGAAGAAAAACTCAGACTTGCTAAAACATGGATATTGCCCATTTGTGTTTTTCTTCCTGAAAGCTATTCTGTCCATAAAGTAAAAATTTGTTAATAGGCTACTGTAAAACAAATTGTTATTGTGTCTTGGTCAATCAGGCACTCAACCTCTCTCACAGGTTGTCAAGAAAAATAATAAAACAATCATTCTGTGACTTTCAGTAAAGGCTGGTCATTTACAAAAGTCTTATATAAAAAAAGAGAAAAGTAGTATAGAGAACCAATATTGTGATGCTAGTTTCACTAAAAATAATATGAAAAACACCAGAGCAAAATGTAATAATGCATTAAAGTGTTTGTACACCAATGCCAGAAGTCTGCCAAGCAAAATAGGTGAGTTGGAAGCTGTGGTGCATGAGGAGAGCTATGATGTAATCGGTATTGCTGAAACTTGGCTTCAATCCTCACATGACTGGGCTATTAATATTCCTGGCTATGCACTCTTTCGGAGAGACAGGGTAAAAAGGAAAGGTGGCGGGGTCTGTCTCTATGAGAGAAGTGATCTCAAAGCAAGTGTGAAAGAGGACCTGGTGGATGGAGAGTCTGATGAGTCTGAAGCATTATGGGTGGAACTGCATTTAGATGGGTGTAGTTCAAAGTTAATCGTTGGAGTTTGTTATAGACCACCCAATGTTAATGAGGAGGTGGAGACTCAGCTCCTTGCACAGATGGAAAGGGCTGCAAGGGCTGGGACAGTGATAATAATGGGGGATTTTAACTACCCAGAAACTGACCGGAGTAATGGCACTGCTGGGACAGTTAAAGGGCAAAAAATGATAAACCTATTACATGACAATTTTATGGTCCAGTTTATTGAGGCCCCAACTAGGAATGAAGCTCTGTTGGACCTGGTAATCTCAAACCATGCAGAGCTTATTACTAATGTCCAGATAAAGGAACACCTGGGTAGCAGTGATCATAACATGATTTCCTTTGATGTTAGCGCTAAACAAGAAATACATACGAGTAAGATAAAAACACTTAACTTCAAGAGAGCAAATTTTCCAAGGATGAGGGCTGCTCTCCAGGACTTAGACTGGGAGAGAATATTTGCTTCAATGGGCACAGAACAGAAATGGGAATTCTTCAAAAAGACTGTTTGGGACCTCACTGCAAAGTATATTCCCATGGGCAATAAGTTTAAAAGGCTAAAAACAAAACCTATGTGGCTCACAGCCAAAGTTAAAAAAGCTATAAACTATAAGAGAAGAGCTTTTAAAAAATATAAAAATGAAGGATCACTAGTGTCATTTAAATGTTACAAAGAATTTAACAGAATATGTAAAAAGGAAATCAAGAATGCAAAAATTCAAAACGAACGACAGATTGCAAAAGATAGTAGGACAAACCCCAAAAAATTCTTCAAATATATTAATAGTAAAAAGGTCAAGTCTGAGCATGTAGGCTCTTTACAAAATAATCTAGAGTGGGTGACTGGGGACAAAGAGAAGGCTAATTTATTAAATACTTTCTTCAGCTCTGTGTACACAAAAGAGCATGGGGGAGCGCATGTCCATAATGGGGGTGATAGTGACACAGCCCCAAATGATCCACAATGGCTCAAAAGTGATATGGTCCAGAAATATTTAGACGGAATAAAGGTGGATAAAGCACCTGGCCCTGATGACATCCACCCACGGATCCTAAAAGAATTGAGCTCTGTAATTTCAGAGCCATTGTATCTAATTTTTAGGGACTCATTAATGATGGGAATAGTCCCACTGGATTGGGGCAGGGCGAACGTGGTGCCTATATTTAAAAAGGGATCAAAGTCTTTACCAAGTAACTATAGACCTGTTAGCTTAACTTCTATAGCTGGGAAGATACTGGAGCGTTTAATAAAAGACCACATCGATGAGTTCTTGCTGAACAAAAACACTTTAAGCAACAGACAACATGGATTCATGAAAGACAGAAGTTGTCAGACAAATCTGATTTCTTTTTATGAGGAGGTAAGTAAAACCTTGGACAGAGGGGTGGCGGTGGACGTGGTATACTTGGATTTTGCAAAAGCGTTCGATACAGTTCCCCACACACGGCTCATGTGTAAGGTAAAGTCTACAGGTTTGGAAATATCAGTTTGTAAATGGATAGAAAATTGGCTAAAAGACAGAATTCAGAGAGTAGTGATTAATGATTCTTATTCTGAATGGTCTAAGGTTATCAGTGGTGTACCCCAAGGTTCAGTGCTGGGACCCTTACTTTTTAACATCTTTATAAATGATATTGGGTCTGGGATCAAAAGTAAAATTTCTGTCTTTTCAGATGACACCAAGATATGCAGTGGAATAACGTCCTTACAGGATGTCTCCAATTTACAAGCCGACCTCAATACACTAATTGGGCGACTATGTGGCAGATGAGGTTTAATGTTGATAAATGTAAAGTTATGCACTTAGGGGCTAAGAATATGCATGCATCATACATGCTAGGGGGAGTACAACTAGGGGGGATACATAGTGGAGAAGGATCTGGGGGTTTTGGTAGATCATAAGCTCAATAATAGCATGCAATGCCAAGCTGCTGTTTCCAAAGCGAGCAAAGTCCTTTCTTGTATTAAGAGAGGTATGGACTCCAGAGAGAGAGATATCATTTTGCCCCTGTTCAAATCATTAGTAAGACCTCACCTGGAATATGCAGTTCAGTTTTGGGCACCAGTTCTCAAAAAGTATATCGGGGAACTGGAGAAAGTGCAGAGAAGGGCAACCAAACTGATAAGAGGCATGAAGGAACTCAGCTATGAGGAAAGATTAGAGGAACTGAATTTATTCACTCTTGAGAAGAGGAGAATACGGGGGGATATGATCAACATGTTCAAATATATTAGGGGTCCATATAGTGAACTTGGTGTTGAGTTGTTCTCTGTACGGTCAACCCAGAGGACAAGGGGGCACTCTTTACGTCTAGAGGAAAAGAGATTTCATCTTCAAGTACGGAAAGGTTTCTTCACAGTTAGAGCTGTGAAAATGTGGAATAGACTCCCGCTAGAGGTGGTTCTGGTCAGCTCAGTAGATTGCTTTAAGAAAGGCCTGGATACTTTCCTGAATGTACATAATTTAACTGGGTACTAACATAGGTAAAGTTGATCCAGGGAAAATCCAATCGCCTCTTGGGGGATCAGGAAGGATTTTTTTTCCCCTGCTGTAGCAAATTAGAGCATGCTCTGCTGGGGTTTTTTTTCACCTTCCTCTGGATCAATTGTGGGCATAAAATTGGGTATTTGGATTGTACGATTTTTTTTTTTTTTTATTTATTTGTTTTTAAGGTTGAACTGGGTGGACTTGTGTCTTTTTTCAACCTGACTAACTATGTAACTATGTAACTATGTAACATATAGATATTTGGGGTGGTGGTAATGCATGTGGCAATACAGGCAATTCCTGGGTTACAAACAAGATTCTGTAGTTTTGTTCTTATGTTCAATTTGTATGTAAGTTGGAATAGGTAATTTTAAGTGTAACTTTTTTGGATAGCATAGGGAAGGGTTAACACCCCTGTAACATTTGTTTTGCTGTCTGTGCCCCTGTTCAGCAGATTTCACTTCCCTTTCTGTCCCTGTGACAATTGGATTTAGAAAATTTTGGGTTATTGTAGAAACAAGGATTGGTGATAAAATGTCAGTGGAGACATCTTTTTCCCATGGTAGCTCTTACAGAAGTTCATTTCCCTTCCTAGGGGTAGATTTCTTCTTTTTTTTCTGTTGTCTCCTTCCATTTGTAAGTATGAGTCCTTGTACACACGGTCGGAGATTCCGAAGGAATGTGTCCTATCGGACCGTTTTGTCTGATATTCCGACTGTGTATGGTCTCCATCGGACTGTTTCCGTCTGAGTATCCGATGAACCAAGTTTTCCAACTTGTCCGTAAAATTTTCCGACAAAATGCTCCGATCGGACATACTCCGATCATGTGTAGCCTACTCCGACGGACAAAGTGCCACGCATGCTCATATCAAATTCCTAGACCAAAGCTATTGGCTACTAGCCTGAACGTAGTCCCGTCATAATGAAATAACGTCATCACGTTATGTACAATCAGATTTTCCGACAACTTTGTCCGACCATGTGTATGCAACAGTTTCGGACAAAATCCGTCGGACAAAATCCAACGGATTTGGTTGTCAGAATGTCCGACCGTGTGTACAAGGGCTTAGTCTTATGTAAGTCGGATGTATGAAACTCTGGGACTGCCTGTAGTGGTGGCAGTGGCGGAACTACCACCATAGCGACCCGTGCGGTCGCTATGGGGCCCGCAGCTGAGAAGGGCCCGGTGAGCGGGCGGCGGGTGAGCCGCCGAGCTGCCTATCCGCTCAGCTCTCGTACAGTCACACTGACTGTACGAGCGGACGCAGCCGGGTCACTCGGCAGCGGCGGAGGCGGCGGCGGCGGCGGCGGGGAAGCTGCCAGCGGGGAGGCTTGGTGGGTGGCCAATCAGCGAGTGGCGGGGCAGAGAGATGACATCTTCTCTCACCGCCCAGCGCCCGCCCTGCGAACTGCCAGCTCCACCCTCACTCACTGTGCTGGCAGCAGAGAGATTACATCATCTCTCTGCTGCCTGAATCTCTCTGCCAGCTCCACCCTCACTCACTGTGCTGGCAGCAGAGAGATTACATCATCTCTCTGCTGCCTGAATCTCTCTGCCAGCTCCACCCTCACTCACTGTGCTGGCAGCAGAGAGATTACATCATCTCTCTGCTGCCTGAATCTCTCTGCCAGCTCCACCCTCACTCACTGTGCTGGCAGCAGAGAGATTACATCATCTCTCTGCTGCCTGAATCTCTCTGCTGCCTGACTCAGACGTGACAATCCCATTCCCCACCTTAAAAGGAAAGTGACAATCCACAACTTGTGGTAGGTGATGTGGCAAGTGGACAATCTGCAATGGGTGGCAGGTGACGTGGCAAGTGGACAATCTGCAACTTGTGGCAGGTGACGTGGCAAATGGACAATCCGCAACAGGTGGCAGGTGACGTGGCAAGTGAACAATACGCAATGGGTGGCAGGTGACGTGGCAAGTGAACAATACGCAATGGGTGGCAGGTGACGTGGCAAGTGAACAATACGCAACTTGTGGCAGGTGACGTGGCAAGTGGACAATACGCAATGGGTGGCAGGTGACGTGGCAAGTGGACAATCCACAATGGGTGGCAGGTGATGTGGCAAGTGGACAATCCGCAACTTGTGGCAGGTGACGTGGCAAGTGGACAATCCGCAATGTGTGGCAGGTGACGTGGCAAATGGACAATCCACAATGGGTGGCAGGTGACGTGGCAAGTGGACAATCCACAACGTGTGGCAGGTGACGTGGCAAACAGACAATCCGCAACGGGTGGCAGGTGACGTGGCAAGTGGACAATCTGCACCTGGTGGCAGGTGACACACTCGGGGCTTCCACTGATTCTGCATTATGGTGAGTTGAACTATAACAATGTAATAATAGAAATAATGTGTTTCAATCATCCTTACACCATAACACAAATGGTGCCGTGATAATTGAAGCGCCAACATCAGCCATTGCCCCAATAAATTGCCCCCCCAAAAAAGTATTTTTTATCAGTGCCCCTCCCGAGACTAGACTCTGGATCCGCCCCTGGGTGAGGGGGGGGGGGGGGGCCATACAACATTTTGCTATGGGGCCCTGTGATTTCTAGTTACGCCCCTGAGTGGTGGCAATGGTTCTGGAAAATCTATAGGTAGGTAACAGAAGGGAAAAGGTACCTATAACTCTAATTCTGTTATTTTTTAAGTAATACTAAATATGATTTAGGTGTTTAGCTCTTTGACAACTGCAAAGGACTGTGCCTTTTTTTGCTTTTATTAAAAATCTGTTCCTACTTCATCACTTGAGTCTGATTATCCACCAAGGGAGTTTATAGCCATACTCAGGACATACAGTATGTGTGAAAACCTTACAAATACATGTGAAAAATTACCTGGTATAGTATTGTCCAGTAGACATCCGAAAAATCCTCCAACAAACATATTTGTTGTAAAAAGAACAGTTATAGTTTGATCAATTTCTTTTATTCCTGCCAAAAAAATAAATGTCAAATAATTATTAATTATACCTTCAGATCTTCAAATTACAACATACTGGGCCACATATGTAAAATGGGTCACAAAGTGTTATAGAGTTCCATCAGAGAACATTATGCATGATATCTGGCCTATAAATTCTGTATAATTAAAGTGGTATTAAACCCAAAACCAAAAATGTAATATATTGCAGCTTACTAATCATTAGATGTAGTGGCTGTGTTGGTTTTCCTTTTTTAGGCTCTTTTCCTTCTGTTTTCACCTGGTGATCTAGCCAGTAACAATCTTCCTGTATCATACAGACACCATGCTGGATAAATGAGCACAGGGGGCAGATTTGGACAGCAGAATTGTCAGTCTGTGGGGGAGGGGATTATTAGATGTACTAGCGGATGTAAATACACTAACACATTGAAGTTGAACTCCAGCTAACACTTTATAACCAGTTACAGCAAACATATTTTGTTTTCCTTTTGGGATAAAGGTTTTAAATAAATAAACGCTGGTTATTTTAAAACACCCTGCTAAATGATCTCATCCTTGTCACTGCAAGAGAGATTTTCTGTTGAAAAACAACTGGCTGTATCACCAGATGAAAATAGAAAATTGAAAGAAAGAAAGAAAGAAAGAAAGAAAGAAAGAAAGAAAGAAAGAAAGAAAGAAAGAAAGAAAGAAAGAAAGAAAGAAAGAAAGAAAGAAAGAAAGAAAGTCTACAAAACAAAATGAATACAGCCATCACATCTAAGAATTGGTAAGCTGCAATATAACAAATGTTTGCTTTTGTGTTTAATACTACTTTGACCA
This sequence comes from Lithobates pipiens, assembly GCF_037356315.1. Lineage (NCBI taxonomy): Eukaryota > Metazoa > Chordata > Amphibia > Anura > Ranidae > Lithobates > Lithobates pipiens. The sequence continues at coordinate 259,748,694 of NW_027507903.1, read as the reverse complement.
CTTGCTGACCAGCCATAGTACATACACTACATGCACTGAAAATCACATACACATTCATCATTTAGCCTGCTCCAGTTTAGAGGCGTGCTGCACCCACCACACACACAAATGATCACAATGTCAACAAAATTGTTAGAAATTAATTCATTCATAAAAGCTGTGTTTCCTATGCCGTGATTGGTTCACACCTATTATATGGCACCTGAGACAATCACATCACCCTGTACCATGTGATTAGCTGTAGCCAATCACAGATCACTAATGATCGTAGCTGTCATGAATGTAACCCATTTATAACAGTTAAAAACTTTTCTGTTACAATAATCCTAATTTTCTTTTAACATACTGTCACCAGTCAGTGTCCCTGATCACTGCCACATCAGTCATATGATGATGCTGTACTGCACTGGTGGCAGTAAAAAAGGAATTGTGGAAAAAAATGCAATAAATAATGACATCTTCAAAAAATTTACCATGCCTCTTACTAAATGCCTCAGACTGTCTGCTTTCTAAAAAGAGGTCATTTGGGGGACATTTGAACTGTCCTGGCCTTTTAGGGCCTCAAGAAATGGGATAGACCATCAGTACATCAGAAATTATACATTTTCAAATATATACAGTATACCATAGCTTGTAGGCCCTATAACTGTCACACAAACCAATTAATATGCACTTATTGGGATTTTTTTTTTTTTTGACCAAAGACATGTAGCAGAATACTAAAAAAGAGAAGAGGTGGGACTTTACAGGAAGCACACGGAAGCAAGGAGATTAATTTTATAAAAAAACTGAGTTTAATTGGTTGAAATTATCCTAAAATTGTATATTTAATTTTTGCATTTTGCTATATATTTATTTTTTTACAATTCATTGGAACCAAACAATACACATTCATTTGCACTCATGTAGCAGAATACATTTCGGCCTAAATTGTTGATGGCATTTGATTTTTTTAGATATGTTTTATGACAGAAAGTAGAAAATATTGTTGTTTTTTTCACAATTTTCGGCCTTTCGGTAATATCGCAAAAAATATAAAGCTCTGTGGTGATCAAATACCACCAACAAAAGCTCTATTTGTTTAAAAAAAATGATAAAAATGTCATATGTGTACAGTACTGCATGGCCGTGAAATTGCCAAATAAAGTACCACAGTGCTGATTGATAAAAAAAAAATCCTGGCCATGAAGGGGGTAAAACCTTCTGGAGCTCAAGTGATTAAACATATACCATATTTGTAATTAAAATATTATGTAGAGAATTACCAAGAAGGTGAGCACACACACTGAGATAAACTGTACAGATGGTGACTGCAGAGGGTGGTGTGATTATATAAAGGACTCGATAGCTGGATTGAAGATATTGAGGACACATTTTGAACTGTTTGAGTGTATATTATATATATTGGATAGTTTTCATACGAGGGGCATTCAAGTCAAACCGTGACTTTTGAATTTATATAATAAAAGAACCAATTTCAAGGAATGGAAACTGCATTTATTTTTTACATAATCCCCTGCTACAGTTATATACTTATCCCAGCGTTTAACTAATGCCTGGAAAATGTCATTATAGAAACATTTGTCAGTATGCCCGAACCATTATAGGACAGCCTGCTTCACTTTGTCATCAGTGCTGAAATGCTGACCTCTGAGGGACTCTTTTTAGGGGCCAAACAGGTGGAAATCACTCAGAGCAAGGTCGAGGCTGTAAGGGGGATGTGGCAATATCTCCCAGCCGAGTAGCAGTAGTGAGCAGTAGGAGCTTGTGCGTTGTCCTTTTGAAAGAGGACTCCCTTAGTGATCAAACCAGGCCATATTTTCCACAGACACGTATGCACATCACTCAGGTTACGACAGTTATATTCACTGTTGTCACAGAGAGATTTGTGTCTTGTGCAATTTCACAACAGGTTATGCGTTGATTATCCAGTATCCAGGACTATGTTCAAAGGAAAGACTCTTATAGGCTGGGAACTACCACAGCCGAGATCGTTATTGACGAACGAGTGACCATCTTTGAAATGTTTACACCATTCAAATGTCTTACTGCGGCTGAGCGTCTCATCACCATACTGTGCTTGAAGTCTTCTGTAGCTATCTGCAGGTTTTATGCCCGCTTGCCTCCGTATATATAAAGTATGAGCTGCGCTGCCCGGCCATGCCCACAGACAAAATGCGTATGGGCGTGACCGTGCAGCTTTACGTCACCATAGAGAGAGAGTTTGTTTTTCCCAGGACCCGCCGCTGATACCGAGACCGTTTACGAGCATAGATATCCGGACTGCAGTGAGACAAGCGCTGACCTCTGTTGGTGACATGATATATGACATGATACAGTTGTATTGTGTATGTATGTTTTTATAAGAATGCGCAAGAAGTTTGTTTGTTAAAATCAGTTTGCACTATGGATTGTGTTTCTGATCTCTTCTATATGTGAACTTGTGCTGGGTGGAGAAATGTTGAATTGAAGGTGTAATGCTGAGGAATCCCAGGAGCCAGTGATTAATAGACGTGCCTATATCTATTTAGAATTTTGGTAAGTGTATTACCATAGGGAGTGTCACCGAGCATGGAGTTTGCTCACACTGGCGTTTTGGTGAATGGCTTGGAGATGGACTTCTTCTTTTCCCTATGAACATTAAGCTGAAATTCCCTATCCACAATTTAGGACTCTGCACCCTGTTGTAATTTATGGAATTTATGAACTGTGATTTTTCCTATTTTCTGTTAGTTTTATTTTATTTAGTGCTGTCAATATAGTATATCTCATATTGCGAGGGGTTAAGGAATTATTTATACTATATATTTGTGTGTTATGAGGTTTTATGCATTCATTTGCAAGAAACGTCATAACCACACAGTGTTCCATACGTGCACTAACTCTGCTGTCTGCCATCTTGATTAAAAGTCTCTGGACTGGCGCTCAATGGTGCACAGCCTACCAGTAATAAGACACACTTGCCACTTACTATTGCATGTAGAACTGCCACGCTAGCATCCCTTTTTATACCTGTACAATTAAAAGTTCCGGTTTGACTTGAATGCCCCTTGTGTGAAGCATAGTTTTGCACTTTAAATATAAGTAAATGTAAATTTTGCACAGATGTTTTAGGCACAAAGAACTTTGTATAGAGAGGGTTTATTTATATATGAATAGCTGCACTGAGGTTATGTTTAATAATTTGGTGGTAAGGTACTATAAGCATTGCAATTGGAGAAATATTTTTAAAAATAACATATGCATCTTTTTTTTGGCTGGCTATACACAGTTTGAATTTCGGCCGATTCCAGCTGAACAATTAGTGGGCAGGCTGAATGTACCAGGTTGTGCGATTGACCTCCCGCTCCTGCTCCCCCCCCCCTTCTGGGAGAAGACAATGACAATGGCCCAGCAGGAGGGATTCCCCTGTCAACACTGTCTGTGTTGATGGGGGGAATTTGCACCATCTATGGCCTGCCTTAGGAAGCTCATTTAAATGAATTGGCTGCCCTGAGGCAACACACATTAATGTGTGGTATAATGTGTGTTAACGCACAGCAAGATGTCAATGAGCTCAATGTCTGAATACTGAAGACGCATAAACATGCACTTTTTATCAGAGTGTTGAAAAAGATTCTTCAATTCAAGTGCAAGTGGTAAAATTCAGTCTATGATATCTGAAGTAAGATTACAGTGTAGTAAAGCAGACTCAGATACAACTAATCTGCCTTTGATTTACATTTGCGCTGCGACTGCTGAGCCTCCAGAAGGGACAAATCAGTGTATATGGCTACTTTTGTTGAAATATTGCCAGATAATGCGCTGAGGAAAAACCTGGGGTGTAAAACTCACAAGGAAACACTCTTTCTTAGAAGATTGCTTTGGCATAAATATGAGTAATCCCACAGTATTCATTTTAGAACTGTTTAGGTAATAAAGAAAAAAAAGATAATACATGTCTGACAGAATGTCTGACAAAATCCCTTACTTAAACAGGGTTGTGGTACAGGGTTGTCTTGCAGCGTTTTGGTACAGCACACTAAGGGCCGGTTCACACAGGGGGCGACACGAGGCGACACGACTTGCCGTGCCGCGACCTGACAAGTCGCCCCCGTTCTGTACACTGGAACCGTTCTAAGAGGAGCGACTCGAGTCGCTCCGACTCAGAAAAAAGGTTCCTGTACTACTTTTGGATGACCTCGGGGCGACTTGCATTGACTTCTATACAGAAGTCATTTGCAAGTCGCCGCTGAGGTCGCGGCAGGTCGCGGCGAGGCAAGTCGTGTCGCCTCGCATCGCCCCCTGTGTAACACATACCAAGGAACAACAAGCTATGAGTCTGTGACAGAACCCACTATCACTGTGTGTTTTGGAGGGGGCTGTGGGCTGGCCTCCTACCCACAGACTACGGCTCAGCAGTGAACGGGAGATTTGGAGGGCTATTTGCTGTATCCCGCCACCAGGAGAAGACTCCACCCCCATAGATTGGTGTCCCTTGTCGCTGGTTCATCGTAGCCAGGTGAACGCGATAGCGATAGTGGAGTAGTTTCCGGCTACTTAAACCTATTGGCCCTGCTGAGCTAAATATATACTTTTATTCCACAAACAATGTACTTTTAGCTGATAAAGGCATATACAAGGTGGCGGTATGCCCAAATCGTGGGGCTACGAGACTTGGGGACAAAATGGCGCTGGGATAATGTAATGATGTCCCTATATAAGTTGCATCCCTTCTCCCCATCCTCTCCCTCTTGTTATTGTGTTTAAGTAGGTTATGCCACGGCACGTAGACAAAAGGTGTGGAGATGCAGCCCAGCAGGGGATGTGAAAGGAGGGGATGCCTACTTGTCATAATCCCTTTATGTGTTTCAACTGTAGTTTCTGTTTAAATATACAAGTTTCAAGTTCCCATTGGTTCTTCCTTGTTACCCTACCCCCTCTATGACAAGGCTAAGGGGAGTGTCTCTAACTGTTTAAAAGAGTATGTTTTTTAAGGGCTGGTTATGGTGAGTCTGCCAGCTGAGGGTGCGTTTGGAGAACAGGAGACACAGTTCCGGCGGAGGTGCCCAGCCGGGGTATCTGGGATCCGTCACACTAATCATACTAATCTTAGAGCATAGTGAAAATGAGAGTTAATAGGCTGTCCAATTTGCAAGAGAATTTCCCCCATGAGCTTTGTGAATGCAGTGAAAATTCAATTTGCAAAGAAAACTCAATCATGTGCAATGAAAAAAGAATTCAATAATTTTTGTTTGCACATGACTAGATGAAAGTTAGCAGAGCTTCGCCTCATTCACTAAGCTCTGGGGAAATTTCACTTACAACAGCAACTTCCTTTGCAAAGTTAACGGTCTATTAGCTTCCAGTAAACCAACCCCTGTGTGTCTAACCATATGGCTACTCCAAGGGGGTGGCAAACATTAGTCAAACTGGGATTACACATAAAGGAACAAGGGAATCCACTTAAAAGTATAATGCTACACAGCTACAAACATACTGGTTGAGGGCTTCTAGGTCTATTTTACAATAAAATTAATATCATCCCTGTGTCTATGCAGTGAATGCAGATAATGCGCAGTAAAACAACTACTGCTGTTCACCCTGACAGACATAAAGGTAAGTTATTTATAACTGTTTATTTATGAAGAAAATGAGTAATCATGAAACTTCCTCATTACTAATAAATCAAAGAGATTTTTAACCATTACTCACATTAGAGTAACCTAATATAACCCACATGGGGTCTATAACTGTCGACATATGTATTGAATACTGATTGCTTACTGAAAAATAGTTGGAACACATTTTTAGTAAATAGCCCCCAGATTCCCTGTGGTATTTAAAGTTCTTCCCAAAAAGGTCACTGATGATTCTGAAAGAAATCTGGTGGCAACAGGTAACATTGCTCCCAATATCACATTCTATAACAGGTAAGGATCAGCTAAAGAAAACTGCTTTTCTGTTCCCTAGACATAAACAATCAGTTAACTCTCCTGCTGCAAGGGAAGATTTTTAGGTTTCCTGAAGTTGGGTTTTAAGTGAATGGGGTTAAGCACTAAATTCATATAACATATAGAACTTACAATAATTGTAATGTATGATTCATTCACCAGGAACTGACGCATAGCTTAATTTCAGAAACTGAGGGTGAAAGTACAAGAGCATATTCTAAAAGGCCTCAACAGCATTCCATACATAATTAAATTTAAGACAGACTTGCACAGCATGTTTAACCATGTAATTCTTGTCTAAAACATCCTACTTTTAACACCTATGGAATATTCTTATCAATTTTAAATCTGTTAAATTTACAAAGCTTCAGGCCTTTTGTTCCAGGTGTTCAAATTTATGAGTTTGCAGCTTTATGCCAGTAGTATTCAGTATATTTACTGATACATAATTAGAAGAAATACGAGACTTCTACCAGACTTCTTTTTTTTTTTTTTTGCACATTACATTTTTATTGGGTTTTAGACAGTACAGGAAATAAGATACTGTAAGTGTGGATGCAGCCACTGTAGATTTCAATAGTATCTGCCATATTTGTTACATAAGGTACAGAGAAATAGAACATTAATACATAACATAACAACAGAAAACACAACAGAAAACTTGGCAAGTTAGTAAATCAAGGCATACCTAGAGGTATTTCCATTAGGACACCAAAGGTTACAGTCATAGAGGGTAAACTGGGACCCCAAAGCACCCTCCCCATGTTGAGGGTGAGCAGCCTAGTATGGTTCAGGAAGGGGGGCACTCGCTAGTCCCCCCATCATGGCTTGCCAGGCTGCTTACTCGGATAAGGGTCTGGTATGAATTTTTGGGGGACCCCATGCCAATTTTTTTATTTTGAAGTGGAGTTCCCCTTAAAATCTATGCCAGACTCTAAGGGCCTGGTATGGATTTTGGGGGGGAACCCACACTTTTTTTAAAAAAAAATTGGCATGGAGTTTCCATTAAAATCTATACCAGACCCAAAGGGCCTGGTGTGGACTGGGGGGGACCCTTGCTGTTTTTTTTTCTTAATTATAGTCATAGGGTTCCCCTTAACCACTTACATTATATATATACCAAAACTGACTGCATTATATACTCTGAACTGCAGTATATATACTATATGGACTGCACTATGTCAGGACTATTGGGGTTAAAAATAATTTCTAAGCTTATGTATATGATTATATACAGTATAAAAACCAACATTGGAGCCTTCAGATTACTGCGCATCCTTCAGCAGCATGTAATCGACACTATGGTCGAATAATTCTGGTGACTCTTCCATGCATGATAGTGGGGCTATGGAAGGCGTAACTGTGGACAAGGAGCCGGTGGATTAGGCCGCTTTGGCAGCTGCGCTGGAAGGCAAACTAGTATGAGGCTGGGTGACACAGGATGAGGTGGATGAGGACAGCTTAGTTATCCACTCCACCAACTCTTCTGCATGTTGTAGTTCAATAACACGGCAAGCGACAGAAAAAAAGGACAAGCGTGACCCGCCTGCAGAGGATGCTCCATGTCTGCTACCACCACTTTTCACTGTGGACACAGGGGGGTTGATTTACTAAAGGCATATACACTGTGCACTTTGCAAAGTGTAGTTGGACTCTGCAAGAACAGTTGCTCCAGAGCTGAGTAAATGAGCAGAAGCTTTGCTTACTTCCATCATCCAATCAGGTGCAAGCAAAAATGCATTTTTTTTATTTTCCTTGCACGTGATTGGGTATTCTTTGCAAAGTGAAGCTTTATCTCATTTACTAAGCTCTGGAGCATGGATGCTCAACCTGTGGCCCTCCAGTTGTTGCAAAACGATGTCCCATGAGACATTACATGGCTGGCAGTTTACAAGCATGACTCCCAAAGGAAATGGCATGATGGGACTTGTAGTTCTGAAATAGCTGGATGCCCGCAGGTTGAGCACCCATACTCTGAAGCAACTGCACTTGCACAGTGCAACTGCACTTTGGAAAATGCACAGCCTAGTTGACTTTAGTAAATCAACCCCAGAGGCTGCTTGCCCTCTTTTAGTGGTTTGTGAGCAACTGCCTCTCTTTGGTGTTTACTTATTTTTATTTTTTTTTCTACAAAAGATTTTATTGAAGGAGAACAAAATTGCATTTACAATACATTTAAAAAGTCCTTGAAAGCAGCATCCATGACAGTGTTACATGTTCACAAGACAGAGAATGTTGTTACAGCAAAGGTCTTGGAAAGAAGAACCACAGGGTTCTTTAAAGCAAAAGTAGATCATATAAGTAAAATGATGTGAAAAACCAACATTGGTACATCTTAAAGTGAGACACCATCGTTGAAACACATATTGAAATAAATGGTTGTTGTCCATGGGGATCAATATCTACAGGTCCATCAATGGTATTGAGACGAGCATTAAACTTGTATGTGAGGTAGGGTAAGGTATATGTGTCTCTTGTGGGGGAATTAGGCATATTTTGCTGGTTGTTTCGATATGGTGGCTTAGGGATAGTGTGGGGGTAAATGAAAGGAGAAAGGTTGGTGAAAGAGGACGGATTAGGGGAGAGAGAGAGTTTAGAAGATTATTGGGAGGGAAGGCGGGGGAGAAAAAGGGAAAAAGTGAGGGAAAGGTAGTAGGGGGGACCGTTCTTCATCTCAGGCCACTTGGTTCCAATCCAGGTGCAAAGAGCTCAGGTCTAGAAAGGTTGGGTAAAAGAGTATCACAAAGGGAAGTAGGACTTATAGCATTCTGTGGTCTTGAAGTGTGACCAGCATGTCCAGATGATGTTGAATTTCTGAATGTGGTCTTGTGATGTGTAAATCAGTTCTTCCATCTCCTCAATCTTTGCAATCTTGGTTAACGATTCTCTGATGGTTGGGGTGTTAGTTGACCGTCAATGAACAGGAATGCAGAGTCTGGCCACATTAACCATGTGCATGGCCAGTGATTTGCGATAGGTATGTTTAGGCAGGGTTGTATGATGGAGGAGATATTGAGCGGGATTGTAATCCAGGGTGTAAGTTGTGACCTGAGTTATTATGGAATCTATCTCCTTCCAGAATGGTTGAAGCGCAGTGCACTACCACCAGATGTGAATCATGGACCCTACTTCACTTTTGAATCTCCAGCAGGTGTTTGGAATTAAAGGTGTGAATTTGTGTAGGAGAGTTGGGGTTATGTACCATTTTGTAACTATTTTGTAGCTATTTTCCAGAATCGCTACGTTCATTAATCCCTTGTGGGTGTATGTGTTTATGGTTTCCCATTTCTCGTCAGTGAAAGTTATTTGCAGGTCCTTCCCCCAAGATAGCCGTGAGGTTTCTGTCTGTGTGGGGTGGGTATCGTCTTGGAGAAGAGAGTAAATGGGAGTTATTAGGTGTCTTTGTGGTGTATTATTTGAGTAAAGGATTTCAAATGGTGTAAGTTGTCTTGACCATGTTTCAGTTGAATCTTTAGAAATAAGAAAATTCCTCAACTGTCTGTAGGACCAGAAGGGAAAATTATTTGTGCGTGATTAGAGATGGACGAACTTCCGACGGGGCATTTCGCGAACACGAACGTGGCCGAAAGTTTGCGAACCGCAAAGTTCGCGGCAGGCCCTATTGACTTCAATGGCAGGCGAACTTTAAAAACCTACAGGTCATATTTCCAGCCACAAAATAATTACTAGCTGTGCGCACATAGTCCCACCACATGGCCACTGACATAACACATGTATGAAGTGAAGCTGGGATCGACAACTACAAGCATTCTTTTTTTATATGTAAAATTTTGACAATTCAGGACTCCAGCACCGTGATAGAGTGCACTGACACCACACAAGCACCATGTAGCTAGTGATTTGCAGACTGTGTCTCAGTCCCTACACTGATAAAGGACTGCTGCAGAATAGGGCAGCAGTCAAGTATAATATTCTTTCTATATTTGGAAGAAAGTATATTATACGTGTACAACCCTATATACTGTACACCTATACCAGTCCTTAAAAGGACCTTTGTGGACCTAATAGTAATAGCGAGCTAGTGATTAAACTGACTGTCCCTCCCTGCACTGACAAAAGACAGGCTGCTGCAATCACCAACACAACAGTGCACTGAACCCTATATACTGTACACCTATACCAGTCCTTAAAAGGACCTTTGTGGACCTAATAGTAATAGCTAGGGATTAAACTGACTGTCCCTGCTGCACACAGCGTCCTGTCCCTCCCTGCACTGACAAAAGACAGGCTGCTGCAATCACCAGCACAGCAGTGCACTCAACCCTATATACTGTACTACACCTATACCATACCAGTCCTTAAAAGGACTTTTGTGGACCTAATAGCTAGCGATTAGTGTCACTACAGTCTCTCCCTGATCCACACAGTGTCCTGTCCCTACACTGAAATAAGACAGAATGTAAAATGGCTGCCAGATCAGGTCTATTTATAAGGTAGGGGGAATGTCCAATTGTCCATGTGCTGAAATGTCTCAATTGGCTGTCCTGTACCCCATGATGGATGTGTCATCATGGGTAAAAGTTCTTTCACACTGTAAACACATATATCCGCCGGGGCGAATAGTCCGGCGATCGGGGCGATTCGCGAACACGCAAAATTCCCCGCAAAATGATCGCCGGGCGAACAGTTCCGCCATCCCTATGCGTAATATTGATATCAAGTTTTCATAGGATCGTAAACGACCCTTGTGAAAGAAATGGTGTGTTTGGATATCGTCATGTGGCCATTCTTGTAATGGGAATGTAATCGGCTCTCCTGGGGGGAAATCCAGATTTCACCTTAGAGAGGTCAGTGGCCCTGGTTGTGAGTATATGCGTTAGGAAGATACTGCTTTGTTAAAGGCTAGCAACGAGGGATATACAAGTGGATGTGCTTTGATAGATTGGGACCAATGTTTTGGTGAGATCCAGGGAAGAACGTGTATTGGGTTACGCATAAAGGTGCTTTCCAATGTGACCCAGGCCTTCCCCAGTTTGTGAGCTTTCCAGTCAACCACTCTAGTTAAGTGGCATGTCAAATAGTATTTGTGGAGGTCTGGTAATGCGATCCCCTTTAGTCTTGGCACATGTCAAGCGTGTGTATTTAATGTGTGGGGTATTGTTTTTCCAAATGAAGGTTGTACGAGCTTTTTTATAAGCCGAGAAAAAGGAAGAGGGAGGTGAATTGGGATTGTCTGCATAAGGTAAAGAAGGCGGGGGAGAACGGCCATTTTTATTAGGGCTGAGCACCCAAACCATAAAATATTGAGATTGGATTAGTCTTTCAGGTCTGTCTGGATTTTTGATAGGGAATGTAGAAAATTGTGGTTGTAAAGGTCTGTTAGTCATCTGGTGATTTGAATGCCAAGATAGGTAATGGCTTATTTTTTCCATTGAAAAGGGAAGGAATCTTGGCAATGGAGTACTTCTTGCTGGGGTTTTTATATTTTAATATTTATATATATATAATATAGCGCACCAAAGTGTTTGATAGCTTTCAAGAGGTTGGGTGAAGATAGTCAGGGCGATTGTAATGATGGTAAAATATCATTCGCAAACGCAGCTACTTTAAATTCTTTGTGGCTTAGCACGTACCCCCCTCCTTTGTGGTTAATAGAGATTCTCTGAATGTCTGTATTGACACGTATTCTATTTAAGAGAGGTTCTAACGTCAGGACAAAAATCAAAGGGGATAATGGGCAGCCCTGGCTGAGGGGTTAGCATATGGGGTGTTAATGTGCACAAACATGAGGGGTAGAAGGCTATGTCTTTTAGTACTTTCTGCATGCAATCCCAGGCCAAATAGGAATCCCTTGGTTTTCGACGAGGTGAGCCAGTGGCGAATGTTTAGGGTGCGTATGGTGTTGTCTCTGGGCTCCCTACCGGGGATAAAGCCTACTTGGTCAGATGAAATAAGGCCAGGGATGAGAGGTAATAACCTATTTGCGATCATCTTTGCATAGAGTTTGACATCCACATTCAGTGATGAGATGGGTCTGTAATTAGATACCTGTGAGAGGTCTTTTCCTTCTTTAGAGATGACTGCCACGTGGGCTTCTAGCATGTTGCCTAAGGGGATTAAGAGGATTTGATAGGGAATTAAATGCTCCCAATATCTTGTGTGAGAGTGTATCCAAGAAACTTTTGTAATAGATTATAGGACGGTCGTCAGAGCCTGGGCTTTTACCCACTTTCATTTGTTTTATCGCTAATTGTGGTTCCTCAATAGTGAGTGAGTGTTCTAAAGCTTCTGCTTGTTGCGAGGTGATGGGTTTGAGGCAATATTGGGCTAAGAAGTCTCTCATTTGGGATGCTCAGTCCTATGTATCAGGTGTCTCTATGGTGTTTCGTGGGAGATTGTACAGTTTAGAGTAAAAATTTTCAAAGTGCGTGGTTATGTCTTCGTTTTTAGAGAGGAGTGTACCTTGTTTATCCTGGAGGTGGTGGATTATAGATGAAGTTTTAACTGCCTGTATAATGCGGGCTAATAGTCTCCCACTTTTGTTGCTGTGTTCGTAGAACACTTTCTGTTTAAGAATGTATTGCTGTCTAGTGCATTTCCCTAGCTCATCCATCAAAGCAGAACGGGCGTATAATAGGTCCTGCAGTGTGTTTTGTGAGGTAGAGTGTTTGTGGGTTGCTTCAAGTCGGTTGATTGTTTTGATAAGCAGTGTAATCTGTTCCTGATGTCTCTTTTTAGCAATAGTTGCTAAGGCTATAAGTTTCCCACTAATAACACATGTGTATGCCTCCCAAAGTGTGATGGGTGTAATGCCTGGGGTAGAGTTTTCTTCAAAGTATAATTGGATTCGGGAGTTTATTTGTCATTGAGTTTCTGGGTCTTTTAATAGGGCTGGGTTCAACCTCTAGGTTTTAGTTGTATTTTTGGATTCTGGAGGGTCATCGTTTTTTGTTTTTTGTTTTTTTTTTTGGATGTGAGGGTCATCGTGATGGGATGATGATTGGACAAGAACATTGGTTCTCTTGTTGCCCATGACAGGAAAGATAGATCAGTCTGAGAAAGGAATATTTAATCTATTCTAGAATACTTCTGGTGTGGGGGAGAAAAAAAAGTATAATCTTTGTCGGTCGGGAACATGGTGCGCCATGTGTCGTGGAGAGTCAGGTTTTGTAGTTGGAGTTTAATCTGTCGTAGTTCACGATATGGAGGCATGAAAGTGCCTGCAGAGGAGTCCAGTGCCGAGTTTAGTGGGACGTTGAAGTCTCCACCCAGTAGTACTATGCCCTCTTGGAAGGTGTAGAGGAGGTCACATATTTTTCTGAAAAATGTTACTTGATGTTGGTTGGGGCAATATACATTTGCCAATGTGATTGGTTTGGATGCATATGTACCTTTAATAAAAATATAGCTACCATCATGGTCGATCATAGTGGAAAATCAGCATTTTTGGAAAATGGAGACCGCTTTAGTTTTGGAGACTGGGTTTGTGGAGTGTAGTGCTTGTCTGTAAACATGGTTTGCCAATTTGGGAACAGCATCCGATCGGAAGTGTGTTTCCTGCAGCATTAGAAAGTGGGCTTTGTGTTTAGTTAAGGCAGAGAGAACCTGAGATCTCTTTTCTTGAATGTTTAGGCCCTTCACATTGAGCGAGAGACATTTTAGTAAAAGTTGTTGTTAGTTGTTTGTCATTGCTGCATGTTGCATGCTTTTAGCAAGATGGATAGTGTTAAGTCGGTCTAGTGGATTTTGCTCTGAGGCCCCTGTGTTGTTTAGAGATTGAATTAGCGTCTTTGTGAGAGGGGTGAGAGGGGAGTGGACCCCCCTTTTTGGAGGGATTAGAAGATGGAAAGGGGGTAAGAGGAGGAGAGAAGATGGGTGAATAAGTGGAGGAAGAAAAGGATTCCGGGGAAGGGGGGTAAGCAAAAATAGTTGTGCAAAGTGTGGAACGTGTATCTCAGTACCTAAACTGGATCACTTATGCGATATATTACCAGTGGTGGTCGTAGGCGTGCCTATCCACCTAATGGAGGAGGTCTGGATTGTCAGCTTTGGTCCGTATGGACAGCTGTGTGGCGACAGTGAACTAGGAAAGTGTTATGTCCCTTTGACACAGGGTCTCTCAGAGTGTTGCTAGTGATTCTGGCAGTATCTGCTAAGCAAGTTACACACAGGCTGGATACACTTCTTAACCAGGGAAGCGTTTATTACTCACATTCTTACATGGAGGAGTCAGTTATTAGTTATAGCGTCTACAAACTAGGGTACATTTTCTGGAATTTACGCAGCTTTTAGTTTATGACTGTCTATCTCATTTCTTGAGATGCTAAAATGGAAGGGCAATACAACCCCCCCCCCCCCCCAAATTACACCATTTTGGAAAGTAGACACCCCAGGTAATTGCTGAGAAGCATGTTGAACCCATTGAATATTTACATTTTTTGTCACAACAGATTGAAAAATGACAAAAATAATAAAAGTTGTCACTAAATGATATATTGCTCACAAATGCCATGGTTAAATGTGGAATTACACCACAAAATACATTCTGCTGCTTCTCTTGAGTACGGAGATACCACATTTGTGTGACTTTTTGGGAGCCTAGCCGTATACGGGACCCCGAAAACCAATCACCTCCTTCAGGCTTTCTAAGGCCCCTTTCACATGTGCGGACCGTTCAGACCTGCCTGTCAGTTTTTTCAGGTGGATCTGAACAGTCGCTCCATACAGCTCTATGGAGCGTCGGATATCAGCGGTGACATGTCCGCTGACATTTGATCCTATTCACTCCGCAAAATACAGACGGATGGATGTCCTATTTTCTATCCGTCGGGTGGATTGGATGAAATACGGACAGGTGGTCCGTAATCATCTGATCCTCCAATAGGGGAGAGCGGACTCTCTGACAGGTCTGTCCTTGCACAGAGTGCAGAGACAGACTTGTCATTCCCCAGCTCAGCGGAGATCAATGGAGCGAACCCCGCTGAGAAAGGGGCCTAAGGGCATAAAATGGTGATTTTACTCCTCGCTACCTATAAGCCCTTGTACACACGGTCGGACATTCCGACGGAAAATGTCCGATCAGACCGTGTTGTCAGATAATCCGACTGTATGTGGGCTCCATCGGACTGTTTCCGTTGGAATAGCCGACGGACAAAGTTTTAGAGCTGGGCTATAAAACTTTCCGACAACATGATCCGATCGGACTTGTCCAATTGTGTGTAGAGAATTCCAATCGGACAAAGTGCCACACATGCTCAGATCAAATTCTTAGACCAAAGCTATTGGCTACTAGCCTGAACGTAGTCCCATCCTAACGAAATAACGCCATCACGTTACGTATGATCTGAATTTCCGACAACTTTGTCCGACCGCGTGTATGCAACACAAGTTTCGGACAAAATACATTGGACAAAATCCAACGGATTTTGTTGTCGGAATGTCCGACCGTGTGTACAAGGGCCCACAGTTACAAAGGCCCTGAAATGTCCAGAAAGCACCCCCCCCCCAAATGACCCCATTTTGTAAAGTAGACACCCCATATATACACCTTCCTGCCCAGGACAATTTTGAGCTTTCAGTACTGTCGCAATTTGAATGACAATTGAACAGTCATGCTACACTGTACCCAAACTAAATTGTTATCCTTTTGTTCCCACAAATAGAGCTTTCTTTTAGTGGTATTTGATCACCTCTGCATTTTTTATTTGTTGCTAAACAAATAAAAAAAGACTGAAATTTTTAAAAAAAATAAAAGTTTTGCTTTTGTTTCTGTTATACAATTTTGTAAATAAGTATGTTTTCTCTTTCACTGATGGGCACTGATAAGGCGGCACTGATGGGCACTGATAAGGTGGCACCGATGAGGTGTCACCAATGAGCAGACACTTACGGGCACTGACGATGAACACTGATATGCGGCACTGATGGGTGGCACCGATATGCAGCACTGATGGGCATTGATAGGCTGTACTGGTGAGCACAAATGGGGGGCACAGGTGGGCACTTGTGGGCACTTATAGGTGACACTGATGGGCACTGGAAGTCTGAAAATATGGGTACTTATGGGTAGCACTGATAGGTGACAATGCTGGGCACTGCTGGGCACTGATGGGCATTGATAAGTGGCACTGATGGGCACTGATACACGGCATTAATACGAGGCACTAATGGGCATTCCTGGTGGCACTGGCAGTGGTAGAAATTGTCAGTGGGCACTCACTGGCAGCTGCCTGGGCATTGATTGGCAGCTGCCTGGGCACAGATGTGCATTTCCCTGGGGGTCTAGGGGGGCATACCTGGTGATCCAGGGTGGATGGACATCCTGGTAATCCTGGGCGGCATGATGGTGGTCCTGGGCAGGATCCGAGGGGGGGCTACGCTGATAAAAAATCAGCACAGACCCCCCCTGTCAGGAGAGCCACCGATCAGCTCTCCTCTACTCGCGTCTGTCAAACGCGAGTGAGGAAAAGCCAATCACTGGCTCTTCCTATTTACATCATGATCAGCCATGATTGGACACGGCTGATCATGTGGTAAAGAGTCTCCGTCAGAGACTCTTTACCTAAATCGGTGTTGCGGGGTGTCAGACTGACACACCCCAACAACGATAGGAGCGATGCGTGCCCCCCGGGAGCACGCAGTGGCTTAATATCCTGAAGACGTCATATGATGCCCAGTCAGGTTATTGAAACCACTTTGCCGCCATCATTCTGCTATATGGCGGGCGGCAAGTGGTTAAACTGTTCCTTGATTTTTATTTTTTTTAATCATTTTTATTGTTATCTCAGGGATTGTAAATATCCCCTATGATAGCAGTAGGTAGTGATAGGTACTCTTTTTTGAAAAAAATTGGGGTCTATAAGACCCTAGATCTCTCCTCTGCCCTTAAAGCATCTGACCACACCAAGATCGGTGTGATAAAATGTTTTCCCAATGGCGCTATTTATATCCGGCGAAACCTAAGTCATGAAATGCTCGTAGCTTTCTGGTTTCTTAGGCCATAGAGATGATTGGAGTCATTCTGGTCTCTGATCAGCTCTATGGTCAGCTGACGGAACCACCGGCTGCATTCTCGGGAGCCCTGTTGGAACAGGAGAGCCCAGAAACCATGGACAACAGTGGAGGGTGGGGGGAATGTTCCCTCCCGCTGCTTGTAAAAGCAGTCTAGAGGCTAATTAGCCACTAGGATTGCTTTTACATGAAAGCTGAAAAGAATGATACCAAGATGATACCTAAACCTGCAGGCATCATTCTAGTATAACCACTCAAAGTCCAGCAACATACCAGTACGTTGCTGTCCTTGTTGGGCATATATTTTAATGTTCTTTTATTCATACAGCCTGTGGGCTGAACAAAAAAAAAGATTGATCGGTGGGTATGCCCATCATTAGAGTATCACCCTTCATCCACCCACTTCTAATGATGGGCATACATGCACCATTTTTTTTTAACTGTGGTGGTGAAATCACCTCCTACAGCGATGGAGTCGCTAATTTACGTATCATGAGAGCAAATTCTGTAAACAGTAAAACAGTACAGCAGCTGAATGGTGTACCTGAAAAGCAAACAATGGTAACGATATAACATTAACTCAATAAAACAACTTGTTTTTTAAGGCGATCTGTGCCTAAAAAATATATGCCAAAGCATGGGGCAATTCACCCCTAATGTTATGAGCAAATCGCTCCTCCACCCCTGCCCCCATGCTTCGGTATATATGCTCTTTTTTTTAACTTTTTTATCTCACACTTGGTCTGTCATTTTTACAATCCTGAGGGGTTATACCGTGCCTTGTGCACTAGGTTTTCTTCTGTTAATGTATACAGAGCTGCATGATTATGTTTCTTTTATGTGTGCCTAGACTTCAAGGTTGTACACTGACATTGTATGTATGTACTGTCTAAGGCTATGGTGGATACTGATCTGTAGGGTCAAGTAGTACCTCTGACCAGTATCCACATCCACCCCTTGGCAATATATATGAAGTGCAATTTTGCTGCCAATCATTTCAGATCAAGGCCCCTCAATAGAGGCTGTTTATACACCTCTTGTGGCTGGCTCTTCTGCTCCCTCTACTCTTTTCTGCTTCCCATTTTTGTGTGTCTCTTTCCATCTGTAAGATGGTGTACTGCTCCATGGATTGAACCCAGCATGCATTCCCTTTTTTGGATGCCTTTTTTATGTACCAATAGGAATCTCTGAAGAAGCTAATTGTGAAACGCGTAGTGATCCATTGCCACTGATATTTGCGACTCCATCTGTTTGGCCCCCAGCCAGAAGAAATCTTTTTGGACTACGATATCATCACTCCAGGGCCACCCATGTGGTTTTCCTTTATCAGCTCTTTACTCAGATTTCTACATGCGGGACAATGTGCCATATAGATATGTTCATGTACTTCTTTCTATCATGTGTTTTTATGTGATTTTAATACACTTAATATTTTTATCTTAATGTGAGACCTACTTCTTTTCCTAACTGGGATTATAGTGGTGACCTTTAAAGTAAATTTTTTTCTTTTTCTGAAGTTGTATACCTATTGTTGTAAAAATGTATACAAGATATTCATTTTGCAAATAAATACTTAGTACAGGGTGCAGCCAGAACAAATAATTCACAGAGCATGATGGGTTTTCTAAAGAGAAAGCACAGAAGAAACTGTTTGCTTTCAGGCTCTCTCTAACTGAAACATCCTTTGACTCTTTCAGCTGCATGTACATTGTACCATCAGCAATTGTACTTTCTAAACAACAGGCTTCTTCAAGCAAAGCAGGTAAGACTAGCATACACTCACCAGCCACTTTATTAGATACACCTGTTAAATTGCTTGGTAACACACATGGCAGCCACTCAATAGATTTAGGCATCTAGACAAAGGTGAAGACGACTTTCTGAAGTTCAAACCGAGCATCAGAATGAGGAAGAAAGGGGATTTAATAGATGTTGAATGTTGCATGGTTGTTGGTGCCAGTCGACTGGTCTGAGTATTTCAAAAACTGCTGATCTACTGGGATTTTCACACTCAACCATCTCTAGGGTTTACAGAGATTGGTCAAAAAAGAGAAAATATTCAGTGAGCAGCAGTTTTGTGGACGAAAATGACTTGTTGATGTCAGAGGAAAATGGGCAGATGGGTTTGAGATGATAGAAAGGCAACAGTAACTCAAATAACCACTTGTTACAGCCAAGGTATTCATAATACCATCTCTGAACGCACAACACATAGAACCTTGAAGTAGATGGGCTACAGCAGCAGAAGATTACACCAGTTGCCACTTCTGTCAGCTAAGAACTAAGAACTAAGCTAAGAACAGGAAACACGAGACTACAATTTGCACAGGCTCACCAAAATTGGACAATAGCAGATTAGAAAAATGTTGCCTGGTCTGATGAGTCTCGATTTCAGCTGCGACATTCAGATGATAGGGTCAGAATTTGGCATAAACAACATGAAAGCATGGATCCATCCTGCCTTGTATCAGCGATTCAGGCTGCTGGTGATAGTATAAGGGTGTGGTAGATATTTTCTTGCCACACTTTGGGCCCTTTAGTACCAATTGAGCATCATTTAAATGTCACGGCCTACCTGAGTATTGTTGCTGACCATGTTCATCCCTTTATGACTACAGTGTACCCATCTTCTGATGGCGCCTTCCAGCAGGATAATGCACTATGTCACAAAGCTCAAATTATCTCACCACTGGTTTCTTTAATGTGACAATGAGTTCACTGTACTCCAATGGCCTTCACAGTCCCCAGATCTAAATCCAATAGAGCACATTTGGGGTGTGGTGGAACTGAGAAATGTTTCCAACACCCTGTTGAATCTATGCCACCAAGAATTAAGGCAGTTCTGAAGGCAAAAGGTGTATCTGGTAAGTGTATATTAGCCATAACCATATGCGAAAAAAAACTGCCTTTGATTGATTTTTAAACAGAAGTAAAGTATATCCCACAGGCTATGATATGGTGAATTCCTGATGTTCTAAGTAGAACTGCTATAAATACAAGTTAATTACTTCATAAACTAGTCTAATTCACATTAGTAAAATAAGAAGGAAGCTGTCCTGTTAAATGTCTATTTCACAACAAGGTGTTCCCCCGACAATGCAATAACACCAGTTGGCACACTTGCTTTGTTTGATTCAAAGTATTTACAGAAAGAAAAATAGACTACAAACCAAAGTGGCTTCATAGCTTCTAAAAGGACTGGTAGTGAATTGAGGTCAAGCCAAAGTAAGGAATTTATCTGTTCATAAACAATGTTCCATAAATATTAGTGAAAGGAACATTTATGCCAATGTAGGTAATTATTCAAGGGCTACTTGCAAAGCTAGGTAATGCCGACCCAGTCTATTTTGTATTTGGGACACAATCCAAGCACAAGGATTGCTCAAATCCAGCACTTGAAATTGTGCAGTGATTACTTCTCCCTGACAACAGAGAATGTTACTCCATCTGTGTTTTTTAGTGCTGGCGCTTAAAGAACGATAACATTTTGGCCAAGCTAAATTACTCATTGACATTTTTCTCTACTGAGTTGCTGTGAGAAACGTGTTGACAAATGAGGAAGGGATTTTGCATGCACATGGAACATTTCATTGAAATAATGTCTGTTACCAAACAGACAAAGTACTAATTCCCAATATTTCTTCGAATCGTTAATTTATACAGGTCAGTATAAGCAGTAGTAGTTTTTATCCCTTTTTTTTTTTTCCAAAGAAAAGTTGTGGCATAGAATGTTACAAAGTTTCCTGAAAAGCTTATTATATTCCAAATTTGGTAAATAAATAGGGAATTCTGACTATACCTTGACTTATGTGCTGTTTTCTTTTTCTAGGTATACGATTTAGGTGATTGAAGCCGAACACTGCCAGGTAAATAGCATTTTTAAAAAAAGCAAAAATTGGATGGAGATCCCAAGAAGGGTCAACCATCTTAAAGAAGTTCTATATTAGACCACTGTGGTATTTAGCAAAAAAGCATAATCTTTATTACAAATATTTGTTATTTATATTGTGTTTCACGCAAAGAAACTTCCACCATTCACCATTAAAAACATATGACAAAATTGCCAGATGTAAAAATCATTGCCCAGGCACACACACAGACCTCCAGCTCACACCTTGCCATCAAAATCAACATACTGATGATATATAGGATAACTAGCACTAAGGTGACCCCTAGTTTACTTAACCACTTGACCACTGGGCACTTAAACCCCCTTAATAACCAGACCAATTTTCAGCTTCCGGCGCTCTCACATTTTGAGTGACAATTACTCAGTCATGCAACACTGTACCTATATGAAATTTTTGTGCTTTTTTCACACATATAGAGATTTCTTTTAGTGGTATTTAATCACCGCTGGGTTTTTTTTTGCGCTATAAAACAAAAAAAAAAATCTGTAAAAGAAAATGAATTTTTCTTGGTTTCTGTTATAAAACTTAGCAAATTTGTCATTTTTCTTCATATATTTTGGCCAAAATGTATACCACTACATATATTTGGTAAAAATAACCCAAATCTGTGCATATTATTTGGTCTTTTTGAAAGTTATTGTCTACAAGCTATGGTGCCAATCTCTCAAAATTTATCACACCTGAAGTACTGGTGGCCTATCTCATTTCTTGAGACCCTAAAAAGCCAGGAAAATACAAATACCCCCCCCCCCCCAAATGACCCCTTTTTGGAAAGTAGACATTCCAAGGTATTTAGTAAGAGGCATGGTGAGTTTTTTGAGTTATAATTTTTTTCTCACTTTGCAAAATCAAGATTTTCCTAGCTTTTTTTTTCACAAAATTTTTATATTAGCAGGTTATTTCTCACACACAGCATATGCATAGCACAAATTACACCCCAAAACACATTCTACTACTGCTCCTGAGTATGGTGATACCACATGTGTGAGAATTTTACACAGCGTGGCCACATACACACGCCCAACATGCAGGGAGCGCCATCAGGCGTTCTTGGAGCATAAATTACACATATCATTTCTTGACTACCTCTTACACTTTTGAAGGCCCTGGAGAACCAGGACAATGGAAACGCCCCAAAAATGACCCCATTTTGGAAAGAAAACAACCTGATGTATAATCTATGAGGCATATAGAGTCTTTTGAACATGTCCTTTTTTCATACAGGTTTTTGAAAAATGTGTAAAGAAAATGAAAATGCCTTTTTTTTTTACACAACATTGTCCATTTATACAATATTTCTAACACATAATATGTACATACCAAAAATTACACCCCAAAATAGATTCTCCTACTCCTTCTGAGTATGGCAATACCACATGTGTGAGACTTTTCCACAGCGTGGCCACATACCAACATGCAGTGAGCACCATCAGGTATTCTAGGGACATAAGTTTTAAATCTAATTTGACTACCTATTACACTTTTTGTGAGGCACTGTAGTGGCATGGATGAGCATGAATGGGGATGGCTGAGCATAAATGAGTATGGCTGGGTACGTCTGAGTATGGATTGGTAAGGTTGAGTATGGCTAGGTATAGATGGGATGGCTGGGTACGGCTGAGTATGGTTGGGTATGATTGAGCATGATCGAGTATGGCTGGGTATGGCTGAGGAAGGCTGGGTATGGCTGGGTACGATTGAGTATGGCTGGGTACGGCTGGGTATGACTGAGTACGATTTAGTATGGCTGAGTACGGCTGGGTATGACTGAGTACAATTGAGTACGGCTGGGTCTGGCTGAGTACGGCTGGGTCCGGCTGAGTACAGCTGGGTATGGCTGAGTACGGCAGGGAGCGGCTGAGTATGGATGGGTATGGCTAATTATGGATGGTGGTGGATGGGATGGCTGAGCATGGACGGATGAGTATGGATGAGGATGGATGGATGAGTATGCTGAGTATGGATGGGTGAGCATGGATGGATGGATGGGTATGCAGAGTATGGATGGATAGGTATGCAGAGTATGGATTGGTATGCAGAGTATGGATTGGTATGGATGGTTATGCAGAGTATGCAGAGTATGGATGGGTATGCAGAGTATGGATGGGTATGGATGGTCATGCAAAGTATGGATGGGTATGCAGAGTGTTATATCCCCTGAATTGTGAGAGACACAAGACTCTGGTCTGGAACAATGGATGTTTATTTCAGTACTCACTGTACACTGCAACATGCATCTCAGGACAGTACATCTTATTATGCTCCTTACATGTGCTCTAAGATGGCTACTATGTCCCTTGACCCTCGTCATCACTCCTGGGTGGAGCCAGCCTTAAAGTAAAAGTACATGTGGAACCCTTCAGGTATAACACAGAGTATGGGTGGGTATGCAGAGTATGGAGAGTATGGCTGGGTATGCAGAGTATGGCTGGGTATGCAGAGTATGGAAAGTATGGATGGTTATGCAGAGTATGGATGGGTATGCAGAGTTTGGAGAGTATGGCTGGGTATGCAAAGTATGGCTGGGTATGCAGAGTATGGATGGGTATGCAGAGTATGGAGAGTATGGCTGGGTATGCAGAGTATGGCTGGATATGCAGAGTATGGATGGATGGGTATGCAGAGTATGGATTGGTATGCAGAGTATGGATTGGTATGGATAGTTATGCAGAGTATGCAGAGTATGGATGGGTATGGATGGTCATGCAAAGTATGGATGGGTATGCAGAGTGTTATATCCTCTGAATTGTGAGAGACACAAGACTCTGGTCTGGAACAATGGATGTTTATTTCAGTACTCACTGTACACTGCAACATGCATCTCAGGACAGTACATCTTATTATGCTCCTTACATGTGCTCTAAGATGGCTACTATGTCCCTTGACCCTTGTCATCACTCCTGGGTGGAGCCAGCCTTAAAGTAAAAGTACATGTGGAACCCTTCAGGTATAACACAGAGTATAGGTGGGTATGCAGAGTATGGAGAGTATGGCTGGGTATGCAGAGTATGGCTGGGTATGCAGAGTATGGAAAGTATGGATGGTTATGCAGAGTATGGATGGGTATGCAGAGTTTGGAGAGTATGGCTGGGTATGCAAAGTATGGCTGGGTATGCAGAGTATGGATGGGTATGCAGAGTATGGCTGGGTATGCAGAGTATGGATGGGTATGCAGAGTATGGCTGGGTATGCAGAGTATGGATGGGTATGCAGAGTATGGAGAGTATGGCTGGGTATGCAGAGTATGGCTGGGTATGCAGAGTATGGATGGGTATGCAGAGTATGGAGAGTATGGATGGGTATGCAGAGTATGGAGAGTATGGATGAGTATGCAGAGTATGGCTGGGTATGCAGAGTATGGATGGGTATGCAGAGAATAGAGAGTATGGATGGGTATGCAGGGTATGGCTGGGTATGCAGAGTATGGATGGGTGTGCAGAGTATGGCTGAGTATGCAGAGTATGGCTGGGTATGCAGAGTATGGCTGGGTACGCAGAGTATGGCTGGGTATGCAAGTATGGCTGGGTATGCAAGTATGGCTGGGTATGCAAGTATGGCTGGGTATGCAAGTATGGCTGGGTATGCAGAGTATGGCTGGGTATGCAGAGTATGGCTGGGTATGCAGAGTACGCAGAGTATGGATGGGTGAGCATGGCTGGATGGACCGATGGATCTGTCACAAAGCAGCGCTGTGGGCTGCATGTGTAGTGCCCACAGCGCTGCTGCCACTGATCTCTCCCCTCTCCGCTAACACTGGACAGAGCGGGGAGAGAGGAACCGGAAATCACACCGGTTTGTTTACATGTGATCGCTCCGTCATTTGACGTGATTGGCCGCGCAGTCATCTGGGACCTGTCACATGTCACAGATGACTGACAGGAGGGAGGGGGCAGAGCTGAGCCCTTCCTGTGCCGAGGGAAAGTGACGTCAGGTGCCCGGGCACTGAAGGAGCCAGTC
Source organism: Lithobates pipiens (assembly GCF_037356315.1). Classification (NCBI taxonomy): domain Eukaryota; kingdom Metazoa; phylum Chordata; class Amphibia; order Anura; family Ranidae; genus Lithobates; species Lithobates pipiens. The sequence goes on along the minus strand of NW_027507903.1, from coordinate 259,723,922 downwards.
TACGAGGGATCCCCTAGCAACAGGCATTTAGAGGTGAGTTAAAAAAAATAGTTTTTTTCCAAATGTTCTTTTTTGTTTTTTTTTCTAGGAATTTTAAGCATTTATTTTTTGGTATGTGGAACACCACTTTAAGCCTGTCTCTACTAAGGCCCCTTTCACACAGGCACCTCCTTTATACAGATTCCGCTTGCTCAGTGGGGGATTGATTCACAGATCCCAGCTGAGCTGGCGGATGAGAGGACGTTCTCTGCTCACTGTGCAGGGGCAAACCTGTCAGAGTCCCCCTCTATGGGGAGATTGGATGAAAATGGACCGCCTGTCCGTTGTCATCTGATCCCATCCTGTAAAGAAAAAGTGTTGCGCTAAAGTGGAAAAACGTGTTATATGTAAATATCATGCACGTAATAAATATATTATACCTAGTATGTACAGTGACAATTGTGAAAACGATTTAACGTTTTTCTTTTTTAAAACAATTCTAATATAAACATATATACGAGAAAATTAAAGTAATAAAAATAAAATAAAAATAAAATGTCTCTTGGTGAAAAGAAAAGGAGAAGCAATCACAGTCCCACTTAGTGCAGTAGAAACATCTAGATATCTTCCAATCCGCAAGGAAATATGAACACCCTGGTGCCGATACCACCACCCTATGCAGGTGCAAGCTTACCAACTCTCTTGGACCCAAGTGAACATACGCTCCGAGGGTCAATTTTGCTTTAATCTGAGGCGACTGTGAGGCACCTAGGGCCACTCACATTGGAACTTGAGATTCAACCCCAGAAGTCACTTCCAAAACCAGGCTGTACACGAAATCAGTATCGAACGTTCACAGAACAGGTCACACTTCCCAAAAAGACCGTATAGGATGAAAGAATGGGGCCAAAAATAGCAAAATTCCGTAAAATCAATCAATTTATTAAAAAGTTATCAAACGTACATTTCAGCAGTTGATATAAGCGCTTATTATATAAAGAATGGCAGCAGTGGAGTCCTTCCGACGCGTTTCATCTCCTTAGAAGTCGTCTGGGGTGACGAAACGCGCCGGAAGGACTCCACTCCGCATAGGGTGGTGATATCGGCACCAGGGTGATCATATTTCCTTGCGGATTGGAAGACATCTATATGTTTCTACTGCACTAAGTGGGACTGTGATTGCTTCTCCTTTTCTTTTCACCAAGAGACATTTTATTTTTATTTTATTTTTATTACTTTAATTTTCTTGTATATATGTTTATATTAGAATTGTTTTAAAAAAGAAAAACGTTAAATAATTTTCACAATTGTCACTGTACATAATAGGTATAATATATTTATCACGTGTATGATATTTACATATAACACGTTTTTTCACTTTAGCGCAACACTTTTTCTTTACAGGTTATTTTAACTAAAACATCCATTTTTAGTGTGTTAGCTGCTGTTCTTCTGTGTTTTTGATAGCGCAGTGTTTTTTGGGTTTAATCTGATCCCATCCGCCAGACTGATGGAAAATAGGACCATCTATCTGGTTTTGGCAGAAAGGATGTCAGCGGACATGTCACCGCTGACATCTGCCAATCCATAGGGTTGGAATGGAGCATCCGATCAGGTCCGCCTGAAAAACTGATAAGCGGCCCTAATCGGACAGCCCATGTGAAAGGGCCCTTATACACCTTGTGTCAGTGTTTTGATGGCCATGCTTGCTGCCAGATTCTTATGGCTGTTATCCTACTTCTACTATCCTACTAGTCTTGCATCCTGTGCCCTGCTGCTTTACTACTGCTCCTTTTTCCTGTACCCAGTCTCGATTCCCCCCTTTTTCTTGCATTGCCCCTGTTACCATTGCTTTCCATATTGTACATATATTTGTACATATTGTATATGGTTAGTTTGCTCGGTTTCTGTTATTTAGGCATTTTTGGTTGTGGGTCACTTATTGTTTACATTTGCTATTTGCTGGTGTATGCAAGTCTTTTTGCTTGCTGCTAATGAATTTACTTCATTATACATTGTTTGGTCTCAGATTCTTTATGTAGCTACATTTATCTGGTCATCACATGTTCAGACTCCTGACAGTAACAGGTAACTGGTTAATGAGGAAGTGGTCATGGTTTAGCCATCCAGGGTATGCTTTCCATCATGCTGTTCCACATCAAGCCGCTGTGGCTGCACTAGGGCAAGGCCTAGCTATGCAGATGGGAAGGAAGCTATTACATCTCAAAGGAGACTATGGACAGCCCAGGTCACATATGATGTTGGATGGTATCAAGAGCAGGGGCATATCCACCACCAGGCAAGCATGGCGTTTGCTTTGAGTCGCATTTTTCAGTGGGGGAAATAACAACTTTATTCCAGTTCTAGTTCGAGGCAATGAACGATTGGGACATACTACTAAATTGTGGGAGGCCCGCCCACCCAAGCCCATCAGTTCTAGTTAAAGGCAATGATAGGGACATAGTACTGCTGGGGTTGTAGCATAGTAGTACACTGCGGAGGAGCACTCACCCACTCACTGGCACAGTGCACCGCCCACCTATCCTCTCTGCCCATTTCTGCAAGCAGTTGCCAGCTGATTAGCTGACAGGCCAGTGGAGTGTAGGGGAGGAGGTCTCCCCTTTGTGAGGAGAAGTGGAGACAGATTCCCCATGACGGGTGAGGCATTACTGGAGATGCGTGAAGCCAGACCGAGAAAGCACTGAGTAAGGAAGGTGAATTGACTGACACTGAGAACAAGTGAGTGCCAGTGTCACCATCCCATTCCCCCCACCACCATCCCTCTGCCACTGATCCCACCCCCCCCACCATCACCATTGATCCCATCCCCCCATCACTACTGCGACTGATCCCACCCCCCACCACCACCACCGTTGCCACTGATCCTATCCCCACCACCACTGCTGCCGCTCAAAGCCTGTCATACTCATGCACAGCTGAGAATGCCGTTCCTAATATCCATACCTTGAACTGGCTGGTGCCCTGTCATCATTCATCTCTTTTGCTCAGTGCAGTAATGCCTACAGCTTCCCACTGACCACAGCATATGCTGTTTGTTTTCTTCTACTTATTTGGTTGTCCCTTTACTCTCTGGAGCACTAGAAGAAAAGCTGACCACACCCTGCAATGCAATGCGGTCTAAATGGCTCCTAGTGCTGTCCTTCCCTTCCTAGTGCTGCACAGGGTACTACTGATATCAAAGCAGGTTTTGGATATTATTGTAGTTATATGTATAAAACATTTATTGATTTTATATATAAGATATAGCTGGAGTAAGTTTGTGTTTTTTTGACCCTTAAAGAATAATTTTTCAACCTGCTTTGGTGTTCCACTTTAAAATATTTACCTCTCTTGAAAATCGCAATTGCAGTCCAGAACTTGAAAACCTGAAAATGTGATGGTACCTTCTACTATGTAATGCTAATTCACAACACTTGTAGATGGCAGTAGTGTTATATTAGATGTGCTAAATGGAGGTTCAGTTGGGCTCACTGGTGGCATTTCCCTGCATAGGAGTTTCTAAAGAGGTGTGACCATGTGGTAATACCTAGTGCATAGATGGATTAGATTAATTTGCTTTTTGAACAGTACATTAGGAACTAGTCAGAGATGGATAATTATGTGCAGTTGGTCAGACTGAACATGCATGATTAAACATGCAAAAACACAGGATTGGTGAGAGGGTTGTCAACCCATTGCTCATACTTTAAAGCAGGGACTGAAACTTTAATCCAACACAGCCTCCTACTGCTCCCTGGGCATTTGTCTGCCTGTTTAGTCTACCATTAAACACTCTCAGAGCATCCATCTGGGATTGCTTCATTAATATATAATTACTTCTACTTCTTTTTTAACCCATTTTCATTTTTTGCTATGGTTAGTTTTTTCTGCAAACTAACTCTAATAAACACCTCCCCAATAGTTTGTTCTTTTTGAATTGAAAGCACACTGAAACCACTGAACATTACCAGGTGTGCACCACTGTAAGGGCCCCAGCAGTCAGCAGAAATAATTATGCTAAGATTTCCCCATTCTACCTCACAGCAATCTGTTTAGATCTTACCACTCATAGTTCTTGAAAGCCAATTCACCTGTTTTATATTAAGGTCCTGCAGGCATATTTGGACCTAGAAGAGTCTACTCCAGGGTCCTGGCACCAGTGTAGCCTCTGGGGGTTTATACTATCCTTCATCTAGCTGCCCTTTTCCACTTTTGATGACCCTGTTACAGCAGAAGTTGGTCGGGGTACGTGGTAAAACTTGGGCCCATTTATCTCTGGAGTTGCATTACTATGCAATTTTGGTATAGAATTACTCTGTATAGGAATGGTGTGTTTTTACATTTTGGTAACAGTTTGTATTAACCTTCCTAAACTTGACCAATCCATTGTCTAATATACATAGTGTCAAGTGTTACAACAAAGGCCAATTAATCAGAAAATAAGCCAGTTTCAGAGGGTTTATCAAACTAGTGGCATCTATAAGGGTGTGCTACAGGTGTATAGTAGTGTGTAGAGGGTAATTGGAAATAATTTTTCCTCATTTCCTTTTCCTGTGAAACATATATTTGTAGATCTATCATATCGTATATACTCGAGTATAGGCCGACCCGAATATAAGCCGAGGCCCCCAATTTACCCCCAAAAAAACTGGCAAACTTATTGACTCGTGTATAAGCCGAGGGTGAGACATGCCTGTCCATCCCTGTGTGTGTGTCCGTCCATCCCTGTGTGTCCGTCCATCCCTGTGTGTCCGTCCATCCCTGTGTGTCCGTCCATCCATCCCTGTGTGTGTGTGTGTCCATCCATCCATCCATCCCTGTGTGTGTGTGTCTCCATCCATCCATCCATCCATCCCTGTGTGTGTGTGTCTCCATCCATCCATCCATCCCTGTGTGTGTGTGTATCCATCCGTGTGTGTGTGTGTGTGTGTGTGTGTGTGTGTGTGTGTGTGTGTGTGTGTCCAGCCTACCTGTGTCCCGAGCCTTTGTCCCGAGCCTCCGTCCCGTGCCTTGCCTCCTTGCCTCCGTGCCTTGCCGCCGTGCCTTGCCTCCGTCCCGTCCCGTCCCGTCCCGTCCCGTGCCGTGCCTTGCCTTGCCTCCGTCCCGTGCCCTCTTCGTCGGCGCCTCGGCGGCCATTGTAAAATTCAAAAGCTGCGCCGCCGCCTTCGCCTGTGATAGGCGGAACACTGAATTTCCCAGCAGCCTGTGTTCCGCCTATCACGTACATCGTATCATCCTCGTCCGTAGTACGAGGATGATACGATGTCCGTGATAGGCGGAACACAGGCTGCTGGGAAATTCAGTGTTCCGCCTATCACAGGCGAAGGCGGAGCCGGAGGCGCGGCTTTTGAATTATAGAATGGCCGCTGTCTGTCTGCTCGACACGCTGATCGAGCGGGCAGACAGCGATGACTCGAGTATAAGCCGAGGGGGGCACTTTCAGCCTCAAAAAAGAGGCTGAAAATCTCGGCTTATACTCGAGTATATACGGTAAGTTTGGAAATTTTTTTCTAAGTTGACATGCTTGCAGTAGACAGTAAACAGGTTTAAGTCCCCTGACTTGTGATGTTCTACTTCACTTTTCTTGACTGCATGTTTCAAATTTACTTGTCTGTGATTTCTTCAGTGGAAGCCATCATTAATAACTGTAAAGCTTTGTCAATTTAAACATTCAAAGTTGTTATTCATAAACATAAACCTCCTGATGTTTTTAACAAATACAGTTCAACAGTAGCTCTTGCATTTTGGAAAAGTCACATCACTTCACGGTAAATTAAAGTAAAATTTTTGCCCAGTGCAGCAAGAAGTTGTTAGCATGAGGAAACAACTAGTCAATCAATATACCAGAGTGGATGAAATAGAAAATAGACTCCGCAGAGATAATATAAGGTTGCTGGGACTACCTGAGGGAAGTGAAGGACCTGATCCTATAAAATTCTTGGAATCATGGTTTATAGAAAAGTTTGGCAGAGAAATATTCTCAGCATTTTTTTCAATAGAAAGGGCACATCGAGTCCCTTTCAAGCCCCCACCTACAGGGGGTCGTCCCAGGCCAATGATTCTGAAATTTTTCAACTATAATGACAAAGTGGTATTGATGCGTAGGGCAAGGGACTTGGGCAACGTTATGTATAATGATGTGAAGATTTCTTTTTTTCCAGATTACTCGCCAGAATTACAAAGACGTAGGGCTGAGTTCTTAGAGGTTAAACGTACATTACGGTCCCATGGGATCACATATGCCCTCTTATACCCAGCGCGTTTGCGAATAGCGGCGCTGGGGGGAACACAGCTGTTTGAATCCCCGGGTGATGTAGTCTTATGGTTGGAGGCTAATAAAGAGTCATTATAGACATATTAGGGGGGTGGGGGAGGAGTGAAGGGGGAAGTGGGATTTCTTATGCTTCACTTTTTGTTACTGAGTATTTTTTTTTTTTTTGGGAGCACGGGGAGAGAGATGAGAGTGGTCTAAATGAGGTATGAAATATTGATAGAAGGGGAGATAAGGGCAACATTTGTGGTAATTCTTGTTACTTGTTTATCATCACTACTGGTTTCTGCACTTTTCTCGGTGGAAGAAGAAGGTCATAAGAGTGGGGAAGGGAAGAATGGGAAGGATGGTAGGGTGGAGTGTGAGAAGGCCATGAGTACCCCCTTGGGGGAGTGCCTAGATAGGTGGAGGGTAGGGGGGGTGGGGAGGGAGGGGGTTATTAGAAATGGGTGGGAAGGGAGAGAGGAAGGATTGGATCAAGTAATTTTGGTGTTAGGGGATTACAAGAAGTTGAAGGTTGAACACTGTATAGAGGGTGCACAAATAGTAGTTAATTCAGAAGTTAACATTATAAAGATGACACAATTATGGGGATCTCATATTTTAGGAGGTTGGGGATGGAGCACGAATAGTGTATCCTCACCCCTCCGTTCACTTTATTGTTTTTGGATGCTGAATGGTGCAGGATAAAATACTTAATGTCGCCTCCTGGAATATAAGAGGCCTGGGGACCCCAATTAAACGAGCAGCGGTTTTTTCAATGTTGGAGAGGCATGGGATTGGATTGGCTTGTCTGCAGGAGACACATTTAACAAAATTAACCATACCCCAACTTAAAAATAGGAGGTATTAAAATCAGTACCACTCTACTTATACATCTTACTCGAGAGGAGTAAGTGTGTTGATAGGTACGGGTGTGAGGTTCTCTTGCAGACAGGCCAGTATTGATGAACTCGGTCGCTATGTTTTTTTATATGGTAGTTTGGAGGATAAACCTTATGTCTTAGCAGATGTTTATGTACCGTCCCCGTTTAAGATGGAGGTGGTGTACAAATTCATGGACTTCCTGGTGGATAAGGAGGAGGCTCCAGTTATAATGCTAGGGGACTTTAATGAAGTCCTTGATAGATGGACTGATAGATTTCCCATTAAAAGTCAATTGGGAGAGACAGGGTCAACAAGACTGTGTCACTTCCTGAAGGAAGTGGGACTGATAGACATATGGAGAGTGAGGAATGTGAACGCTAAGCAATATTCCTGCTTCTCAAGTTCGCATTCGACACTCTCCCGAATAGATTTGGCCCTGGGAAATGAGGAAGTACTACAGGACGTAAGGAATATAGAGTATCTGCCTAGAGGGATATCGGATCACTCTTTATTGAAAATAGTATTGAGTATAGGGGAAAAAAAAAGAATAACAGCGGAGGGTTGGAGAATTAGCCCATTCTGGTTGGAATTATTGACGGATGTAGAAGAAATCCCAATAAATATAAAAGAGTTCTTGGTATTTAATATAGGTACGGCTCCGGATAATATAATATGGGACGCATTAAAAGCGTTTGTCAGAGGCATTTTGATCAAGCAGGTAGCTAAAATCAAACAGAAAAATAGGAGCTGGGAGGAAAAGATCAGGAAGGAAGTAACAGAGGCAGAGGAGAACTATGTTAAAGACCCTACTTATGAAAAGAAAGGGATATGGTTGAATAAACAGCAGGGGTACAGATCGGTAATTATTAAAAGGGAAGAAAATAAGCGGTTATTCCAGAAGCAATGTCGCTTTGGAGAAGGAGAGAGTGTGGGCAGGATGCTGGCTCAGCTAGTAAAAACTAACTCCCCCCCATCTATAATCCCAGTGATCAAGTCCATGAATGGAACAGTTCTCACAAACGGGAAGGAGATTGTAGAAACATTTAGAGCCTTCTATGAGGACTTATATAGAGCCCGAGGTCAGAGAAATGAAGTTGATATGGGTGTTTTTCTGGAGAAAGCGAAACTTCCAACCCTCACACAAGAGGAGAGGGAGGACTTGGAAGCCCCCTTAACCTTGAGTGAGATACAGCAGGCGGTGTTAGGTATGGCCAATCAAAAATCTCCAGGGCCAGATGGCCTGCCGGTGGAGATATATAAAAAATATAGTGATATCCTACTTCCAGAACTACTTAGGACTTTAAAGGGGGCTAAGTTAGAGGGGAGACTACCCGCATCTATGAGGGAGGCGACCATTATTGTGATACCAAAGGAAGGGAAAGACCCCCAAGAGGTAGCCTCATATAGGCCAATATCACTTTTATGCTCGGACGCAAAAATTTTAGCTAAGGCATTGTCAAATAGGCTAAATAAGGTAATTAAGAAGCTTATACATATAGATCAGACAGGCTTCATTGCAGGGCGATCAACTAGTATGAATATAAGAAGGGCATTTTTAAACATTCAGGCACCCCCGGTGGGTGTGGGCTCGAGGGCCATCCTGTCTTTGGACATGACAAAAGCCTTTGACAGTTTAGAATGGGAATACTTGTGGCGTGTCTTGGAGGGATGTGGGTTTGGACCCACATTCATCGGGTGGATTAAAATGTTGTATAGTGCTCCCAGTGCGAAAGTAAGAATAAATAAAGAACAATCTGAAAGGATAGAAATGAGCAGAGGGACAAGGCAGGGGTGCCCACTTTCCCCAATGCTCTTCGCTATTGCAATGGAGCCATTAGCGACCGCTATTAGATTAGATCCGGGGATAGCAGGGTTTCAAATGGAAAAGGGCTGGGAGGAAAGGATTGCGTTATACGCGGATGATGTTCTCCTATTTTTAGGGGACACTGATCAATCTTTGGTAAGGGCAATTAAACTAGTGGAAAATTTCGGATGATTTTCGGGTCTAATAATAAATTGGGGAAAGTCAGAGCTGCTTCAATTAGATAAACCAGGTGTGGGAATTGCAATGGGGATTCCGCAGTTGGAGGTGGTAGAGGTAATGAAATACCTCGGCATATATTTAACAGTGGACCTAGAGCAATATGTTGATAAAAATTTGGCCCCGTTAATTGGTAAATTTAAGCGAAGCTGTGATGCCTGGAGTCGACTCCCACTGTCAGTAGCGGGCAGATGTAGTCTGATAAAGATGATATGGCTGCCACAATTATTATATGTTCTGCACAATGCCCCAGTGTGGATAGGGAAAAAGTGGTTTAAAAAATTTGAGACCCTCTTCCGGAAGTTAATCTGGAGGGGGGGACAGGCGAGGATTCGACTCCAGGCATTGCAGCAGTCAACAGATAGGGGGGGTTTAGCGGTGCCTAGCCCCAGGAATTATTACTTAGCAGCTCAGATGCAACACCTGGTGGGTGGTGATCAGGAGGGAGAGGCTAACCCAAATGGTAAAGCAATGCTGATAGGTGCCCCACATAAAACCATGGTGGAGGTACTAGAGGCAAGTTCTTTCCACCGTAAGGACCCCATAATAAACATGGTATGCAAAGTATGGAAAACGGCAAAAATGATGTTAGGATGTAAAGGATGGACAGATTATACCCCATTATGGGATAATATGAATCTACAAGAAGTACTGTCAATTGGGAAAATTAGTATCTGGGAGAAGAAGGGTATAACCAGGTTAAGTCAAATCTATGACGGTACAACCCTGAAAACATTTACGGATTTAAAAAGGGAATTTGATGTTCCGCAAAAAACATTTTATCGATACTTGCAGCTCCGACACGCCCTGACAGCGCAGTTTGGTCCACAGATACCGGAATGGGATAAGATATCCCTACCCCAGAAGATAATGGAAGTAGATAAACCCCGGGGAGTTATTTCCGCCCTTTATGAACTACTATGTAAGACATCTGAAACAGAGACAGGCTTAGTTAAGCAAAAGAAGAAGTGGGAGGAGGATATAGGCGAAATCACAGAGGAACAGTGGAAGAGAATATTGGAATTAGGTCCATGGGTATCAGTCTCCCCGTCACAGAAAGTATCACATTTAATGTTGATACACAGGGCCTACTTCACCCCTAAGAGGCTGTTACTATTTGGAAAGAGGAAGGATGCCGACTGCCCTAGATGCCGAGGATATGGGGACCTCATACACATGGTGTGGAGGTGCCCAAAGCTTTTTCGATATTGGGAAGGAATAGTAGAAACTATAAATAAAACTTTCGAGACTAAGTTAGATCTAGACCCCAAAACCTGTATTTTAGGATATAGGAAAATAACGGGGGAGCAAAAAAATACTACGTTGGCAGTTATACGGTGTTTATTTCAAGCGCGGAAATTGATCGCGCAGAAATGGCAATCTGAGAGGGCGCCTCTTTTGGGTGAATGGACCCTAGTTGTCAATGATATAATCTGGAAAGAGAAGACTGTATACATACGCAGGGGAAACCTCAGGAGGTTTGAGAAAATTTGGAGGCCATGGCTGAATGAAATAGGGTACCCACCTGATCAATAAAAAATTGGATGTAGAATAAAGCAATTTTAAAACTATGGAGGGTGAAATTGGAGGCCTGTGTTCAATCTGGAGGGGGGGGTGGGGGGGTGGGAGGGGAGGAGGGAGTAATAAAATATTGGTCAAGTAAAAATAGAAAATGCCGGAATTACCTAACAAAAGAAATATCCGTGTTACCGGTACGCAGTTAACCTGTATCTACTTCATGTAACTCTTATCTTTATCTCTAATTTTTTTTTTTTTTTTTTTTATTATGAAGTAAAATAAACAAAAAGATTTTAAAAGGAAAGATAATAGTAATAATAAAGGATAAAAAAATAAAAAATAAAAATAATAAAAATAAATAAAAATGCATATGATGGTTCAGCAGCCCAGCCAATTTCACACAAGTGGTGATAACATACTGGTTATTAATACTGGGCATTCGTGTTACGGCTGCTGCTGATATCAGTATGATATGCTGGCTGTCCACTGATGCATATGAAAAGGGAAAAAAAGGAAAAAAAAAAAAAAATAAATAAAAAAAATTTAAGTAAAATTTTTGCAATATATACAAATACAAGACTTTTTAAAAATAGAAGCTAATTGTAAAGTTTTAGCATGCATAAAATAAAATTGACAATTTCTCATAACACTTTGATTTAATAAGGTCCTTAATGAGAACTGGATGAACTCATATTAAGTCTTTATCCCTGGCAGTGACATCTTTCATAAACTGGAACGAAACCTATAAAATTTTTCCCAAAACGGTTAAGGCATGTCACGAATGATAGCAGTTATAGTTGCTTGTGCTTTCTGTCAGACCATCAAATGGCTGGTGTTATAACTGATCACATGTTCAGCACCACAGTAACTGCAAATCAAACAGAAGCTACAATGGCAGTTTCCTTGGCTGTAAAGTAAAGCCTGGAGTGAGTGTAATGAAATGAAAAGGATAGTGAAGGGACGGCATGACAGGGTGATAAGGGTTGGCAACTATAGGGTTAAGGAAGCATGATGGAAACTGGAAAAGTTGGTATTGATCAGGAGTAACAGGATGGGTAGGGGCAGGGGTAGTTTATTTAAGACATATTTATTTAAGGCATCAGTGGAGGGACAGGTGATAAGGTAGGCAGTTTCCCACCCACCCTCCTTGTGTTGCTTGTCTGTTTTCTTTGGTTGCGGGTGCAGGATTTGCGGGGAAAGTCATGGAAGCTGATCGGTTGATTGAGCGGCAGTGGTTGGTCTTTTGCAGAGGCAGCTCTATAATTAGGCAAAGTAGGTGGTTGCCTAAGGCCCCACGCGTATAGGGGCCTCACGGTCGCCTAAATTGCCTAATTTGTGTGTGGGAGTGGAAGGGAATGTCCCCCAGTCGCAATCGGTGTCCCCAGGCTGGCAGGGTGAGCGGGCTGGCATTCTGTCAGATTAACATGACAGAACATCACACTTTAGAAGTTCCACTCTGTAACATCCTCATCAGCGGCGGTAGCCAATAGCAGGCTCCACTGCTGTCCTAGGTGGCATCACATTGCATGATGGGAGATGTAGTTCTCCACAGCACACACTAGGCTCGACTGCTTGGTGCCTGCGCTCTGCAGAGACTACACCTCCCTGAATGCACTGCAGGGCGGGCGCTCAAAGTGGACAGTCGGCTTACCTTGCTTGTAGTAGGGGACGGAGGACTCGGAGGAGTGATCATCCATCCTGTCTGGCATCGTCTGTGGCTGTGACTCCAGTGTTTGGCGGGTGTTGCTGATGCAATGTGATGTTACCTTGATAGTCAGGTGAGACAGAGTTTCTGCTTGTCATTACCCTGACCATCTCCTGTATGTCCACACAGTCTCTGACCATCTGCTGTATCATATCCACACAGTCCCTGACCATCGCCTGTATGCCCACACAGTCTCTGACCATCTCCTGTATGCCTGCACAGTCTCTGACCATCTGCTGTATCATGTCTGCACAGTCTCTGACCATCTCCTGTATGCCCGCATAGTCTCTGGCCATCTCCTGTATGCCTGCAGTCTCTGACCAACTCCTGTATGTCCGCACAGTCTCTGACCATCTGCTGTATCATGTCTGCACAGTCTCTGACCATCTCCTGTATGCCAGCACAGTCTCTGACCATCTCCTGTATGCCCCGCAGTCTCTGACCATCTCCTGTATGCTTGCAGTCTCTGGCCATCTCCTGTATGTGCGCACAGTCTCTGACCATCTGCAGTATCATGTCCGCACTGTTCCTGACCATCTCCTGTATGCCCGCACAGTCTCTGACCATCTCCTGTATGCCTGCACAGTCTCTGATCATCTCCTGTATATCTGCAGTCTCTGACCATCTCCTGTATGCCCACACAGTCTCTGACCATCTCCTGTATGCCCGCAGTCTCTGACCAGCTCCTGTATATCCGCACAGTCCTTGACCATCGCCTGTATGTCCGCACAGTCCCTGATCATCTCCTGTATGTCCGCACAGTCTAACCATCTCCTGTATCATATCTGCAGTCTCTGTAGGGGGAGCCTACAGAGGAGTCAAGATCTGGAGAGCTGCCAGGAAGGGGTTACGGGGAAAAATGAAATCCGAGCCACCAAGCTGGAGCCAGAAGACCATCTGACAGTGACAGCACTGCAAAGCCAGTCTGGGGGGGGGGGAGTCACTGATGTAGGGGGGAGTGAATACAGTAAGGTAAGGGGGCACTGATATAAAGGTCCTTCCTTAACCTTCCTAGCGGTAATCCCGAGTCTGGCTCGGGTTGGGATTTCAGTACCATGAGCAGTAACCCAGAGCCAGACAGGGAGAAGTTACTTACCTTGTCCCCTGGATCCAGCGTTGTCCTCTGAGCTGTGTGATCGAGCTGTCCTCCACTCGATTCACACAGTGCCCGAATGCCGCCGAGCTCCATTCCCTGCGATGTTACGGCGCACGGGAGCGGAGATTGGCGCCAAATTCAAAAAAGTAAAAACACACAAAACACACACAGTACTGTAATCTTACAGATTACAGTACTGTATAAAAAAAATACACACCCCCTTTGTCCCTAGTGATCTGTGCAGTGCCCTGCATGCACTTTTATATTATAAATACTGTTTTTTCTGCCTGGAATTTGGAGATTGTCCATAGCAACCAAAAAGTGTCCCTTTATGTCAAAAGTGATTTTAGACCAACTAGAAAACAGCGATAATAAATTGGAATCACTTGCAGAATTGAGCGATAGTGATTTGTGGGGAAATTCGTCATCAAACACTAAATCTAATGACAGCGAAAATTCTGCAAATGAGCAAATTTCAGTGTTTTTGGATTTGATTACGTTATTGAATAATTTTTATTATTATTTATTATATTATAAACTTTATCGTACCCGGATGTCTGCTAGACTCTGGTTTGAACAGATTTAAGAGAGTTATTCCTAAGAATTACAGGACTACAATATAAAACGCCAAATTTCCATGCAAAATAATTGTACCGCTTTCAGCACCTAAAACCAGAACTAATCATACCGCCAGGGAGGTTAAATCAGTAACCCTCTTTACCTTAGTGCAGTCACTCTGCGGAAGGTGGTCTGTGGAAACCAGAGTTCTCCCCCCATCAGAGTTCCTGTTTTAAATGCAAGTTGGAACTCTACGGACCCTGATGTAAATGGCAATGTTGCAGACCCCAATGTAAGTGGGAACTCTGTAAAGGGGATTGCTGTGCACTTTAATATAAGATGTTCTCTGGTCACCAGAGCCCCCCTTACATCAGAGATCCCCTTTACTCCAAAGTCTGCAGCATTCCCCTTCACATCATGAGCCACAGCATTCCCCTTTGCATGAAATTTGCACTGTAAGGGGGAATCTTGCAGACTCTGATGTGAGGGGCAACTCCGTGCCAGCTGGGTTATATTACCCTGACCTTCATGTAAACGGAGAAAAATGTTTTTTGACTTTTGTCATAGAGAAAATTCTAGAAACTGTGAATTCATAGTTCATATGATTTTAGGCTCTTAACCAGTTGCCGACCGCCGCATGACGATGTACGTCGACAGCATGGCACGGGCAGGCATATGGGCGTACATGTACGTCCCTTGCCTCCCGCGGGTCGGGGGCCCGATCGGGCCCCCGCCCGGTGCCTGCGGCAGTCGGTTTTCGTCCAGGAGCGATCCGGGACGAGGGGGTGGCCATGAATGTACGCCCATATGCCTGCCCGTGCCATGCTGTCGACGTACATCGTCATGCGGCGGTCGGCAACTGGTTAAGAGCCTAAAATCATATGAACTATGAATTCACAGATCGCTCCCGACGAATAGAAATCCCCCGTGACATCACTTCCTCTCCTGTAATGTAAACACAGGAGAGGAAGTGATGTATTCTCTCCTCCATGTCGGTATTTTTCGTTCTGACACGGAGGAGAGCGGATCGGTGAGTTGCACCAACACTCTACACACACAGTAGAACATGCCAGGCACACTCACACCCCCCCGATCACCCCCCCAATTACCCCTGCCCCCCAGTCACAGTGACACCAATGTCATTTTTTTTTTTTTTTTTTTTTTGCATTGGTGTCATTTGTGACTGTAATAACTGTTAGGGCAGTTAGGGTTAGCCCCCTTTAGTTCTAATGTACCCCCCTAACCCCCCCAATAAAGGTTTAACCCCGTGATCACCCCCCGTCGCCAGTGTCACTAAGGCTGGGTTCACATTGCAGCGGTTTATGAGAACGAATGTGATTCGCACCGCACTGCAGTGCAAATCACATCCGATCTCTGTGCGATTCGAGTTCAGCCATTCGCCGCACCCGCCACACCCGCCGCACCCGCCGCAAATTCGCACGGGACCCTTTTTTTGGCCCGCAGCAGAATCGGATCGCATGGGTGTTCACACCATGCGATCCGAGTTTGCAGATCGCACTGCGATATGCGAACTGATCTGGGGGTGTCAGTAACATTTCACTGACACTCCCAGCAGTTCGCATAGGGCAGTGTGAACTGCCGCCGGGAGGCATGCGATGCGGGAACCCGCCGCGGATTCGCGGCGTTTCCGCATCGCTCCAGTGTGAACCCAGCCTAATAAGCGATCATTTTTCTGATCGCCGTATTAGTGTCACAGGTGACGCTAGTTAGGCAGGTAGGTATTTAGGTTCGCCGCAGCTTTTTATAGCGCCAGGGACCCCCATATACTACCGCATAAAGCCCCCTGATTGCCCCCTAGTTAACCCTTTCACCAGTGATCACCATATAACTGTTACAGGTGACGCTGGTTGGTTAGTTATTTTTTTATAGTTTCAGGGCACCCGCCATTTATTACCTAATAAAGGTTTAACCCCCTGATCACCCGGCGGGTGTCATTTGTGACTAATAACTGTTAGGGCAGTTAGGGTTAGCCCCCTTTAGTTCTAAGGTACCCCCCTAACCCCCCCAATAAAGGTTTAACCCCGTGATCACCCCCCGTCGCCAGTGTCACTAAGGCTGGGTTCACATTGCAGCGGTTTATGAGAACGGATGTGATTCGCACCGCACTGCAGTGCAAATCACATCCGATCTCTGTGCGATTCGAGTTCAGCTATACAGATAGTATGGCTGAATTCGTGTCGCACCCGCCGCACCCGCCGCAAACTCGCACGGGACCCTTTTTTTGGTCCGCAGCAGAATCGGATAGCATGGGTGTTCACACCATGCGATCCAAGTTTGCAGATCGCACTGCGATATGCGAACTGATCTGGGGGTGTCATTAACATTTCACTGACACTCCCAGCAGTTCCCATAGGGCAGTGTGAACTGCCGCCGGGAGGCATGCGATGCGGGAACCCGCCGCGCATTCGTGGCGTTCCCGCATCGCTCCAGTGTGAACCCAGCCTAATAAGCGATCGTTTTTCTGATCGCTGTATTAGTGTCACAGGTGACGCTAGTTAGGCAGGTAGGTATTTAGGTTCGCCGCAGCTTTTTATAGCGCCAGGGACCCCCATATACTACCGCATAAAGCCCCCTGATTGCCCCCTAGTTAACCCTTTCACCAGTGATCACCATATAACTGTTACAGGTGACGCTGGTTGGTTAGTTATTTTTTTATAGTTTCAGGGCACCCGCCATTTATTACCTAGTCTCACTAGTGTACCCCTAAATTTAGGGGTGTCTACTTTCCAAAATGGGGTCATTTGGGGGGGGTTTGTGCCATCTTGGCATTTTATGGCCTTCAAAACTGTAACGCCCTTAGAAAGCCTGAAGGCGGTGCTTGGTTTTCGGGGCCCCGTACGCGGCTAGGCTCCCAAAAAGTCCCACATATGTGGTATCCCCGTACTCAGGAGAAGCAGCAGAATTAATTTTGGGGTGTCATTTCACATATGCCCATGGCATGCGTGAGCAATATATCATTTAGTGACAACTTTGTGAAAAAAAAAAAAAAAGTTTGTAATTTTCCCGCAACTTGTGGCAAAATATAAAATATTCCATGGACTCAACATGCCTCTCAGCAAATAACTTGGGGTGTCTACTTTCTAAAATGGGGTCATTTGTGGGGGTTTTGTGCCATCTTGGCATTTTATGGCCTTCAAAACTGTAATAGGTAGTGAGAAGTGAACTCAAAAATTTACGCCCTTAGAAAGCCTGAAGGCGGTGCTTGGTTTTCGGGGCCCCGTACGCGGCTAGGCTCCCAAAAAGTCCCACATATGTGGTATCCCCGTACTCAGGAGAAGCAGCAGAATTTATTTTGGGCTGTCATTTCACATATGCCCATGGCATGCATGAGCAATATATCATTTAGTGACAACTTTGTGAAAAAAAAAAAAAAAAAAGTTTGTAATTTTCCCGCAACTTGTGGCAAAATATAAAATATTCCATGAACTCAACATGCCTCTCAGCAAATAGCTTGGGGTGTCTACTTTCTAAAATGGGGTCATTTGTGGGGGTTTTGTGCCATCTTGGCATTTTATGGCCTTCAAAACTGTAATAGGTAGTGAGAAGTGAACTCAAAAATTGACGCCCTTAGAAAGCCTGAAGGCGGTGCTTGGTTTTCGGGGCCCCGTACGCGGCTAGGCTCCCAAAAAGTCCCACATATGTGGTATCTCCGTACTCAGGAGAAGCAGCAGAATTTATTTTGGGGTGTCATTTCACATATGCCCATAGCATGTGTGAGCAATATATCATTTAGTGACAACTTTGTGTAAAAAAAAAAAAAAAAATTTTTTTTTGTCATTATTCAATCGCTTGAGGCAAAAAAATAAAATATTCAATGGGCTCAACATGCCTCTTATCAATTTCCTTAGGGGGTCTACTTTCCAAAATGGGGTCATTTGGGGGGGTTTTGTACTGCCCTGCCATTTTAGCACCTCAAGAAATAAGATAGGCAGTCGTAAACTAAAAGCTGCGTAAATTCCAGAAAACGTACCTTAGTTTGTAGATGTGACAACTTTTGCGCAAACCAATAAATATACAATTATTGACTTTTTTTTTACCAAAGCCATGTGGCTGAATACATTTTGGCCTAAATGTATGACTAAAATTGAGTTTATTGGATTTTTCTAATAACAAAAAGTAGAAAATATCATTTTTTTTCAAAATTTGCGGTCTTTTTACGTTTATATCGCAAAAAATAAAAATCGCAGAGGCAATCAAATACCATCAAAAGAAAGCTCTATTTGTGGGAAGAAAAGGACGCACATTTTGTTTGGGTACAACATTGCATGACCGCGCAATTACCAGTTAAAGCAGCGCAGTGCCAAAGTGTAAAAAGACCTCTGGTCATTTACCAGTAAAATGGTCCGGTCTGAAAGTGGTTAATATATGACATTTTTATACAGTTCATTTTTATCTCTACAATTATTTTTTCCATTATGGGCGTGAGTGGGGCCACGTGTCTAGGTTTTGCCTAAGGCCTTACAAAGCCTAGAGCCTCCTCTGGTCTTTTGACAGTGTAAGAAAATACTTTGGAGATGGAAGTGTGTGGGACTCATCAGTGGTATGAACCCCTCCGGTGTATTCCAGATAAATAGGTTAACTATGGTGGTTTTCTCTGAGCTGGTGTTCACGGCTGGAGGCCTATTATGGTAAAAGGGCCCGCAGTGCAGGAGTGGAATAGTAATGGATTTCTGGGTATTGTCTGGGTATAGTCAAAAGACAAATCAGGCTGAAAAATGTCTATGTTTGTTTCAGATGTTTATGTGAAAATAATGTTAATTTTAATAAGTGTTTGGTTAATAAAGAAGGCTGTTATGGGCATTTGTACTCCATTACAGGTGTGGTCTCATTAATTGGAATATTAAGGGGTAAGCTGCTACGGTGAAGTGAAATCAATAACCCTCTCAGATCACGCTCCCGTTATGGCTGTTATGGATCTGGAGGACATACCGGTCAGGCAAAGAGTATGGAGGTTAGATGAATCCCTTTTACATGATCATAAAATATTTGAAGCTTTGGAAAGGGAGATGAATCTATTTTTTAAGGAAAATAATGTAGAGAATATTACATCAACTGTTTTGTGGGAGACCCATAAGGTGTATATGAGAGGGAGATTGATAGCAGAAGCAGCCAAGAGAAGGAAAATAAGGTCAGCACGAAAGTTAATGATCCTACAGGAAATCCAGGAGTTGGAACAGTTACATAAAGGGATAAATGATCATAAAATAATGGCCGAACTTATGGGAAAACGGGAAGCACTGAGAGATCTACTGGAGCAGGAAACCAGACAGGCCTTTTTAAAGTCAGCTAAAAAGCAATATGAATTCGGTAATAAACCGGGGAGAATCTTGGCAGGGGTAATTAAACCTAGAAGAAATTTTAATTATATTGCAAAAATTAAAGATAAGAAGGGAGTAATGAAATACTCAACAAGAGATATTAGCAACATCTTCTCAGAATACTATCAGCTATTATATAAGGTAAACGATAGCCAGGACCTCAAGGACAAACAAAATAGAAAGGAAAAAATTGAACAATATCTCCAGAAGGTAGATCTACCGAGGATAGCAGAGGAGGAGGCTGGCATACTCGATAGAGATATCTCTATGGAGGAAATAGAGAGAGCAATAAAGGATAGTAAGAATGGGAAGAGTCCAGGGCCCGATGGGTATACATCAATATATTATAAAAAGTTTATGGGACCTCTGACACCTTATTTCCATCAGTATATGAATTCAATTGGGGAAGGGAGGGAGATACGTAAGGAAGCCTTGGGGGCCTTTATAACTATACTAGCAAAGGAAGGGAAAGACCCAACATTATGCTCCAGCTTCAGACCTATCTCTCTGATTAATGAGGACGTAAAAATCTATGCAAGGATCCTAGCTGAGAGACTGAAACAGCACATGCCAGATTGCATAGAAGGAGATCAAGCAGGTTTTGTACCTGGGAGGGAGGCGAGGGATAATATATTGAGGACAACCCTCTTAATGCAGGAAGCTAGGAAGAGGAAGCAGTCTTCCCTTTTCCTATCGGTAGATGCGGAAAAAGCCTTTGATAGGCTAGAATGGGAATATATGCTGCAGACATTATATAAATTTGGTTTAGGCCCAAGAATGTTAAGATGGATAGAAGCTTTATACTCTAACCCCACAGCTCAGATTCAGGTGAATGGGACTCTTTCAAATACTTTTGGGCTTTATAACGGTACACGTCAAGGATGCCCACTGTCCCCCTTACTTTTTGTATTCTCTATGGAACCTCTTTTGGCATCTATAAGAGTGAATCATGAAATCGAGGGAATAAAGGTTTCAGGGAATGAGCATAAGATATCTGCATTCGCAGATGATATTATGCTATATATAACGAATCCTAAACAGTCCATCCCTAGGATCTTGCAGGAGTTGGAGGCCTATGGGAGAGTTTCGAATTTTAAGATTAATAGGGAGAAAACTGAGATACTAAATGTCTATACCTCCCCAAAGGAGAGAAGGGAACTGAGAGCTCTATTCCCCTGTGTGTGGAAAGAGAGGGGCCTGAAGTATTTGGGAGTATATCTATCAATATCAGTTACAGATTTATATGAAGACAACTATCTCCCTCTCCTAAATAGAATTAAACAAGACCTTAAAGGATACCCCGCACATAGACTGTCATGGTTCGGCAGGATAAATGTAATTAAAATGATGACCCTACCTAAGGCATTATATATTTTCCAGAGTCTCCCGATAAAGGTCCCAGGGGCCTACTTTAAAATTATTAAATCCCTGATCCAGAAATTCATATGGAATAAAAGAGGAAGTCGCGTTCCCTATAAGATAATGAATAGACCTAAGGATAAGGGAGGGATATCCCTTCCAGATTTTCAAAAATACCATTCGGCAGCGGTAATGAGGAGAATTCTAGACTGGGTTTATAACGCCCCATATAAAAAATGGGTACTACTGGAAGATAATATGAGTAAAGTTGCGCTGAGCCAGACCATCTGGATTCCAATGAAGTTTAGGGGTCTCCCTAGAGAAATATCCCCGATTACAATGGAAACATTAAGAACATGGGATGGGGTACTTAAAGGTACAGTAGGACAAAATAATAGCCCCTTAATGCCCCTGTCAGGAAATAACTACTTCCCCCCGGGGAAGGAAAATAAAATGTTCTTGAAGTGGACACATAGTGATAGATTGAGATTAAGGGATGTGATAAAAGCAAATAGCTTATGCTCACTAGTGGAGCTACGAGAGAAATATGGCAGAACACCATGGGATGGATGGAGATATAGACAACTCCAAC
The DNA here is from genome assembly GCF_037356315.1 of Lithobates pipiens. Taxonomy (NCBI): domain Eukaryota; kingdom Metazoa; phylum Chordata; class Amphibia; order Anura; family Ranidae; genus Lithobates; species Lithobates pipiens. Next base: position 259,702,597 of record NW_027507903.1, on the reverse strand, counting down.
ACTTTGTAGAGTCCCTCCCTAAACCTCTCCGCTCAGGCAACAGTTTAAATCCCTGGGAGAAACTGATTGACCGAGGAGGTATAGGCAGACAGGGGATCTCTAAAATATACAGGACCCTAATAACTTCGATGGAGGATGAGGCGATGCCCTCCTTGGGGAGATGGGAAGGTGAACTGAATCAATCAATTACAGAAAAACTGAAAGGGAAAGTGATAGACTACACCCATTCCACTTCAATGGATACAAAGATACAAGAAATGAACTATAAATTATTGGTTAGGTGGTATTATGTCCCATCTAAAATGCATAAAATTAATCAAGTTTTATCACCCCTATGTTGGAGAGAATGCGGGAAGGAGGGAACTCATGCCCATATATGGTGGCAATGTAGTGCAATTCAGTTATATTGGGAAAAAGTGGTGGGCCTAATTAAAGAGATTGACGGGACGGAAATAGAACTGGACCCCTGGAAATGTTTGTTTCATGCGACTGAGGACCCTAGGGAAAAATATAGAATAGCATTAACTCCATTTCTGCTGAATGCAGCGAAAGCAGTGATCCCAAGATATTGGAAAGTAAAGGAAATACCAGGGATAGGAGACTGGTTTAGGGAAATAGACAGAATGAGGATTATGGAAGAATTAATATGCCTTCAAAGGGGAGTAGGAATGAGATTCCAGGATACTTGGAGGAATTGGATGGAATTCAGAAAGTCCTCAACGTATCTTGGAACTATGGGGGATGGAGTGGGAGTCTAGGGGCGTGTAGCTGGAGGTTATACTCCATAACCCACGGGAGTGTCTCTTCCTCCCCTTTACTTTAATTTTATTTTTTATTAATTATTTTGTTCCAGGGTTTTTTTTTGTTTTTTTTTTTTATTAAAGGGAAGGGGAGGGGGGAGGAAGGGGGGAAAAAAGGGAGAGAGAGAGAGAGAAGGGAAATTTTTCTTTTCTTTTTTTGGGGGAGGGGATGGGGAGAGGGGATGGGGGAACCTTCCTTTTTTTTTTTTTTTTCTTCTTTTTTAATGGTAGAAGAAGGTGGGGATTGAGAGAAAGAAACCCCCACCTTATATATATATCACAAATTGAATTGAGAAAAGGAATCACGGGAGAGAGCAATAGTAAGGGTAAGATAAAATCACAAGAGGATAATTTTGAACACTGAGGTGTGGAGGGTTGGATTCCCCCCTCCTCTCCCCCCCTCCCCTTCCCCCCTTTTTCTCTTTTTTCCCTTTTTTTTTTTTGAATATCCTCTTTTAAATATACATAGATGCATATGTGTATATATATATATATATGTATATATATGTGTATCTGATACATTAAGGATCGATCCGGTCGGGTACCCAATATGTATTTTCTTTTTGTTTTTATATGAATGTTGAAAACACTGAAATATTATGAATCCTAAACAAAGTGATCTGAAATAGTATGTATAAGAAATATTTTTTTTACTGTCTTTTGTAAATGTGGAAAACGAAATAAAAAGTATTTAAAACTAAAAGACAAATCAGGCTGAAAAATGTCTATGTTTGTTTCAGATGTTTATGTGAAAATAATGTTAATTTTAATAAGTGTTTGGTTAATAAAGAAGGCTGTTATGGGCATTTGTACTCCATTACAGGTGTGGTCTCATTAATTGGAATATTAAGGGGTAAGCTGCTACGGTGGTCGGGCAGACATAGAAGGTTGGCAACATCTGATCTACACTGGTCAAGGAAAGGAGGGTTTATGTTCCACAAAGGAACAAACATAGTACAGTAGTTTGTTAGTTTTTCTCTGTCTAAATAGCTGATCAGAACAATGGTCTGTGAAGCTAATCTGGTTAAGTAGACTCTGCTTAGCACTCACATTTGATTTTCATTCTGGATAGTGACTAAACAGCTGTGTTTGGCATGCTAATATTTTATATATACTGTATTTTTCGGACCATAAGACGTACTTTTTTCCCCCAAAATATGGGGGGAAATGTCTCTCCGTCTTATGAAGTGAATATACACCAGGCACCACCCCCCGCAGCTTCCGGCACCGCCATGCTATTACTGGAAGAGAGACAGGAGAGTGGAGGACAGATATCCCAAGCCCCCATGAGCGCCAGGCAATCTCCTGGCTGGGCCTGAAACAGAAGACAGAGCAGACCGAGCAATGGCGATGGTAAGGCTACATTAATACCAGTGGTCAGGCTGCATTAATGGGAATGGTCAGGCTGCATTAATGGCAATGGTCAGGCTGCATTTCTTTGGCACAGGTTAGGCTGCATTTCATGGGCACTGGTAAATATTTTAGTACACCATTTAGTTCAGAATATTTTTTTTTCTTGTTCTCCTCCTCTAAAACCTAGGTGCGTCTTATGGTCAGGTGTGTCTTATAGAGCGAAAAATACGGTATATGGATATTTGTGGGATTAATCCAAGTCACTGGTTAAAATAGTTTTAGGCTGTTAGACTTTAGCAGCCAAACACATAGCACCAATATTCAAATAAATTACAGTGGTGTGAAAACGTTTTTGCCCCCTTCCTCATTTCCTGTTCCTTTGCATGTTTGTCACACTTAAGTGTTTCGGAACATCAAACCAATTTAAACAATAGTCAAGGACAACACAAGTAAACACAAAATGCAATTTGTAAATGAAGGTGTTTATTATTAAAGGCGAAAAAAAATCCAAACCATCATGGCCCTGTGTGAAAAAGTGATTGCCCCCTAAACCTAAAAACTGGTTGGGCCACCCTTAGCAGCAACAACTGCAACCAAGCGTTTGCGATAACGTGCAATGAGGCTTTTACAGCGTCCTGGAGGAATTTTGGCCCACTCATCTTTGCAGAATTGTCCTAATTCAGTTACATTAGAGGGTTTTCGAGCATGAACGGCCTTTTTAAGGTCATACCACAACATCTCAATAGGATTCAGGTCAGGACTTTGGCTAGGCCACTCCAAAGTCTTCATTTTGTTTTTCTTCAGCCATTCGGTGGTGGACTTGCTGGTGTGTTTAGGATCATTGTCCTGCTGCAGAACCCAAGTTCGTTTCAGCTTGAGTACACGAACAGATGGTCGGACATTCTCCTTCAGGATCTCTTGGTAGACAGCAGAATTCATAGTTCCTTTTATCACGGCAAGTCTTCCAGGTCCTGAAGCAGCAAAACAGCCCCAGACCATCACACTACCACCACCATATTTTACTGTTGGTATAATGTTCTTTTTATGAAATGCAGTGTTCCTTCTACGCCAGATATACTTGGACACACACCTTCCAAAGAGTTCCACTTTTGTCTCATCGGTCCACAGAATGTTGTCCCAAAAGTCTTGGGGATCATCAAGATGTGTTGTGGAGAAATTGAGACGAGCTTTGATGTTCTTTTTGCTCAGCAGTGGTTTTCTCCTTGGAACTCTGCCATGCAGGCCATTTTTGCCCAGTCTTTTCCTGATGGTGGAGGCATGAACGCTGACCTTAACTGAGGCAAGTGAGGCCTGCAGTTCCTTGGACGTTGTTGTGGGGTCTTTTGTGACCTCTTGGATGAGTCGTCGCTGCGCTCTTGGGGTAATTTTGGGCGGCCGGCCACTCCTGGGAAGGTTCACCACTGTTCCATGTCTTCACCATTTGTGGATAATGGCTCTCACTGTGGTTCGCTGGATTCCCGAAAGCTTTGGAAATGGCTTTATAACCCTTTCCAGACTGATAGATCTCAATTACTTTCTTTCTCAATTGTTCCTGAATTTCTTTGGGTCTCGGCATGATGTGTAGCTTTTAAGGATCTTCTGGTGGACCTTACTGTGTCAAGCAGCTCCTATTTAAGTGATGCCTTGATTGTGAACAGGTGTGGCAATAATCAGGCCTGGGTGTGGCTAGAGAAATTGAACTCAGGTGTGGACAACCACAGTTATAGTATGTTTTAACAAGGGGGGCAATCACTTTTTCACACAGGGCCATGATGGTTTGGATTTTTTTTCACTTTTAATAATAAACACCTTCATTTACAAATTGCATTTTGTGTTTACTTGTGTTGTCCTTGACTATTGTTTAAATTGGTTTGATGTTCCGAAACACTTAAGTGTGACAAACATGCAAAGGAACAGGAAATGAGGAAGGGGGCAAACACTTTTTCACACCACTGTATGTACATTATTGTGTAAAATGTGCATTTTTCATAATGGTTACGACAAAACTGGAGCACAGAATCTGGTGCAGCTGTGTACAGTAACCAATCAGCTATTAACTTTAGCTTGTTCTGTTAAGCTTTGACATTAAAACCTAAAAATGTATTTGTTACTATGCACAACTACACCAGATTCTGTGTGCTCCAGTTTTAGTAAATTCCCCATATAGCGTATATACATTTTGATTCTATGTTTTTCATAACTGATCTTTGGTAGAGTCTGCATACTCTTGTCAGTAGACATATTGCTAGGCTGGAATGTAGCTGCAACTAAGGGCTCTTTCACACATACATATATGTCCGTTTTGATGGACTCCGCTTGCTTAGTAGGAATCGCTCCATTTATCCCCGCTGAGCTGGCAGATGACAGGTCCGTCTTTGCTCACTGTGCAGAGATGAACCTGTCAGAGCCCTGTTTTCCTCTATGAGGGATTGGATGAAAATGGACCGCCTGTCTGTTTTCATCCGATCTGCCAGACGGATGGAAAATAGGGTTTAAATCCATCTGCATTTAGTGGATCGGAGCAGATCGGGTGTCAGCAGACATGTCACCACTGACATCCGTCGCTCCATAGAGGTACATGGAGAGTCTGTTCGGATCTGCCTGAAAAACTGACAGACGGACCTGAAAGGTCCGCATGTGTGAAAAAGCCCTTACAGGATCCTCTACCAAACTTTTCCATGATGCTCACTCATGACCTCTCTCTATTTATCTGCCCTATTCATTACTGGCAAGGAGCTGATATTGCATCTCCAACAGTAGCACAATTCATTGCTGGTGCTTAGTGGCCTATATCACATCCATAAAAATAGCAGTCAAGAGAAAACAAACACTAGTGATCAGAAATGGCATTCAGTCAAAAATGCTCATTTTTAATATCTTGGCAGTACAAAAAATGTACGTTTATGTGCTAGTCTTCAGTGCAAAATGCTACCCTTATATATTGGTGGTCTATTGCAAAAAGCTTAATTTTTACATTGGTGGTTGCTAGTAAATTCTTCCTTTATACACTGATGGTCAGTGTAAAATTATGTATATATACATTGGTATGTGCAAGTTATGGGAAATGGGGTACAAGGATCCAGGTGCAAGGTGCCTAGCTCAATTCTAGTCAAGGAAGCAGTGAAGGCGGGAAAGGGATCCTGGGATCCTGGTTATTGGAGGAGGCTGCAGCCATGTGTGCCTCACAAAAAACAAAGGTTAAATACTTCATCCATAGTGTGCTGTGGTGCATAGTGGGGCCATGTTATTTCACAAGCTGCCCAAGCAAGAGTCTTTAGAAGTTGATTTATTTTGTCATTTCTACAGTGGGACAATATTGCAGCTTACTCCGTGGAGTAATAGAGAGTAGAAAATGCCAATTTTTAGTACCTTGTTGACAGTATAAAAAAGTTTGGTTTATGTGCTAATCTTCAGTGCAAAAAGCCACCCTTATACTGTATATTGGTGGTTGATGGTAAAAAAGCTTAATTTTTACATTGGTGGTTGCTAGTAAATTCCTTTATACACTTTTTTACACTTTATACGCATTCTTCCCCACACTGACCAGAGACCTGAGGGGGACATTTTTCCTCACTCTAAATGTGTAATTGAATCCTGTCTTTCTTTAATTAAACCCATTTTATTTTACAATAGTTAAAATAAAGATTGTCTTGAAAAAACACTGGCACATGCATAATAAACTGGGGGGGCAGTTATGGACCCATTATTAGTATGACAGAGAGACTCACTTTTTCTGTGTCCGTCTATCTGATCTAGGAGTGCAGTATAAAAAGTCAGGGGGCATAATGTCAACAGTGTAACAGAGGTGCAGAGGTCCAGAATTCCCCATTCACAAACCTGAAATAACATTGGACAAGTAGTGCAGAGGCAGCGCAGAAGTGAACAGGGAATGGTAGTTTGTCTGAGGATGTCAATAGATTAGGATGATTAAATAGAGCCTGTGCCTCCTTATATCAAGTGTCCCTATCAAAGTCCCCCCTTACATCAGGTGTCCCCATCAGAGTTCCACCTTGTATCAGGTGTCTCCATCATGATGACCCCTTACATCGGTGTTCCTATCAGAGTGCCCAATTTTATCAACTATCTACATCAGAGTACCTCCTTACATCAACTGTCAACATCACAGTGTCAAAAATTGTTAGTGACAAAAAATATAAACGAGAAAAAAAAGATGAATATACCAGAAGTAACAATATCATATAAATGAATATAACAACATATCTTGTATATGGCCAAAATGAACTCAAGGTGGATGTTCCAAAAGTGAATGAATCAAAAACATACAAAACTTCTAGAATAAAGAAGATAATGCAGCACAAAGGTGAATCTTGTGTAGGAAATAGTCTCTCACACTCCTCCCGGTAAAGTCAAACTGAATCTTGTGTATAAACAAAGGATATGGTGGCACACTTAACAGACTTGGTGGACTCATATACTATACAGCATAGGAGTCAAACAGGCATCCACGAGGAATAACCTCAACAGGATTCAGCATGTGGAGTTTATGATCTACGAATGGGCCACTTCAGATATCGACAGAGGGGATCCACCATCAGAAAATGAGCTCCATAAGGTGCAGAGGTCCACATCAAAGGTGAACTTTGGTCTGTGTATCAGCTTTTGTATTTTTACTTTTTCTTTATTTACACTTCATGTCTAGTGGAGATATTGGCATTGGGATATTAGAATGTCCCCTTACATCAACTGTCCCTATCAGAGTGCTCCCTTATGTCAACTGTCCACATCAGAGTCCCCATTACATCAAGTGTCCCCATCAGAGTCCCCCTTACATTCATTGTGCCCATCAGACTGTTTGTTACATCAAATATCCCCATTAGAGTCCCCCTTATGTCAACTGACCCACCAGAATACCTCATTGATCAGTGGATGCACCCTTAGACACCCGGGGGAGGCACAACCAAAATCTGGGGGGGGCACATCCCACCCCAGCACCCACCTAGATCCAGGCCCAGCTCATTGTGTCCCAGTCCAGAGGCAGGGCACAGTCCTGGTGTTTCTGCAAGCTACTCACAGAAAATTACACCTTCCCAGATACAATAATCCTGCATGTCATCCAAAAACAAAACTGGTCTAGGTTGTTGGATAAGTACTCAGAAAAATCTCTTCCTTAAAGCTGAATTCTGAACTGAAGTAAGGTGAGTTTACAGCTGTACACTTAAAATGAAACTCGTATTCCTTGACCTCAGCTTCAAACGTAGGATAGAATATCGCAGACACTGACAATAGCTAACATCTGCAGAAAGCCATCACTTGAAACTCAAGTCTGACTAGGCCCCCTGAACCTAGGTTCTGCAAAAGCTATGTTGACTGTTATGTTGCATAGACACAAATATACTGTAAGGCCTGAAGAATATTTTGGCGTGCCTCTTTCAGTAACAATTGAAACTCACTTCATTACAACATACAAACATACCCCACTTTTAAGTACTCAATGGGGTTTATTTACTAAAGCTGGAAAGTGCAAAATCAGGCTCACGTCTGCATAGAAACCAATGGGCTTCTAACCTCGGCTTGTTCAATTAAGCTTTGGTAATAAAACCTAGAAACTTGTTGGTTTCTATGCAGAGGTGAGCCTGATTTTACACTTTCTAACTTTAGTAAATAAACCCCATTGTGTACTTAAAAGTGGGGTATGCCTGTATTAAAAACATAGGCAGACTATCATGTACTAAGAATATACAGTATCCTACAATAATAAATGATGCTACATACCTGTACTGATAATACCTGGATTATCTGCTAGCCATGTTGGAATAACAAGGCCAGAAAACATGGAAAATCCCAAGACAAACAGATTTCTTGAGGAGTTTAAATCGACATACTGAAAAAAGGAGAATGTGCGTCAATTATATAATTACTCATTTAATATTTGTATTAGTTATTTTAGTTACAAATGTGAAGAAACTATAATAATGTTCTCTTACTAAACAATATTAAACACTTTGGGGATGTTTCACTAAGGGAAAAAAACACTTTTCACTTTAAGGGAATTTTTTTCAGGAGCCTAGGGACTTCAATCACCCAAAAATGCAGTTTTTTTTTTTTTTTACATTTTCCTTGCACATGATTGTATATTCTTTGAAAAGTGAAATTTCACCACATTCACTAAGCTCTGGGCAAATGTATTTGCAAAGTGCAACTTCCCTTGCAAAGTGAACAGCATATTTGCTTTTAGTAAATCAACCCCTATGAATGGCTATGTACCCTGTTCACTAAACCTCTGTCATGGTAAAGAATAGCAATAAAAAAAGGAACATGCTGCAAAGTGATGGCAATGTCACAAGATAAGGTCTTGCTGTGGTCAGAACTCCACAGACAAGCTCAAGGGGCATGCCTGGAAACACAAAGGGAGTCCTGATGTTTTCTCAGGGTAAGTACTGTTTAACCACTTAACCACTTGCCGACCGCCGCACGACGATATACGTCGGCAGAATGGCACGGGCAGGCATATGGGCGTATATATAAGTCCCTGCCTGCCCGCGGGTGGGGGGCCCGATCGGGCCCCCCCCCGGTGCCTGCGGCGGTCGGCATTCCTTCGAGAGCGATCCGGGATGAGGGGGCGGCCATTCATTCATGGCCACCCCCTCGCGACGAATGGAAATCCTCCGTGACATCACTTCCTCTCCTGTAATGTAAACACAGGAGAGGAAGTGATGTATTCTCTCCTCCGTGTCGGTATTTTCCGTTCCGGCACCGAGGAGAGAGGTTTGATGAGTTGCACCAACACACCACACATACAGTAGAACATGCCAGGCACACTCACACCCCCCTTTACCCCCCGATCACCCCCCCAATTACCCCTGCCCCCCCAGTCACAGTGACACCAATTGCTTTTTTTTGCATTGGTGTCATTTGTGACTGTAATAACTGTTAGGGCAGTTAGGGTTAGCCCCCTTTAGTTCTAATGTACCCCCCTAACCCCCCCAATAAAGGTTTAACCCCGTGATCACCCCCCGTCGCCAGTGTCACTAAGGCTGGGTTCACATTGCAGCGGTTTGAGAACGGATGTGATTCGCACCGCACTGCAGTGCAAATCACATCCGATCTCTGTGCGATTCGAGTTCAGCCATACAGATAGTATGGCTGAATTCGTGTCGCACCCGCCGCACCCGCCGCAAACTCGCACGGGACCCTTTTTTTGGTCCGCAGCAGAATCGGATCGCATGGGTGTTCACACCATGCGATCCGAGTTTGCAGATCGCACTGCGATATGCGAACTGATGTGGGGGTGTCATTATTTCACTGACACTCCCAGCAGTTTGCATAGGGCAGTGTGAACTGCCGCCGGGAGGCATGCGATGCGGGAACCCGCCGCGGATTCGTGGCGTTCCCGCATCGCTCCAGTGTGAACCCAGCCTAATAAGCGATCATTTTTCTGATCGCTGTATTAGTGTCACAGGTGACGCTAGTTAGGCAGGTAGGTATTTAGGTTCGCCGCAACTTTTTATAGCGCCAGGGACCCCCATATACTACCGCATAAAGACCCCTGATTGCCCCCTAGTTAACCCTTTCACCAGTGATCACCATATAACTGTTACAGGTGACGCTGGTTGGTTAGTTATTTTTTTATAGTTTCAGGGCACCCGCCATTTATTACCTAATAAAGGTTTAACCCCCTGATCACCCGGCGGGTGTCATTTGTGACTGTAATAACTGTTAGGGCAGTTAGGGTTAGCCTCCTTTAGTTCTAAGGTACCCCCCTAACCCCCCCAATAAAGGTTTAACCCCGTGATCACCCCCCGTCGCCAGTGTCACTAAGGCTGGGTTCACATTGCAGCGGTTTATGAGAACGGATGTGATTCGCACCGCACTGCAGTGCAAATCACATCCGATCTCTGTGCGATTCGAGTTCAGCCATACAGATAGTATGGCTGAATTCGTGCCGCACCCGCCGCAAACTCGCACGGGACCCTTTTTTTGGTCCGCAGCAGAATCGGATCGCATGGGTGTTCACACCATGCAATCCGAGTTTGCAGATCGCACTGCGATATGCGAACTGATCTGGGGGTGTCATTAACATTTCACTGACACTCCCAGCAGTTCGCATAGGGCAGTGTGAACTGCCGCCGGGAGGCATGTGATGCGGGAACCCGCCGCGCATTCGTGGCGTTCCCACATCGCTCCAGTGTGAACCCAGCCTAATAAGCGATCGTTTTTCTGATCACTGTATTAGTGTCACAGGTGACGCTAGTTAGGCAGGTAGGTATTTAGGTTCGCCGCAGCTTTTTATAGCGCCAGGGACCCCCATATACTACCGCATAAAGCCCCCTGATTGCCCCCTAGTTAACCCTTTCACCAGTGATCACCATATAACTGTTACAGGTGACGCTGGTTGGTTAGTTATTTTTTTTATAGTTTCAGGGCACCCGCCATTTATTACCTAGTCTCACTAGTGTACCCCTAAATTTAGGGGTGTCTACTTTCCAAAATGGGGTCATTTGGGGGGGTTTGTGCCATCTTGGCATTTTATGGCCTTCAAAACTGTAACGCCCTTAGAAAGCCTGAAGGCGGTGCTTGGTTTTCGGGGCCCCGTACGCGGCTAGGCTCCCAAAAAGTCCCACATATGTGGTATCCCCGTACTCAGGAGAAGCAGCAGAATTTATTTTGGGGTGTCATTTCACATATGCCCATGGCATGCGTGAGCAATATATCATTTAGTGACAACTTTGTGAAAAAAAAAAAAAAAATTAAAGTTTGTAATTTTCCCGCAACTTGTGGCAAAATATAAAATATTCCATGGACTCAAAATGCCTCTCAGCAAATAGCTTGGGGTGTCTACTTTCTAAAATGGGGTCATTTGTGGGGGTTTTGTGCCATCTTGGCATTTTATGGCCTTCAAAACTGTAATAGGTAGTGAGGAGTGAAGTCAAATATTTACGCCCTTAGAAAACCTGAAGGCGGTTCTTGGTTTTCGGGGCCCCGTACGTGGCTAGGCTCCCAAAAAGTCCCACATATGTGGTATCCCCGTACTCAGGAGAAGCAGTAGAATTTATTTTGGGGTGTCATTTCACATATGCCCATAGCATGTGTGAGCAATATATCATTTAGTGACAACTTTGTGAAAAAAAAAAAAAAAAAATTAAAGTTTGTAATTTTCCCGCAACTTGTGGCAAAATATAAAATATTCCATGGACTCAAAATGCCTCTCAGCAAATAGCTTGGGGTGTCTACTTTCTAAAATGGGGTCATTTGTGGGGGTTTTGTGCCATCTTGGCATTTTATGGCCTTCAAAACTGTAATAGGTAGTGAGGAGTGAAGTCAAATATTTACGCCCTTAGAAAACCTGAAGGCGGTTCTTGGCTTTCGGGGCCCCGTACGCGGCTAGGCTCCCAAAAAATCCCACACGTGTGGTATCCCCATACTCAGGAGAAGCAGCAGAATTTATTTTGGGGTGTCATTTCACATATGCCCATAGCATGTGTGAGCAATATATCATTTAGTGACAACTTTGTGTAAAAAAAAAAAAAAATTATTTTTTTGTCATTATTCAATCGCTTGAGGCAAAAAAATAAAATATTCGATGGGCTCAACATGCCACTTATCAATTTCCTTAGGGGGTCTACTTTCCAAAATGGGGTCATTTGGGGGGGTTTTGTACTGCCCTGCCATTTTAGCACCTCAAGAAATGAGATAGGCAGTCGTAAACTAAAAGCTGCGTAAATTCCAGAAAACGTACCTTAGTTTGTAGATGTGACAACTTTTGCGCAAACCAATAAATATACAGTTATTGACTTTTTTTTTACCAAAGACATGTGGCTGAATACATTTTGGCCTAAATGTATGACTAAAATTGAATTTATTGGATTTTTCTAATAACAAAAAGTAGAAAATATCATTTTTTTTCAAAATTTGCGGTCTTTTTCCATTTATATCGCAAAAAATAAAAATCGCAGAGGCAATCAAATACCATCAAAAGAAAGCTCTATTTGTGGGAAGAAAAGGACGCAAATTTTGTTTGGGTACAACATTGCATGACCGCGCAATTACCAGTTAAAGCAGCGCAGTGCCAAATTGTAAAAAGACCTCTGGTCATTTACCAGCAAAATGGTCCGGTCTGAAAGTGGTTAAGGACCGCCGCATGCCAATGTACGTCATTGCAATGGCATGTACAGGCACAAGCATACATGTACGTGCTTGGCTTCCAGCGGGTGGGGGGTCCGATCGGACCCCCTCCTGCTGGATGCGGCGGTCCGGTTCGCTCGATCACTCCTGGCGAATGAGAAGCTTCCTCCCACTGTGTATTGTATACACAGGCAGGGAGGAAGTGATGTCATTCTCCTCGGGGCGGTCTTATTGACCGGACTACGAGGAGAGGACACAGTAATTCTGCACCAAACACTACACTGACACTAACTAACACATAGGCACACAAACCCCCCCCCCCGATCACCCCCCCCGATTTTTATATAGCGCCAGGGACCCCCATATACTACCTAATAAAAATTTGAACCCCCTGATTGCCCCTAGTTAATCCTTTCACCAGTGATCACCGTATAAGTGTTACGGGTGACTCTGGTTAGTTTGCTTTTTATAGCATCAGGGCACCCACCATGTATTACCCAATAAAAGTTTAACCCCCTGATCACCTGGCGGGTGATATCAATTAGATTTTAGGGTCAGGGTCTACGTCGCCCCAGGCAGCGCTAGGTTAGTGCCAGTACCGCTAACACCCACGCGCAAAGCATACACCTCCCGTAGTGGTATAGAATCTGAACAGATCAATATCTGATCTGATCAGATCTATACTAGCGTCCCCAGCAGTTTAGGGTTCCAAAAAAATGCATTGTTAGCGGGATCAGCCCAGATACCTGCTAGCACCTCCTGTTTTGCCCCTCCGCCCAGCCCACCCAAGTGCAGTATCGATCGATCACTGTCACTTACAAAACACTAAACACATAACTACAGCGATCGCAGAGTCAGGCCTGATCCCTGCGATCGCTAACAGTTTTTTTGGTAGCATTTTATATTTAAATCCGGAAGGCAGTGCTTGGTTTTCGGGGTCCAGTATGTGGCTAGGCTCCCAAAAAGTCCCCCACATGTGGTATCCCCGTACTCGGGAGAAGCAGCAGAATTTATTTTGGGGTGTAATTTGACTTATGCCTATAGGATGTGTGAGCAATATATCATTTAGTGACAACTTTGTGCAAAAATTTTTTTTTTAATATTCCTGCAACTTGTGGCAAAATATAAAATATTTCATGGACTCAACATGCCTCTCAGTAAATAGCTTGGGGTGTCTACTTTCCAAAATGGGGTCATTTGGGGGGGGGGGTTTGTGTTATTTTGGCATTTTATGGCCTTCGAAACTGTGATAGGTAGTGAGGAGTGAAATCAAAAATTTGCACCCTTAGAAACCCTGAAGGCAGTGATTGGTTTTTGGGGTGCCGTACGCGGCTAGACTCCCAAAAAGTCCCACATATGTGGTATCCCCATACTCAGGAGAAGCAGCAGAATATATTTTAGGGTGCAATTCCACATATTACCATGGCATGTGTGAGCAATATATCATTTAGTGACAACTTTTTGTTACCTTTTTTTTTTTTTTTGTCATTATTCAATCAATTGGGACAAAAAAAAAAATATTCAATGGGCTCAACATGCCCCTCAGCAATTTCCTTAGGGTGTCTACTTTCCAAAATGGGGTCATTTGGGGGGGGGTTGTGTTATTTTGGCATTTTATGGCCTTCGAAACTGTGATAGGTAGTGAGGAGTGAAATCAAAAATTTGCACCCTTAGAAATCCTGAAGGCAGTGATTGGTTTTCGGGGTGCTGTACGCGGCTAGACTCCCAAAAAGTCCCACATATGTGGTATCCCCGTACTCAGGAGAAGCAGCAGAATATATTTTGGGGTGCAATTCCACATATAACTATGGCATGTGTGAGCAATATATCATTTAGTGACAACTTTTTGTAAACTTTTTTTTTTTGTGTCATTATTCAATCACTTGGGACAAAAAAAAAAAATATTCAATGGGCTCAACATGCCTCTCAGAAATTTCCTTGGGGTGTCTACTTTCCAAAATGGAGTCATTTGGGGGGGTTTGTACTGCCCTGCCATTTTAGCACCTCAAGAAATGAGATAGGCAGTCATAAATTAAAAGCTGTGTAAATTCCAGAAAATGTACTCTAGTTTGTAGACGCTATAACTTTTGCGCAAACCAAAAAATATACGCTTATTGACATTTTTTTTACTAAAGACATGTGGCTGAATACATTTTGCCCTAAATGTATGATTAAAATTGAGTTCATTCGATTTTTCTTATAACAAAAAGTAGAAAATATATTTTTTTCTCAAAATTTTCGGTATTTTTCCATTTATATCGCAAAAAATAAAAATCGCAGAGGCAATCAAATACCACCAAAAGAAAGCTCTATTTGTGGGAAGAAAAGGACGCAAATTTCGTTTGGGTACAACATTGCATGACCATGCAATTACCAGTTAAACCAGTGCAGTGCGAAATTGTAAAAAGACCTCTGGTCCCTAGGCTGTTAATTGGTCCGGGGCTGAAGTGGTTAACGGATCAGTTCACTTTTGCAAGAAAAAAAAGCACATCTTTTTGCAGGTAAAAAAAAGTGTGCATTTAATTTATTTTATTTTATTAGAAGCCTATATATTATAACACCCGCAATGCACTTTGAGGCTCCTACAGACTGTCAGTGAATCTGTCTGCTCGTACCTCATATGGGCAGGCAGTTACACAGTGACAGGAAGCATCAATGAACTACCTAGAGTGGCCAACAGTTCCCAAATAGTTTATTGAGAACTACAAGCTATCAGCCAGAAAAAGATGAAGGTACTTGTAGTTCTCCAATTCACAGAACTCTGAATAAATGATGCAGCTGGGTGGGTGGAGCCCCTCAAGGCCACGTTTTTTTTAATTGTGACAGCAGGTGCAGGGAGAGGATCCCCAGCCTGCTGTAACAATGGGGGATCGGGAGGAGGAGGTGCCGGGGCTGCTGAAAAAGTAACATGTTCAGGGGCGGACTGACAACTTAAGGGGCCCCCCCGGGCAATAGGTTTCGTATTTTGTGATTTGCCTTTTGATTTTTCTTTCTGTCCACTCGATTGTATTCTCTGTTATACATTATTACCTTGCACAATATACTTATTGCTACTATATTATCTGTAATTTCATGATATTTTTCATTCATGTTGCTTGTCCCCAGGAGTCGACATGGGTGGCCGCGCTATGCCGGTCTTTGGGCACTGTGTGGTCGGTAAGCATCACAGGATTCCTCCTGGTGATGCGTTTGGACCTCCTCTGCTGGTCGATGGTTTGTCTGTCGTACAGGCTCAGGAGATCCTACTCTGACAGTGTCCTTCGTTCCCCCTCATCCCCTGCGTCTGGCTCTGTCTTGCGCAGGCGCGTTGGGAGATGGGCGGTGCGGATGTGATACACGACGGAGTTCATGGCCGGCCCACCCAACGTCATCATTGGCTCTTCGCCTATTGGACGACGGGGGGTGGGGCATTCACATTTAGGGAGACGCCGTACGAGCGTCTCCTCAAGATTGTAATTCATTTACATCCTCCTTCTGGTCCGTTTGACACCAGCGTTTTGTACCTCGTTTGAATAGGTAACCCATCTTCGCAGAGTATATACGTTGATTTCCTTAAGTTCACTACCATTATCCTTCCTTCCCTATTGATACAACTATATTTTAATTTATACCTTTCAGACATTAGCCCTTTTGGGTCTGCTTTATTGGATGTACCTGCGGGCTGGCTGTTTACATTTGATGACTAGAGATGTATTAGCATTACTATCCACATTGAATTACTTTGAAATCAATGCAGTGATTACTAGATACTGGTGAGCTTTCCCTAATACCACTACTATGCTACTATATATACCCATATATATATATATATATATATATATATATATATATATATATATATATATATATATATATATATATATATATATACAGTGGTGTGAAAAAGTGTTTGCCCCCTTCCTCATTTCCTGTTCCTTTGCATGTTTGTCACACTTAAGTGTTTCGGAACATCAAACCAATTTAAACAATAGTCAAGGACAACACAAGTAAACACAAAATGCAATTTGTAAATGAAGGTGTTTATTATTAAAGGTGAAAAAAAATCCAAACCATCATGGCCCTGTGTGAAAAAGTGATTGCCCCCCTTGTTAAAACATATTATAACTGTGGTTGTCCACACCTGAGTTCAATTTCTCTAGCCACACCCAGGCCTGATTATTGCCACACCTGTTCACAATCAAGGCATCACTTAAATAGGAGCTGCTTGACACAGTAAGGTCCACCAGAAGATCCTTAAAAGCTACACATCATGCCGAGACCCAAAGAAATTCAGGAACAATTGAGAAAGAAAGTAATTGAGATCTATCAGTCTGGAAAGGGTTATAAAGCCATTTCCAAAGCTTTGGGAATCCAGCGAACCACAGTGAGAGCCATTATCCACAAATGGCGAAGACATGGAACAGTGGTGAACCTTCCCAGGAGTGGCCGGCCGCCCAAAATTACCCCAAGAGCGCAGCGACGACTCATCCAAGACCCCACAACAACGTCCAAGGAACTGCAGGCCTCACTTGCCTCAGTTAAGGTCAGCGTTCATGCCTCCACCATCAGGAAAAGACTGGGCAAAAATGGCCTGCATGGCAGAGTTCCAAGGAGAAAACCACTGCTGAGCAAAAAGAACATCAAAGCTCGTCTCAATTTCTCCACAACACATCTTGATGATCCCCAAGACTTTTGGGACAACATTCTGTGGACCGATGAGACAAAAGTGGAACTCTTTGGAAGGTGTGTGTCCAAGTATATCTGGCGTAGAAGGAACACTGCATATCATAAAAAGAACATTATACCAACAGTAAAATATGGTGGTGGTAGTGTGATGGTCTGGGGCTGTTTTGCTGCTTCAGGACCTGGAAGACTTGCCGTGATAAAAGGAACTATGAATTCTGCTGTCTACCAAGAGATCCTGAAGGAGAATGTCCGACCATCTGTTCGTGTACTCAAGCTGAAACGAACTTGGGTTCTGCAGCAGGACAATGATCCTAAACACACCAGCAAGTCCACCACCGAATGGCTGAAGAAAAACAAAATGAAGACTTTGGAGTGGCCTAGCCAAAGTCCTGACCTGAATCCTATTGAGATGTTGTGGTATGACCTTAAAAAGGCCGTTCATGCTCGAAAACCCTCTAATGTAACTGAATTAGGACAATTCTGCAAAGATGAGTGGGCCAAAATTCCTCCAGGACGCTGTAAAAGCCTCATTGCACGTTATCGCAAACGCTTGGTTGCAGTTGCTACTGCTAAGGGTGGCCCAACCAGTTATTAGGTTTAGGGGGCAATCACTTTTTCACACAGGGCCATGATGGTTTGGATTTTTTTTTCACCTTTAATAATAAACACCTTCATTTACAAATTGCATTTTGTGTTTACTTGTGTTGTCCTTGACTATTGTTTAAATTGGTTTGATGTTCCGAAACACTTAAGTGTGACAAACATGCAAAGGAACAGGAAATGAGGAAGGGGGCAAACACTTTTTCACACCACTGTATATATATATATATATATATATATATATATATTATAACACACTGGTATCCAATATCTTTACATAAATCCCCTTTTTCTTATTTTTTGTATTCTATTCTAGTTTCTGACTCATATACTCTGCACTCCTTTGTATTTATATGCCTACCTGCCTACTAGCGCCATTTCCAGAGGGTAACTGTGTAGTCTATTTTAACCTATTAATTCCACCTTATTTATTTCTATACGATATTGTGTATGCCCCCACAGTGCCTTAATATGACTGTGCTTGTGCTTCACGCCCATGTCGCCTTTTGACAAGCACCATGGTGTATATTTTAACCACTTTCAGACCGGACCATTTTGCTGGTCAATGACCAGAGGTCTTTTTACAATTTGGCACTGCGCTGCTTTAACTGGTAATTGCGCGGTCATGCAATATTGTACCCAAATAAAATTTGCGTCCTTTTTTTCCCACAAATAGAGCTTTCTTTTAAAGGTATTTGACTGACTCTGCGATTTAAATTTTTTGCGATATAAACGTAAAAAGACCGCAAATTTTGAAAAAGAATGATATTTTCTACTTTTTGTTATTAGAAAAATCCAATAAACTCAATTTTAGTCATACATTTAGGCCAAAATGTATTCAGCCACATGTCTTTGGTAAAAAAAAAAAAACAATAACTGTATATTTATTGGTTTGCGCAAAAGTTGTCACATCTACAAACTAAGGTACGTTTTCTGGAATTTACGCAGCTTTTAGTTTATGACTGCCTATCTCATTTCTTGAGGTGCTAAAATGGCAGGGCAGTACAAACCCCCCCCAAATGACCCCATTTTGGAAAGTAGACCCCCTAAGGAAATTGATAAGAGGCATGTTGAGCCCATTAAATATTTTATTTTTTTGCCTCAAGCGATTGAATAATGACAAAAAATTTTTTATTTTTTATTTTTTTACACAAAGTTGTCACTAAATGATATATTGCTCACACATGCTATGGGCATATGTGAAATGACACCCCAAAATAAATTCTGCTGCTTCTCCTGAGTACGGGGATACCACATATGTGGGACTTTTTGTGAGCCTAGCCGCGTACGGGGCCCCGAAAACCAAGCACCGCCTTCAGGCTTTCTAAGGGCGTAAATTTTTGATTTCACTTCTCACTACCTATTACAGTTTTGAAGGCCATAAAATGCCAAGATGGCACAAAACCCCCACAAATGACCCCATTTTAGAAAGTAGACACCCCAAGCTATTTGCTGAGAGGCATGTTGAGTCCATGGAATATTTTATATTTTGCCAGAAGTTGCGGGAAAATTACAAACTTTTATTTTATTTATTTATTTTTCACAAAGTTGTCACTAAATGATATATTGCTCACACATGCTATGGGCATATGTGAAATGACACCCCAAAATAAATTCTGCTGCTTCTCCTGAGTACGGGGATACCACATATGTGGGACTTTTTGTGAGCCTAGCCGCGTACGGGGCCCCGAAAACCAAGCACCGCCTTCAGGCTTTCTAAGGGCGTAAATTTTTGATTTCACTTCTCACTACCTATTACAGTTTTGAAGGCCATAAAATGCCAAGATGGCACAAAACCCCCACAAATGACCCCATTTTAGAAAGTAGACACCCCAAGCTATTTGCTGAGAGGCATGTTGAGTCCATGGAATATTTTATATTTTGCCAGAAGTTGCGGGAAAATTACAAACTTTTATTTTATTTATTTATTTTTCACAAAGTTGTCACTAAATGATATATTGCTCACACATGCTATGGGCATATGTGAAATGACACCCCAAAATAAATTCTGCTGCTTCTCCTGAGTACGGGGATACCACATATGTGGGACTTTTTGTGAGCCTAGCCGCGTACGGGGCCCCGAAAACCAAGCACCGCCTTCAGGCTTTCTAAGGGCGTAAATTTTTGATTTCACTTCTCACTACCTATTACAGTTTTGAAGGCCATAAAATGCCAAGATGGCACAAAACCCCCACAAATGACCCCATTTTAGAAAGTAGACACCCCAAGCTATTTGCTGAGAGGCATGTTGAGTCCATGGAATATTTTATATTTTGCCACAAGTTGCGGGAAAATGACAAACTTTTTTTATTTTTTTCACAAAGTTGTCACTAAATGATATATTGCTCACGCATTCCATGGGCATATGTGAAATGACACCCCAAAATAAATTCTGCTGCTTCTCCTGAGTACGGGGATACCACATATGTGGGACTTTTTGGGAGCCTAGCTGCGTACGGGGCCCCGAAAACCAAGCACCGCCTTCAGGCTTTCTAAGGGCGTTACAGTTTTGAAGGCCATAAAATGCCAAGATGGCACAAACCCCCCCCAAATGACCCCATTTTGGAAAGTAGACACCCCTAAATTTAGGGGTACACTAGTGAGACTAGGTAATAAATGGCGGGTGCCCTGAAACTATAAAAAAATAACTAACCAACCAGCGTCACCTGTAACAGTTACATGGTGATCACTGGTGAAAGGGTTAACTAGGGGGCAATCAGGGGGCTTTATGCGGTAGTATATGGGGGTCCCTGGCGCTATAAAAAGCTGCGGCGAACCTAAATACCTACCTGCCTAACTAGCGTCACCTGTGACACTAATACAGCGATCAGAAAAACGATCGCTTATTAGGCTGGGTTCACACTGGAGCGATGCGGGAACGCCACGAATCCGCGGCGGGTTCCCGCATCGCATGCCTCCCGGCGGCAGTTCACACTGTCCTATGCGAACTGCTGGGAGTGTCAGTGAAATGTTAATGACACCCCCAGATCAGTTCGCATATCGCAGTGCGATCTGCAAACTCGGATCGCATGGTGTGAACACCCATGCGATCCGATTCTGCTGCGGACCAAAAAAAGGGTCCCGTGCGAGTTTGCGGCGGGTACGGCGGGTGCGACACAAATTCAGCCATACTATCTGTATGGCTGAATTCGAATCGCACAGAGATCGGATGTGATTTGCACTGCAGTGCGGTGCGAATTACATCCGTTCTCATAAACCGCTGCAATGTGAACCCAGCCTTAGTGACACTGGCGACGGGGGGTGATCACGGGGTTAAACCTTTATTGGGGGGGTTAGGGGGGTACCTTAGAACTAAAGGGGGCTAACCCTAACTGCCCTAACAGTTATTACAGTCACAAATGACACCCGCCAGGTGATCAGGGGGTTAAACCTTTATTAGGTAATAAATGGCGGGTGCCCTGAAACTATAAAAAAATAACTAACCAACCAGCGTCACCTGTAACAGTTATATGGTGATCACTGGTGAAAGGTTTAACTAGGGGGCAATCAGGGGGCTTTATGCAGTAGTATATGGGGGTCCCTGGCGCTATAAAAAGCTGCGGCGAACCTAAATACCTACCTGCCTAACTAGCGTCACCTGTGACACTAATACAGCGATCAGAAAAACGATCGCTTATTAGGCTGGGTTCACACTGGAGCGATGCGGGAACGCCACGAATCCGCGGCGGGTTCCCGCATCGCATGCCACCCGGCGGCAGTTCACACTGCCCTATGCGAACTGCTGGGAGTGTCAGTGAAATGTTAATGACACCCCCAGATCAGTTCGCATATCGCAGTGCGATCTGCAAACTCGGATCGCATGGTGTGAACACCCATGCGATCCGATTCTGCTGCGGACCAAAAAAAGGGTCCCGTGCGAATTTGCGGCGGGTGCGGCGGGTACGGCGCGAATTCAGCCATACTATCTGTATGGCTGAACTCGAATCGCACAGAGATCGGATGTGATTTGCACTGCAGTGCGGTGCGAATCACATCCGTTCTCATAAACCGCTGCAATGTGAACCCAGCCTTAGTGACACTGGCGACGGGGGGTGATCACGGGGTTAAACCTTTATTGGGGGGGTTAGGGGGGTACATTAGAACTAAAGGGGGCTAACCCTAACTGCCCTAACAGTTATTACAGTCACAAATGACACCAATGCAAAAAAAAAAAAAAAAATGCAATTGGTGTCACTGTGACTGGGGGGGCAGGGGTAATTGGGGGGGTGATCGGGGGGTGAAGGGGGGGTGTGAGTGTGCCTGGCATGTTCTACTGTGTAGTGTCGTGTTGGTGCAACTCACTGATCCTCTCTCCTCGGTGCCGGAATGAAAAATACCGACACGGAGGAGAGATTACATCACTTCCTCTGCCTGTGTTTACATTACAGGAGAGGAAGTGATGTCACGGAGCATTTCCATTCGTCGGGAGCTATCGCGAGGGGGTGGCCATGAATGAATGGCCGCCCCCTCATCCCGGATCGCTCCCGAACGAATACCGACCGCCGCAGGCACCGGGGGGGCCCGATCGGGCCCCCCACCCGCGGGAAGGCAGGGACATATATATACGCCCATATGCCTGCCCGTGCAATTCTGTCAACGTATATCATCGTGCGGCGGTCGGCAAGTGGTTAATTAATTAATTTATTTATTTTTTGTTATTTGTTAACAAAATATAGCTTTGTATTTTATTTGTGATGTATATGTCTTTCTTTGCCTTTAAGAGCTTTACTGCGCCCCAGCAGAAGCGTCTTTGGGACGCGAAACATGTCGGGCATAAGCATGGGACCCTATATCAGCACATCATTTTAGTGAATATATATTTAAATATTTATTCTCAATGGCTTATTGTTAGCTATCTTATATTCAAGTATCACATGTGTTGCAATATGATGTTACTTGCTGATTAAGGTCTTGGCGAATGAATGTACCCTCTATTTTTGGTTTTTAATTGTTTTTTGTATATCTTTTGAATAAAATAATAAAAATTATTTAACGTGGTTGATACCGGTGCCTATAAAGTCCATAAGTCCCTTTAGTCTTCATTCTTTGTATCCATTATGGACGATGGCACCCCCCCCTTTTTTAAGTAATTACATTGGGATATCCATTTTTACCATGAAGTGCTATTGCGATATCCCATAATTTCCCGTTTAAAGGTGATTACAATGCTGGAGTCCATTAGCGCCAGGATTGACTTAACATCAATTTTTACCACACAGTCAGGCTGGTCAGGTCAAAGGTATGCACGGGTCTTGCATACAGGTAGAGGCATCAGGTCAGGCTGCATAAGCTCTCCTTAGTTTGGACTGGAGACAGCAATGCTCTGCAACACCCGCCAATACCCTGCAACACTCTGCAATGCTCTGCAACACCCGCCAATACCCTGCAACACTCTGCAATACCCTGCAACACTCTGCAATGCTCTGCAACACCCACCAATACCCTGCAACACTCTGCAATACCCTGCAACACTCTGCAATGCTCTGCAACACCCGGCAATACCCTGCAACACCCGCCAATACCCTGCAACACTCTGCAATGCTCTGCAACACCCACCAATACCCTGCAACACTGCAATGCTCTGCAACACCCACCAATACCCTGCAACACTCTGCAATGCTCTGCAACACCCGCCAATACCTGCAACAGTCTGCAATACCCTGCAACACTCTGCAGTGCTCTGCAACACCTGCCAATACCCTGCAACACTCTGCAATGCTCTTCAACACCCGCCAATACTCTGCAACACCCGCCAATACCCTGCAACACCCGCCAATACCCGTGCACTCGAGAGCATCCGTGACCGCCGGGTCCACAGGACCCAGTGCATCACGGATCACGGTAAACGCCCGCTCATCGCGGCCGTTTACTACGTGATCGCTCCGTCAAATCACAGAGTGACCACTTGTAAACAAACCGGCATCATGTTATGACGCCGGTTCCTCCCTCCCCCTCTCTGTACCGATCGGTACAGCGGAGGGGGAAGAGATCGGTGTCAGCAGCGCTGTGGGATGCATCTGCAGTGCCCACATCGCTGCTCACCGAAAATTAACCCCTCAATTCCCTGCCATTACTCTGCAATACCCTGCAATACCCTGCAACAATCTGCAATACCCTGCAACACTCTGCAATGCTCTGCAACACCCGCCAATACCTTGCAATGCTCTGCAACACCCGCCAATACCCTGCAATGCTCTGCAACGCAATACTCTGCAACGTAATACTCTGCAACGCCATACTCGGAGATACCCAGCCATACTCGGAGATACCCAGCCATACCCAGCCATAGTCGGTGATACCCTGCAATACTCAGCCATAGACATCCACCCCCCTCCCGCCACCCTCCGGTGCTTCTACCGTCTCGCTAATATGATCAAAGCCAGAATCTTTTTTTTTCTTTTTCAGGCTTCCCAGCCTAGAGGTGAGATGTGGGATCTTATTGACCCCATATCTCACTGTAAAGAGGACCTGTCATGCCATATTCCTATTACAAGGGATGTTTACATTCCTTGTAATAGGAATAAAAGTGATAAAAAAATGTATTTTTGGGGAAAAAAATGTCAAACTAAAATAAATAAAGTAAAATGAACAATACATTTTTTTTTTTTTTAAAGCGCCCCTGTCCCCATGTGCTCGCATGCAAAAGCGAACGCATACATAAGTCCCGCCCACATATGAAAACGGTGTTTAAACCACACATGTGAGGTATCGCTGCGAACATTAGAGCGAGAGCAATAATTCTAGCCCTAGACCGCCTCTGTAACTCAAAACATTTAACCAGTAAAAAAAATGAAATCGTCGCCTATGGGGATTTTTAAGTAGCGACGTTTGGCGCCATTCCACGAGCGTGTGCAATTTTGAAGAGTGACATGTTAGGTATTTGTTTACTCAGTGTAAGTTCATCTTTCACATTATGCAAAAATTGGGCTAACTTTACTGTATTTTTTTTTTTAAAGCACAAAACTGTTTTAAAAAAAAAAAAAAGCATTCGAAAAATTGCTGCGCAAATACCGTGTGAGATAAAAAGTTGCAATGACCACCATTGTATTCTCCAGGGTGTTTGCTAAAAAAACATATATAATGTTTTGGGATTCTATGTAATTTTCTAGCAAATAAATGATTATTTTTACATGTAGGAGAGAAATGTCAGAATTGGCCTGGGTACTCCAGAACGTTTGATGGCGCTCCCTGCATGTTGGGCCTCTGTATGTGGCCACACTGTGTAAAAGTCTCACACATGTGGTATCGCCGTACTCGGGAGTAATAGCAGAATGTGTTTTGGGGTGTAATTTGTGGTATGCATATGCTGTGTGTGAGAAATAAATTGATAATATGACAATTTTGTGAAAAAAAAAAGTAAAGTAAAAAAAATATCTTGATTTTGCAAAGAATTGTGGGAAAAAATGACAACTTCAAAAAACTCATCATGCCTCTTACTAAATACCTTGGAATGTCTTCTTTCTAAAAATGGGTCATTTGGGGGGTATTTGTACTTTTCTGGCATGTTAGGGTCTCAAGAATTGAAATAGGCCATCAGTACTTCAGGTGTGATCAATTTTCAGATATTGGCACCATAGCTTGTGGACTCTATAACTTTCACAAAGACCAAATAATATCCACCAATTTGTACTTCTTTTTACCAAAGATATGTAGTAGTATAAATTTTGGCCAAAATTTATGAAGAAAAAATTACTAATCTGCTAAATTTTATAACAGAAACAAAGAAAAATTCGTTTTTTTACAGAATTTTCTGTATTTTTTCTTTTATAGCACAAAAAATAAAAAACCGAGCGGTGATTAAATACCACCAAAAGAAAGCTCCATTTGTGTAAAAAAGGACAAAAATTTCATATAGGCCCAGTGTTGCATGACTGAGTAATTGTCATTCAAAATGTGAGAGCACCGAAAGCTGAAATTTGGTCTCGTTATTAAGGGTGTTTAAGTGCCCAGTGGTCAAGTGGTTAATGGCTGTGTTGAGTTATTTTGAGGGGACAGCAAATTTACACTGTTATACAAGCTGTACACTCGTTACTTTACATTGTAGCAAAGTGTAATTTCTTCAGTGTTGTCACATGAAAAGATATAATAAAATATTTAAAAAAATGAGAGGCGTGTATTCACTTTTGTGAGATACTGTATATCCCATAGTTTGTAGACACTATAACTTTTAAACAAACCAATCAATATATACTTATCTGGATTTTTTTTTTTTACCAAAGACATATAGCAGAATACATGTTGTCCAAAATGTATTAAGATTAGATTTGTTTTTCTTTATGGAATATGTTTTATAGCAGAACATAATTTTTTTTTTCAAAATGCTCAGTCTTTTTTCTTTTATATAATAAAAAAATAAAAAACCCATAATGCCCATAAAGTGGTTAATTAAAAGATTATTATGGCTGAGTATTGTATACATAATTTTACCTGGAGATTTGAAATACCCACTGCAGCAATCATTCCAAACATCACCATAAACATTCCTCCAATTACTGGTTCTGGAATTGTAATAAAAATAGCACCAAATTTACCAAACAATCCAAGAATAATTAAAAGGATTCCTGCTGTCTGCATTACTAAACGGCTTCCAACCTAGAAAACATTAACAAGAATAGTATAAGAATATATTGTATTATGTGAAATAGTCCCGGCATCAGTAGGAAAACTGTTCCGTTATTGGTTTTAACAGGTGGAATAGCGCTCCATCAATGGTGTCAGTGGGAGGAATGATGCCCCAATATTGGTCTTCGTAGGAGAAACAGTGCCCTATTAATGATGTCAGTGGGAGGAATGATGCCCCATAAATGGTCTTGTAGGAGAAACGGTGCTCCATAGATGGTGTCAGTGGGAGGAATAGTGCCCCATCATTGGTCTTCATAGGAGGAACAGTGCCCCATAGATGGTGTCATTGGGAGGAATAGTGCCCCATCATTGGTCTTAGTAGGAGGAA
The DNA here is from genome assembly GCF_037356315.1 of Lithobates pipiens. Lineage (NCBI taxonomy): Eukaryota > Metazoa > Chordata > Amphibia > Anura > Ranidae > Lithobates > Lithobates pipiens. The sequence goes on along the minus strand of NW_027507903.1, from coordinate 259,676,146 downwards.
TTGAGCCCCATCAATGGTGTCAGCGGGAGAAATGGTGCCTCATCATTATTATCAGTTGGAGGAATAGTGTCCTGAGGGCCGGATAGAAGCAAGCAAAGGGCCACATCTGGCCCCCGGGCCACAGTTTGAAGACCCCTGCTTTAAAGCACACTGGTTACAAGTTATAAAAAACTGGGGATTATGGGAGTCTTGAATTGTTTGCACATGCTTCCAAAAAAAATGGCCAGTTTTCAGACTATAACTATGCATAGACTACCTTATCTCTGGTCCTATGTTTGGGCCTAAATCCTGGTACACACTTTTTAGTTTTGTTTTTGTTTACCCAGCAGGCTAAATGAAAAAAAACGTAAGCCCTTTAGATAGGATCCTGTAGTAAAAATCTGATGTTAGTGAACTGAGCCCAGTGCAGTGGTATCACTAAATTGCTAATTAATAACCCTTCAATTGATTCTGTATCTTCTACTTGATTGAAAATATCCATTAAAACCTGTTAGTTAAAGCCTCTACTCTTTCCATCTCCACCTATCAATTATTAACTAGCCACTGTCCATCCTGGTACTCACGGTGACTCCTTTCTAGGCCCTGTTACCAGTTTTCCTTTTTTCCTGAACCTTAAATAAGAACATGGATGTTCCAGTGCGTTTTTGGTGAGCTTCGGTGCATTTCAGTGTGTTCCTGTGAGTTTTTGATGGTTTTTACAGCGTTCCAGTACAGTCCAGTGCAGGAAAAATGCAGCATGTTTTTTTTCTGGAACTGGAACGCACTGGAACTGCAAGCACTGCTGTGAACTATGCCACTGAAAACCACATAACCTACTTTCTATGCGTTTTTGATACAGAAAAAAAAAACGCACTGGACTGCATGTGGTGTAAACTGGCCCATTTTTTTTTAAAGAACTGTATATTGTCACTTTCAATTCTTTCTTCTACCACATTTTGCAGCCCCTGACATTGTTAAATGCATTCTCACCTAAGATATAAATTAAAAAAATATTAAATGAAATGGAACACTAGGCAAAAAAAGGAATGCACAGAATGGAGAGGCCCAATATGCTGTTCATGTCATCTAAATAAAAATAAAAAATAAATTATTAAAGTAGAACTATGGGCAAAATGTTTTTTTTGTTTTTTTTTTTATTTTGCATACACACGGTCGGACATTCCGACCACAAAACCTGTCGGATTTTTTCTGACGGATTTTGGCCGAAACTTGTCTTGCATACACACGATCGCACAAAGTTGTCGGAAAAGTCAATCGTTCAGAACGAGATCACGTACAAAACGTACGATGGGACTACGTAGAGGCCAGTAGCCAATAGCTTTCGTCTCCAAATTTATTTCTGAGCATCTCTACAAACTATTTGAAAAAGTCTAATCAGATTTTGTTGTCGGAAAATTTTAGATCCAGCTCTCCACCTTTTTCCGCCGGAAATTCCGACAGAAAAAGTCCACACATGATTGGATTTTCAGACAACATAATCTGATCTGACTTTTACGACCGTGCGTTAGGGGCATTAACCTCCCTGGCGGTATGATTCAGTCTGGAATTAGGTGCTGAAAGTGGTACAATTATTTTGCACGGAAATCTGGCTTTTATTTTGTAGTCCTGTAATTCTTAGGAATAACGCTCTTAAATCTGTTCAAACCAGAGTCTAGCAGACATCCCGGGTATGATAAAGTTTATAATATAATAAAGAATAATAAAAATTATTCAATAATGTAATAAAATCCTAAAACACTGAAAAATTTACACTTTTTGGTTGCTATGGACAATCTCCAAATTCCAGGCAGTAAAAAACAGTATTTATAATATAAAAGTGCATGCAGGGCACTGCACAGACCACTATGGACAAAGGGGATGTGTATTTTTTAATACTGCACTGTAATCTGTAAGATTACAGTGCTGTGTGTGTTTAGTGTGTTTTTACTTTTTTGAATTTGCCGCCGTTCTCCGCTCCCGTGCGCCGTAATGTCGCAGGGAACGGAGCTCGGCAGCATCCGGCACTGTGAATCGAGCGGAGGACAGCTCGATCACACAGCGCGGCGGACATCGCTGGATCCAGGGGACAAGGTGAGTAATGCTCCCTGTGTCCTCCCCTGCATCGAGCGAAGCCATCCCGAGTCTGGCTCGGGATTACCGCTCCTGTCAGTATATTCCTACCCCGAGCCAGACTCGGGATTACCGCTAGGGGGGTTAAAGTCAGATTTATTTCCGCCATCTGTGTCCCATTGCAGAGATTTTCCTTCACTTACTGTCTTATAGCCAAACAAGAAGTGAGAGGAAATACCTGCAAATGAAGGAAATTCCTTGGGGACCCCCAGGTCACCAGAACTAGTGTCCCCATTGGAAGATTTCCCTTTATTTTCCCTCTATTACTTTTCTGAGGACAACCCAAAATTTGGGATTTTCTTTTACTTTTACTTTCAATGATAATGGTAAACAGGACAAATAAAGATGGCAAATCTCCCTAACAGAGGCACAGATAGCAATAAAAACAAACAGGTGTTCTAAATCTCACCTCGATCCAAAACTTAAAAAAAAATAAAATGCCCTAAATTATACTTTAAGGATTAAAATCCATGTAAAAAGTCACTACATCTGCACACGTTGTAAAATTTAGAGCTAATTAGGGACTTGCAATATGAGGTTTTGTCATAATATAGTCCATTTGGAGTGTGGGAAGCTGACAGTTTCCAGTGCTTAGGATGTGTCAACTTCAGTTAAGTAGCACGGATGTTATTGCATGGATGGGCAAGCTAGCCTTACAGGTTATATTATAAGCCAACCTCCTCAGCAGCATATTCCCACCTTTCCTTCAAAGCCCTGGTAGCAAAAGAGTGAAGAAAGTCATTAGAGAGTCATTAATCAAAGCTCAATCAAAGGCTAAGGATTCTTTCATCTCCATGTGACAGAACAAGAGCAATTCACAAACACCATCCCTGTCACATGAGATGGAGGAGTCACATGGCTCCTCCATACCTGGAAGTATGGGTATTTAATTTGCTTCTGTGGGTTGAATTGTGTGGTGGGGAGCAAAAAAAAAGTGCTACTAGGAAGAAAAGCATTAAAACACAGTTTTTCTTTAATGCTGGTATTTAGGACAAGGGCGTGTTTCTTTTTTCGTTTGAAACATCTAAAACATAAAAAGCTGTAGATTTGAACATAGCCAAAACAGCCAATTCAAAACTCTGAGCTGAAGTATCTTTTACAATATAAATAGTGTAAATACTTTCAGAAATGTTAATTCACCTTTGTTATCCCCAAAGCTGCAATATTCTGGCTGTATGAGGTAGTTCCATTTCCTGTTCCCCAAATGCCGGCCAAAATGCATCCAATCCCTTCCATTCCTATTCCCCGATTTAAAGCATGTATTGGTGGGATTGGAGCTCCTGATAATTTTGAACACGTGTAATAATCACCAACTGACTCAACCGTGGAGGACAGAACTCCTGATATCATTCCTAGCACAGAGGAAAGGCTGATTGTTGGACATCCCCATTGACCTACAAAGTAAATAAAGGAGAATAAATCATTAACATTAGGAAACAATTTATAAAACGAAAAATTTAGAACATTTGTAAGAATTTATCTACTGGCATTCTGAATTTATTGACCCATGTTAGTGAAGGGTTCATGCAATACTATTTGTATCCCAAAGGAAATAAACTACAATTTTATAACCATCACATTTTGTTCAGGAACAGTTATGCCCCGTACACACCAGCGGACTTTTCGACATCCAAACTCCGACGGACCGAGTCCGTCAGACTATCCGATCGTGTGTGGGCTGCAACGGACTTTTGATTCGCCAAAGTCTGACGGACTTTAGAAATGAAGCATGCTTCAAATTTTCCCGACGGAACTCCGCCGGACCCAGTTCTGATGTAGAAGTCCGCTCGTCTGTATGCTGTTCCGACAGTCCTAAAACGACGCATGCTCTGAAGCAAGTACGAGACGGAAGTGCTCGGTCTTGTAAAACTCCAGTTCCTATTGGAAGTAGCACATTCGTCATGCTGCAAATTCTGTGCTCGTTTAAATGTATAGCGCATCTTCTTTATAATGCTAGAAGAACGAAGTCTTTATTTATAATGCTAGAAGAACGAAGTTGCTTTGCTGCTCATATTCACTCACAGAGTTCTCACCAAACACATTTCTGTTTTATTTCTCCTCATCTCATGGATGATCTTGTTTTTATTTTAAAGCCCCATCTCAATATATTTTTTTTTTTGTTTTTTTTTTTGATTACTTTTTTTCCTCCATATTTTTGGTAGAATTCTTTACCATTTTTTTTATTGTGATCTCCATATTTAATTATTCTGTCAAGTAAAAAAAAAAAAAAAAAATTGGTAACTTGACCGAATAATTAAATATGGAGATCACAAGAAAAAAAATGTTCAAGAATTCCCAAAAAAATCTTGATGAAAAAATTACTCCAAAAAATAAATAAATAAATAAATAAAAAATGGTGTTGACTAATTTTTTTCAAACATATTTTTGGTAGAATTCTTTACCATTTTTGTTTTATTGTGATCTCCATATTTAATTGTTCCGTCAAGTTAACACCAAAAACTTTTTTTTATTTTTTTTTCATTACCACAATAACCTTTTTATTTTTATTCTGGTGACAAGTTACCACAATAACATTTTTATTTTGTTTATAACCTCAAGGAGGTTAGTGTCCCTTGTTAATTTCACATTGTCTTTTATAGAAAGGTATTTGACCAAAAAACACATAGGCAATTATATTTTCAAAAAAAAATATCCATTTATTCTGGTTCAACAAACAAAAAAATGAAGGCAACACTGGAGAAAATTGTGACATTTGTGTAGCGTTTTGGCCCCAGGGCAAACGTGAAACTCTGTGTAAAAGAAAATTCAAATATTACGAAATCCAATATGGTCCCAGAATCCCAGACATCAAGAGCAGCATCAGATGGTATATATGTACCCAGGCTGTGGTACAACAGGCTGTGTCTTTTTGGTCGGACCAGAGTGAAGCCAGGTCATCACCTTCTTCTCTTCGCTCCACCCTTCACTGCACCCTTCCCTGCAGACTTCCCTGTAGCCTTCCTGGGAGGCTGTGTCTCCGGTGGTGTACTCGTGGCAGGAGGAGGAGGAGGAGGAGGAGGAACAGGAGGAACTTGCTCCACAATATTGCTGTTGGCCGATAATTCTCCACTCAGCCCCTTCTGTAACGCCAAGAAAATGAGCCTTTCACAGTGGAGACGTTGGCCCATCTCTAATTGGTGGAGACGGCTGGCGATGTAGCAGCCATAGGCCTCTTCTGCGTCAGGGGGGCTGTTTAAGACATTAGTAGCCTCTCTAATTAGGCGCAGGTATTCCTCCTGTGCTAGCGTATTTTTTTTTGCCCTTTTTGATGGAAGACGGAGGGGAGGCACTTGTGATGTTGTCATGCTTCTACTAGGCCCGGCCACCTCCTGGCTGACAGAGGGCACGGCCTCCTCCTGCCTGCCACTTTCCCCACCTTCCTCCTGGCTGAGCTCCTCCTGTGTATAAAAAAGGGACATTGTTTTAGTTTTTTGTTCATCAATCCTAAACATTTTTCAGCTCCTGACTTCAAAATTCTGTTAATACATATAAAAGAGTATCATTATGACACCACTATTTCTTGTTTCTGCTGGTGACAAACATTTGTGGCCACTACTGTAAATTGATATGTCCAAATTTTAACTATTTTTTAACATCAATAATAGCGTACAAATTCGAATAACATCTAGTTAACATCATTAATATTATGAATATCACTATTTTTGCTCAAAAAATACCTGGCTCCAGCTGGGTGCATCCGCTTCTTCCAGGATGGAAGGCTCATCAGCCTCTGCTGAGGTGGAGGGAATGCTGCAGGGAAGGGTGGAGGGAAGGGTGGAGGGAAGAGTAGAAAGCGACTCCCTGGGTTTACACCGGTCGTCCAGGAACCGTAGCTTTTCAAAGTACCACAGCCTGGGTACATACACATCACCTGGTGCTGCTCCTGATGTTTTGGATTGTTCGATTTTCCTCTTTTCCTTTCGGTACATGTTTTGCAATATTTGAATTTTCTTCTCCACAAAGTCCACGTCTGCCTCTGGGATCCAAGTCTGCACAAATGTCAAAAATCTCTCCAGTGTTGCCCTCCTTACTGGTTTATTAAAATAATCCTTGTGCTTGGCATGCCACAGATTTGACATCTCCTTATATTTGTCGATAAACAGACTTAAAAATTCCGGATCCCTGAATTTTTGATTCATTTTTCTGAAAGACAATACACAAGCCAAAAAACATAATGTTAGCTCAGACTCTCCTAATCTTAGCCCAAGATAGACTCCAGGATCTGCCACTTATTTGGGGAAATGGTTTAAACTTACCTTCGTTTTGCTTGCTCCCAACTTCTGTTCCTATTTTCGCAAACGAACATACGACATGTGATTTTTGTCGTTATATACAGTGCGTACGCGTAGAACTACGGCTGCGTTGCCCGCCCCTGACGTTCTTTTAGTCAAGTTCATGTTTTCCCGCCCCTTTCTGCGCACTTAACGTACGTACGACATGTGCATTTTGTCGTAAGATCCAGTGCGTACACGTAGAACTACGCCTGCGTTGCCCGCCCCTGATGTTCTTTTAGTCAAGTTCATGTTTTCCCGCCCCTTTCTGCGCACTTACCGTACGTACGACGTGTGATTTTGTCGTAAGATCCAGTGCGTACGCGTAGAACTACGCCTGCGTTGCCCGCCCCTGACGTTCTTTTAGTCAAGTTCTTGTTTTCCCGCCCTTTCTGCGCACTTACCGTACGTACGACGTGTGATTTTGTCGTAAGATCCAGTGCGTACGCGTAGAACTACGCCTGCGTTGCCCGCCCCTGACGTTCTTTTAGTCAAGTTCTTGTTTTCCCGCCCTTTCTGCGCACTTACCGTACGTACGACGTGTGATTTTGTCGTAAGATCCAGTGCGTACGCGTAGAACTACGCCTGCGTTGCCCGCCCCTGACGTTCTTTTAGTCAAGTTCTTGTTTTCCCGCCCTTTCTGCGCACTTACCGTACGTACGACGTGTGATTTTGGCGTAAGATCCAGTGCGTACGCGTAGAACTACGCCTGCGTTGCCCGCCCATGACGTTCTTTTACAAGAATATTTCCCGCCCCCTTTTCTCTACGGTGCGCAGTAGGAGAGACATGGCGGAAACACAACAGGTGCTTGATCTTAACGACTCCAGTAGTCACGAATCCCCGGAGCCACAAACGTCCCGATCCGGAAAGAGGAGATTTAAGGCCTCAAATATGGCATTTCAAGAGATGGTGGAGATGGTGGCAATCTTGCGAAGTAAGGATTATGATGGCAAGTATGGACCATACACCCATCCGAACTTGCGCAAGGCCAGAATCATGGCCAAAGTAGTTAAGACCCTGCATAATCGTTTTGGGGTACGACGGTCAAAAGACCAATTGAGGAAACGGTGGTCCGACCTGAAATTGAGGGAGCCGGATCAATACAGAAGGATCAAGAAAGTTCTGAAAAAAAGTAAGTACTTGTCGTGTGTTCCTATTTTATGATTATTGCATACAGATCCATATGCTTTACCTTTGTACAATGTAAAAAATTGCTGCTTTCATGTTGTATACAGTAAAAGAATCGTATCGTTTTAACAAACCCTCGTAAATTGTTCGTGGCAAACCTCGTTTATGATACAGGGTTTGAACAGCATTTTTTGGCTGTGTAATTTTTAGGACACAACAAATGATTAGGACATTGTGGTTTAGATGTGTTTCAAAATACAATGACTAGAAAAGAACATTCAGTGTAATTGAAGGAGAGGACACTTGGCAGCTGGGTAAAAACACATCTGCACTCATGAGCAAAGGTGTGGGACACCAGAGAACATTTATTAGGGTAAACCACACGCCACACGGGGTTCCCTGGTATACTTGGGGGGGGGGGGGGGTTGGGCATGTGTGAACCTTGGCACAAAAAGCAAATTATTAGATTTTTGGGCAAAGTGAATTGATTTATCATGTCTTCACATTTTGCATCTCTTCATAAACCGACAATTGTACAACACTTCTAATCAAGGTTTCATCTTCCTAGTTCTGGCCTTAAATATCTGTGTGCTAAAGTATACCTTTTTGTTTGTTAATTTCTCATAGGGCAGAAAAGCCTCACAAAGCAGGATCCCAGGGACCGCCACCCTTGCCAGCAGGAATGTGAGGTTAGCCCCATCCCCCCCGTGGATGTGCATGTGGAGGAAGGAGAGGTGGAAGAAGGAGAGGAGATGGGCACCCCACCAGGTGAGTGTCTGACACCACAGCTTCAGGTAATCGATGTATACCTGCATATTTCCAAACACATGTTTTTACATCTATTTTAGGTGATGTTGTGGTTGTGGAAAGCGACACATTTCCAAGCACCAGTGCCCCCCCCGAGGATGTCGAGGAAGGAGAGGTTGAGGAAGGAGAGGTGGAGGAAGTAGGGGAGATGGGCACCCCACCAGGTGAGTGTCTGACACCCCAGCTTGTTGAAATCCATGTATGACTGCATAATTTTTGACCAAATGTTTCCCATCTATTGTAGGTGATGTTCTGTTTGTGGAAAGGGCCCCATTTTCCAGTGACAGCGCACAAAGGCTGATTGGCCAGATAATGGGCTGGAATGGGGAACTAGATGACATGCGAACTAGCCTGGATCTCATGAAGACTCAGATTGACAATATGCAGCTGGAAATGAAGAACATGATCGATATTTTGGGGAGAATATAATCCGTTTCTCCATAATATCGATCATGTTCTTCATTTCCCTTGTTTTAGTTCAAAGATTGTTACTTCACCAATTTTTATGATTGTGGCTGATTGTTGTTATACATTTTTCATATTTTTTATAGAAAAAAAAAAACACAAAAAAAAAAAAAAAAATGTTTTTAAAAATTTAAAAAAAAAGGAAACAAAAAAATGTTTGGCAAAGAAAGTTAAATAAACCCAAAAAAAAATTTACATCACTAAATATTCAATGGCACATGTGAATGTGGCCAAATTAAAATTTTGAATAATCAAGAATGTGTGGCGTATTCTTTCAATGCTTAATAGCAGTTTGGGAAAAGGGATTTTGTGTATCCAGTGACAATGGGCCTTATTGAATTTAATGAAAATACACTTGGCACTACAAGTGCACTAGGATAACATAGGAGACAGCACAAACCAAAAGCAAGCAAGAAAACACATTTCAGATTTGAGGTTCTTTTATTATTTTCCTCTTTTTAAAAATTAAAGATTGGGTGGCATTGCAATGGCCCCCCTACCGTTAAAATAAGTCACATATCTTTCGCGAACTTCACGTGCACTTTGGGGGGCCAAGCCAGTACGGCCAGTATCCAGGCCTGTCATGGATTCTGGACCAACTCCAGCCTATGGCATTATTCCGGATAAATAAGTATTTGAGTATTTGTGTAAAAAATTGTGCAAAATGCAGCACGTAAGTATGACATAGTTCAGTTTGTATTCCGCTAGGTTTAGAGCAGTCAGAAATACACGGAACCGGCTGGCCATTATTCCAAATGCATTTTCCACAACTCTTCTCGCTCTGGCCAGCCGGTAGTTGAAAACCCTCCTCTCCGGGGTGAGGGCACTTTGGGGGAATGGCCTCATGATGTGGTCGTCAAGAGCAAAAGCCTCATCAGCGATGAATACGAAGGGTAGTTCCTCCACATTCTCCGAATCAGGTGGCAAGCCCAGGCCACCTGTCTGTAGACGGCGGTAGAACTCCGTCTGGGCGAAGACTCCTCCATCCGACATCCGGCCATTCTTCCCCACGTCCACATATAGAAATTCATACTGTGCCGACACCACCGCCATTAACACAATACTGTGAAACCCCTTGTAATTAAAAAAGTATGACCCCGAATGGGGTGGTGGCACAATGTGGACGTGCTTCCCATCTATCGCACCACCGCAGTTAGGAAAGTCCCAACGGGTGGCAAAATGGGATGCCACAGTCTGCCATTCCTGTGGCGATGAAGGAAACTGGGGAGGCAAAAAGCAGAAAAAAAACAAAATAAGTACTTTTGCACATTAAACATTGTACATTACAACACAAACTTTATTTCACGCTTCTGCCTAGTCACATGACACCGATCGTCTGCTCCCTGTCATTGGGAGCAGTGATCAGGGTCATGTCACTGCTAGCCCATCCCCCAGACAGTTAAGAAAAACACTCACCCAGAACACACTTTAAACCATTCCTTGGCCCCCTTGTGCTTAATAAAACACCTTCACTGCATGTGACATTTTTACAGTAATCAAGACAATTTTTGACAGCATTGATCACTGTATTAATGACAATGGTCACAAAAATGTATGGAAATTGGCCAATGTGTCCGCCATAATGTGGCAGTCACCAGAAAAACAAAAAAAAAAAAAACGGTTAGCAACGCCATTACTATTTTCAAAAATGGCAAGATTTTACAAATGCCAGCAAAATAGACCATATTTACGAAACGATTGAACTTTTAACCAAAACAATCAAGAAACGCTTAAATTGTGATTCATTTTAACACATTTTTGTTTACTAAAAGACTACGTATCAGCATCAAATGATGTCCAAAAAAATCATGGTGATATATTTTTGTGCCTATCTTTCTTTAGAGCGAAAAGAGAGAAAAAAATGCATATTTAGAAAAATGCATTTTGGGTTTGTTGGTGGTTAATCACCAAAACTAAAAAAGCAGAGGTGATCAAAGACAACCAAATACAAAATCTCTTTGTGCTAATAAAATGAAGATAATTTACTAGGAGGAGCCATGTTACAAGGACGCACAATTGTCAATTCAAACAACGCACTGCCAAATCACCCAAAAAAGTGATGAAGGTCAGGAAGGGGGGAAATCATTCCAGGGTTGAAGTGTGTTAAAAATACAATATATAATTCAACATTAATTTAAGGACACACAGACTCGTTGGAATTATATTAAGTGTGTGTGGGGGGATCCAGTTAAAGGACACACAGACCATTTGGGATACTATTAAGGGGGGGGGGGGGGATTCAGTTAAGGGGACACAGACCATTTGGAATAATCTTTAAAATGTTTGGTTTTAGGATAAAGCAATAGAATGGAGCTGACAAAAGACATTTTAAGTGACTAGACTAGGTGGATATGGGCCTACCATAGCATGTTGGTGAGGTTTAATGAAGGCAAATATGCATGAAAAACAAAAAAGGAGCATTAAAAGATTGCAGCATGCATGAGGACAAAGGGGACATTCACAGCATATTGCAATCATGGTAATTAGAGATTGAGGAAAGAAATACAAGGCATTAGCAAACATTAAAGACAATAAAATGTGATGTTAAATGCTAAATCTTACCTTAATATAGTCCTCCTGCAGGACCTGTATAATGGCAGAACAGGTCTCTGGGATAATGATCCCCAGAGCCTAGGGGGAGATGCCTGTCGAGAACTTCAGGTCCTGAAGGCTTCTCCCTGTCGCCAAGTAGCGCAACGTGGCGACGAGCCTCTGCTCCGGAGTGATGGCTTGCCGCATGCAGGTATCCTGCCTGCTGATATAAGGGGTCAGCAGAGCCAGCAGACGGTGAAAAACGGGGTCCGTCATCCGGAGATAATTCCTGAAATCATCAGGATTATTCTCCCGGATCTCATGAAGCAAAGGCATGTGCGAGAACTGGTCACGCTGGAGCAACCAATTCTTCGTCCATGAACTCCTCAACACCCCGTCCACGGACTGTTCTTGGGTTGCAGAATGAACTACAACACCAAGCGCAAGCAAAGCACGAACTCGACGACGAGTACGTACACGCAACATGGCTTCAAAACGGTCGGATTGTCAGAGCGAACTTAACAGACGTCACTGAAGAACAGCAAGGCCTGTGAAGAGCGAGCTGAAAGTCAGCGAGCGCAGTTAGATCGCACTGCAAAATACAGACACGAACTGACTACACGCACTAAAAAACAGATACAAACCTCACAAGCACAAACTGAAAAGCAGTGAAAAACGTTCTGAAAAATACGAGTCTGAAAACCGCGAATCGTCTCTCACCAAACTTCTACTAACACGAGATAAACACAAAATTAGCAGAAGGAGCCCAAAGGGTGGCGCACTTGGTATTGAACTTCCGTTTTATAGTCTCGTCGGACCTGGTGTACGTCACCGCGGACCAGACGGGCGGACTTTAGTGGGATCGTGTGTAGGCAAGTCTGTTGCGTCGGAACTCCGGCGGAACTCCGGCGGAACTCCGGCGGAAACTCCTTCGGATTTAAGTCCGCTCGTGTGTACGGGGCATTAGGCTCAGTATTATTTTAGTGTAGTTGGATTTGGTGAAAGTTCTCTTTCTTGTTAATCAGCTTGTGATTGGTTGCTCTATACAGTGGTGGCTTGTGTTTTTTTTTTTTGGGGGGGGGGGGGGCAGCAAAAAAAATCCTGCTGTTTGCCGGTCGGTCTGGCACTTACCCCATTGTGGCAGGTGGCAGACAGCGTGGTACAGCGGCTCAGGTCCGAGTTCTCTCCTCCATGGCGGCTTCCAGATCCCTGTTCACCTCCATGGCTGGTGTTAAGACCCACTTCCTGATTGGCTGGGAGGAGGATCAGTGTTACAACAGTGAATATTGATTTGCTGTTACAACACGCCTGGGTGGGCTCGGAGCCCACTCTCTGCTACCCAAGCGCACCCTATATTGAAGCCTCTGGCTCTCATCTGTGCTTCAAAAAAAAGCCCCCCCCCCCACATTGGAATCCATGCGCTGGTGTCCTGAAAGGGGCCGGAAGCATGGCTAGGGGAGGCAGCAATGGACAGGGGGGAGCAGCTCCAGTGCGCCCCTAATGGACGGGTCGCCCCTGTTGCTAGGACCGCCTGGCAACCAATCACCAGCTGCTTAACTTAAAAAGTTAACTTGGCAGTTCTGCCCTCGTCCAGAACTGTCTTGCCTCTTGATAGCAGGGTGTGGGCATGTCAGCGGTGGTGATGGCTCAGGGAGAGAGCTGGCTTCTAAATGGCAGGACCGCACTGCTCCAGGTGGGACAGTGGTTTAGACTGGACATGGACAGTGATCCACCATTTAGTGATGCGTGTTTTTTTTTTTTTTTTTTTTTTTTTTTTTTTTTAGTGATGCGTGGTTTACTCTGTTAGGCTTCATGCACACTTGAGCTCCAAAAAGGCATTTTCGATGCCTATAAACAACCCTCCATGTTAACCTATGTGTCCATGCACACATAGGGGTTGATTTACTATAACTGGAAAGTGCAAAATCTGGTGCAATTCTACATAGAAACCAATCAGCTCCCAGGTTTTATTGCTAAAGCCTGCAAAGGCTCCTCAAGAAATAAGGATACATGTTGCCTTATGTAAAATATATGCATAAAACAAATAAACTGTCGGTAGTCCAACTAGAAAATGAGTAGTTGCATTTCCAAGTAGGTTTCTAATTCATGATAACTCTTGGATGGGCACCTTTGAAGGAATGATATTTTCAGCATACAATTTTATTCTCCATTATAGCATTTTTAAAAGGGTTAATCTTAATGAAATACCACATTTTTTCTTTTTCATATATGTTTTATTACATTCAGAGTTACAAAGGAAATTCCATATTAGAGTCTAAGAATGTTCTTTCATTCCTGCTATTCAAAAGAAAAAGAATTCACTGTTTCTAATCAGATGCGGCGTTCTAAGAAGAACTAGAAATGTGTCTTTCTCTTTGTCATTAATCCTTATGTAATAGCTGAGGAAACTATTTCATAACATCTTACTGATTTCCAGCTGTGGATCTGAAGTAACCACATAAGAGTTGCCATTTTCTTTTTTCTACTTGTGTCTCATGAGGTTTGGGCCCAAAGGTTGTATTTTCCAATTATTAGGCTGCATCACCGGTGAAATATTTTGTTAGAGGCTAAGTCCACCTTTTGACTATGGGGCCCTGTTAGGTTAAAAAACACTGAAGCTTTGGTTTAAGTGCCATCTCTGTAGGCCATGATCAATACCTCTGAAGCCTGTCTGAAAAATGTCCACTGTTGAGTTCAGCCACATCCTCCTTAGATGCAAGGACACACTATACATTAGGTGCCCACCCTCAGCCTCAAAGGAGTGAGTGCTCGTCTGGTTGAAAACTCTTAAAGTGTAAGTTCACCTTTACAGAAAAATCTACACAGCGCCCCCCCCCCCCCCCCCTGGTCCCGTTGACCTGGACCATGGCAATCTCCAGTTCAAAGCCCCAGTATTTCTGCATCAAGAGTCCGGGGCTTAAAAATCCTCTGGAGCCATGCGTCTTCTCCATAGCTGACAGGACGTGGTATGTGGCTGCTGATTGGTCACCACTGCCCATATGACGGCACTGACCAATTAGATTGCTCCAAAACGTCCCCCCTGATGAGGGATGTTTTGGACATTCAGCTCAGGGGATTTCTAAGCCCTGGACACCTGGCACGCATACACCGGGGCTTAGAACCGGAGATTGCCACAGTCCTGGTCAGCGGGACCGGGAGGGGCGAGGAGGGGGACCTGTGTAGATTCACCTTACAGAGTATTCTGTAAAGGTGAACTTTAAACAGTGCACTCTCCCTTGACCTGTAGCAGCAGTGCTGAGGGTGCACATGCATGGGTTCTAAAGGAGGGAGATTGCTTGCTCCTGTCATGCTTGGGCAAATGTACATTGTATATTAACCATTGTTACTAATCTTCATTGTCAGAAGCCCGGCTTCCTATGTTTACAAGTGATAACTTGTCTCCTAGCAGCTCCTACTGAGTTGATGTTGAGGACAAGGATATGGAGGTGTCCAGGAATGCCGACACCGCCACTGGATGATCTCCCTGCAAGTGAGAGAGGCGGGGCCACCTACAGTGTGTGGAGAGCTACTAGAGCCAGCAACAAAAGTAAGACATGTGAAAGATTGCGGAGCTTTTAATGGGGGAGGGAAGAGGGGGTGTTGGGCTCAGTAGAAGGGGGTTTGCATGCAGAGGACAGAGCTGAGGGATTATAGTGAGATGTGGATGGGGGGGTGCAGAGGTAAGCAACTGTAGAGGAAGACTAAACTCTGCACTCTGTGTGTAGAGCACCCCCCGAACTCTGTACGTAGTGAGCCCCTAAACTCTGCACTCCCAAGCTCTGCAGTCAGTACGTAATGCACTCCTAGTATTTAATGCCCCATTAAGACCCTCCAACTGTTAGTGAAATTTGACCACGCCCACTATATGTTTTTTGGAGGTTGTGTGTGTGTGTGTGGGGGGGGGGGGGGGGGTTGGGGTTGTGGTTCTGTCCCTGCACCTACAGTATTTCCTGAGAAGAAAATCCCTATAATCTAAGCACTGTATTGTCCTATGTATTTTTCCTAATGTACAGTATGTAGTTAAAAAACTTGTTTAGTAACTTGTCTCCTTAGTAAAGTTTTCAGGAACGCCAAAACCCAATGGTGTTGATTTACTAAAACTGGAAAGTGCAAATCTGGTGCAGTTAAGCATAGTAGTCAACCAGCCAGTGGCACCTCTAGGGTTCGTGTCACCTGGTGTGGTAAAACATGGTGCCCCCCAATAATGACCAATTATACAACATAATATGGAGTGCATCAGTCAGGATGAGTGCCGCATTCACATCAGAGCCCACCCTTACGCCAAAGTCCCCAGCATACATCAGAGTTACCCTTTACATCAGTGTCCGGTAAATGCCCCCTTATTGTACATCAAAGATTCCACCTTACATCAGTGTCCCCAGAGTGCCACCACCTTACATGACAGTCTGAGAGAGTATCCCCTTACATCAGAGTCCAAAAAATGTCCCCTTACTGCACATCAGGAGTTCCCCCTTACAGCAGAGTGCCCCCTTATATCAGAATCCAGCGGTGTGCCCCTTTACAACATATTCCAGTGGAGTGTCCCTTTACATTGGAATCCAGCTGGTGTACCCATTACATCAGAGCCTGGCAGAGTGCCCCCTTACATCAAAGTCCACAGAGCTCCCCGTTACATCAGAGACTTCAGGGTTTTCTCTTACAGTGTAAGGGGAAATGCTGCGGACCATGATGTAAGGGGGAATGCTGCAAACTCTGGTGTAAAGGGGAACTCTGATGTAAGGTGGTCTCTAGTTATTAGAGGCCCCCCTACATCAGCGTCTGAAGCATTCCCCCTTACATCAAGGCAGAGGAAACACAGCAAATGGGCTTAGCCAACCTATCAACAGACATTGGGGAGGGTCAGTGTTATCTGGATGTATACAGAGTAATGGAGAAATCACCTGAAACCTGTACTCCCCCTTTGATCAGTGCCCCCAGCCCCCAGACAAGGTCACCTGGGGGAATAATTGATTAGTCAGGATTGCCATCAAATTATTTTACCTGCCTCCCAGGTACTAGCATTCCTCTATAGCTTCCATGCTCCCACCATATATATACACCACTCAGGGGCTGCCTGCACAGTCACCAGGCTTTGTGGGAAAGCACACAGAGAGCCAGACAGGAATACAGTGCTGCCAGAGAAGACATTGCAGTGTATGACAGTAAAAAGCATCGTCCTCACACTAGACATGTGCTGTTCATTTCGTACGAAACGAAAATTCGTACGCATTTCCGAAAATTCGTACACTCGGAAGCATCCGAAATACGAATTTCTATGTTTCCGAATTGTATACAAAATATGACATTTCGTTGAAGAATTTTGGATCCAAATTCCGTTACAACGGAAATGTGACTGGTGTTTTGTTGACCAATCAGAGGTTTTCTTCTGCTGCTGAGTGAGGGTTGGGAAAATGACCTTTTTTAATATGGGAGTGGGAGACTGGTACTGGTAGTCTATGGGAGATTCAGAATCGGACTAAATAAGAATGTTCAATAATATTGTTTTATTATTGTCATAATAATTACGATTATTCATTATGATGAAGTTAAAAACCCAGGAAGTCAGCACAGAACAGCACAAAAATGGTGGGAGCCCCTCATAATGAGCACAGCGCAGGGATGGTGGGAGACCCTCATAATGAGCACAGCACAGGGATGGTGGGAGCCCCTCATAATGAGCACAGCACAGGGATGGTGGGAGACCCTCATAATGAGCACAGCACAGGGATGGTGGGAGCCCCTCATAATGAGCACAGCACAGGGATAGTGGGAGCCCCTCATAATGAGCACAGCACAGGGATGGTGGGAGCCCCTCATAATGAGCACAGCACGGGATGGTGAGAGACCATCATAATGAGCACAGCAGGTGTACAAATCCAGGAGGAAGTCATCACAGCACAGGGATGGTGGGAGCCCCTCATAATGAGCATAATGAGTCGACGACTGCCATATTGTGAAAGGTATTTTTTGCTTTGGGCTTATAAAATAAAAAAAATGTCTTTAATATAAACATATAATGATTACCCAATTAGATATTACTGAAACGGATATTAATTGAGATTATTTGATTTATTATATTAAGTGGGATCATTAGCCAAGCTAGAAGCACCACCGAGCACTTGCATAAGAATGACTTTTGTCTATCCACTTCCTAAATGATTAATTTCAGGTGCCCCTTCCCCCACTCCTTCCCCGTCTGGGGCCTAAATACGTGGCTCCTTGTAAGCCGTGCGGATTGGGGGGACACTGAGCTGGCATGTGATTGGATCCCTTGAACACAATCGTTTTTAAATCTCTGGTTATGTGAGATCCATTACTTGAAGGGTAAATATATCATTTTGAATAGGAAACAATGCATAGTCTATATAGACTAATACATATGAGGTATCTTTCTACTTTCACTGTATGTTGCCAAAATGTAAAATATAAATAGTAAAAACTCTTTTGATGTATTTTCTAGAACAGTAAAAAAGAATCCTGAAGAAGACCACAAATGTGGGGTTCGAAATTCATTGGGGTATTTTGATGCATTCTACGATGTAATGTCATTTGAAATCATTGTTCCTATGATGTACAATGTTACCATCAATTGTGTTTACCTTGTTCTTATGCCATCAACCAGAGCTCACATTTTAAACTCTTTGTATATTTGAATTTTTTTAATGAAATAAAGTAATCAGTTTTTTACAAATATATACTATGTGTACTTTGCTGCTAAAAAATCTTGGGGAGAACCTTTCTATGTGCAAATTTTTTTTGGAAAGAAACCGTTTCATGAATAAAAAAAACAAAAAACGCTAAAGTTAGCCTGATTTTTTGTATACTATGAAAGATGATATTACGCTGAGTAAATAGTTACCTAACATGTCACGCTTTAAAATTGCGCACACTCGTGGAATGGCTCCAAACTTCAGTACTTAAAAATCTCTATAGGCGATGCTTTAAAATTGTTTACAGGTTACATGTTTAGAGTTAGAGAGGAGGTCTAGTGCTAGAATTATTGTTCTCGCTCTAACGTTCATAGCGTATGTAACCTGTGTGTATCTGGCTCTGATACTAGCCAGTGCCTCACCAGCCCCTGACCTCATTGCACGTCTCTGATATGCATACAAACATTTTGGACAATGATAAAAATGTAATTTGCTGATTCACTGGATTTTCTAACTAGCATTGACATTTTTTTTGTCAACTCCAAGTCCTCTCCAGCCAGATGTGCAGTTGTACAATAAATAAATCAGCAGAATATTGAGTGTGTATGAGTCAGGAAAGCTAAAAAAAAAAATATGAGCCATAGAGAAAATAAAACTTCTTAAAGTTTCTAATTTTTATCATTTTGCTTTCATGTTCCTGTTCCAGAGGAAAACCTGATCCCAAGATCCACTGGATATGAGATGGTCATATGATAGGTATATGATGTAACTGAGTGATTGAAAGATGGCTCACTGAATGAATTATTTGCAAATGGACACCACAGACAAAGGACCGTGACATTTGTGTGAACGTTCAGTTTCTCAGTGCTGAACTTTCCAGCTCATACTACTTATCTCAATATGAAGATAGATCATGTCATGTGTGCTACATTACCAAAAGCTAAGTGACATTTCATTAAAACATCACATGCCCAGCATATCTTGTGAAGAACATTTCTTTTGATGTACTTCTGGAGAGTACATCCATTATTGACTATTTTGCCATTACAGAAGCACTTTGTCACATGAATCCTTTTGTGTTCAGCAAAGTATGTGTGTATAGAACAAATGTATCACAATATTGTATATCTTTAGTTATAACATGGATCACATTGTAAAATCAATATAGGTGCCCCCAGTATTCCAGAGCTATATCTGAAAACTGGGACCAGCATCTAATATCATTTTAACAAATGTTTGCAGATATCCATGTCAAGTGAATTGCTGACAACTTTTGATTGACTCTAGTTAGCATGCCTCAAGTTGCTTATCTCTCTTTCAAGGCCAGTAAATAACTAACTAAATATATTAAACTTTGGTTGACAAACTGAAATACGCTCAAGGTTAAAGTAGAACTATAGGTAAAGTTTTTTTACATTTTGGATAGAGTAAGTTCAGCCGGTTCAGACAGGGGCGACTGGTCAGGCGACTTAGCCACCTGACAAGTCGCGTCCCGCTCTGTGCAATGGAACCGTTCTAATAAACTTAAAAAAAGAGGTTCATGTACAACTTTTGGGGCGATTTGAGGCGACTTGCATTGACTTCTATACAGAAGTCGTTTTGCAAGTCACCGCAGTGGTCGCGTCCAGGTCTCCTGAGGCAGTCGCGCTGTAAGTCGTGCTGCCTCAGTGTGAACCGGACCCAAGGGATGGTTATAACCCCTATCAGTTTATTTTTTTGCCATCTTCGTCCCATTGAGGGAAATTTACCTTCACTTTCTGTCCCATAGCCAAAACAGGAAGTGAGAGATAATCTCTGCAAAATAAGGGGATTGCTTGGAGACCTCCAGGTCACCACAACAACACAAAAGTACATCACCAATTGACATCATCCCCACAAAACTCCTGAAAGAATGTTCCGACATTGTGGCTCCCACTATAACTCACCTCATAAATCAGTCGTTTAAAGAAGGGATCGTTCCAAGTGCCCTCAAACAAGGCATCGTCAAACTCCTGCTAAAGAAACCCAACCTCGACCCTCAGGACCCTAACAACCGCAGGCTGATAACAAGCCTTAACACCATCTCCAAGATTATGGAGAAAGCGGTAGTACAACAGATACAACACCACCTGGACACACACAAACTCCTAGACCCGCTGCAATCAGGCTTCCGCCCGGGCCATGGAGCTGAAACAGCACTCCTCAAGATATGGGACGACTCCCTCGAAGCAGCAGATGATGGAGAATCATGTCTCCTGGTACTGTTGGACCTCAGTGCAGCGTTTGATTCAGTGGACCACAATACTCTACTCATCTGCCTCACAGAAGTAGCAGGAGTCACAGACTCAGATTTACAATGGTTCACATCCTTCTTAGGAAATCGTTCTCAGACAGTGAAACTAGGAGCATTCACCTCTGAAACCTGGGCAGTCTCTTGCGGAGTTCCTCAAGGATCACCCTTGTCGCCAGTGCTCTTCAACATATATGGTAAAGAAAGTAAACTGCGCTATTAAAATAAAAATGCCCTATAAGCAGCAACTCTAATCGTAATACTCCGATAATAATAACTATGTGCAATGGTGAGCTGTGCTAAATAAATCTAAAGAACTTAAGAAGCCAAGGACGGATAGCCTGGCTATATATTGAATAAACTATACCCTCAAACACAAGGGTTCATATAAATAAAAATGTGAATAATCAGTGACTGAAATAAGTGAATAAATTAAGTACACAAATAAATTAATTACAGTGCATGGTTAAATTAAAAAAAAATAATGATAAATTAATTGTTTATATATAAAAATAATTAAATAAATTCAAAAGTGAAAAAACCAAGGAGAGCTGCAACCTCAACGAGTGTACCTCATCAAAAATTCAGAAATAAATAAAAATAAGTGTATATATTAGATGGAAATTCAAAGAAATAATTAATCACTTTGTAATTTAAACATATACACGAATAGTAAAAATAAATTTCATTCAGTAAATAAACATAAAAAAGAAAAGAAAGAAATAATAGTCCACTCAGGTCCCATATATGGTGGCAAGCCAAAATAGTAATAATTCGTCCAAAGTGAAAATAAAAGACTGACACCCACGTAGCTTCGTGTAGACAGGAATCCAATGCAGCACCTCCACCAATGAGTAATTAAAGCCGCTTACCAGAGCATAAGATCTCAGTGCACTGTAATTAATTTATTCGTGTACTTAATTTATTCACTGATTTCAGTCACTGATTATTTCCATTTTTATTTATTTGAACCCCTGTGGTTGGCGGTATAGTTTATTCAATATATAGCCAGGCTATCTGTCCTTGGCTTCTTAAGCTCTTTAGATTTATTTAGCGCAGCTCACCATTGCACATAGTTCTTCAACATATATATCCGCCCACTCCTCAAAATCATCAGAATATCAGACCTCTGCTTCCACTCATACACTGACGACACGCAACTTTACTTTCGTATCACCGGACAAAAAGACCATCATCAGCAACTAGAAAATTGCCTCATTTTGATAGACGACTGGATGACCACTAACTCCCTCAAACTCAACGAATCGAAAACAGAGCTTCTTATCCTACACACAAACCAAAATTCCCCAACCAAGATACCTTGGACATCACCCATCATCTTTGGACAGACCATCTCCCCAAAGACCAAGGCCAAGAGTCTCGGGGTCACTTTTGACTCAGAAATGTCAATGGATGCGCAAATAGGAGCAGTAGTCAGTGGTTCTCACCATCTGCTCCGCCTGCTACGCAGACTCATCCCCTTCAATCCAAAGGAGGACAAAGCAGTGGTAGTTGGAACAGTCATTAATTCACGACTTGACTACGCAAACTCCCTATATATATGATTAGCCCAATATCAACTTGCGTGCTTACAACTTATCCAAAACACGGCACCAAGGCTGATAACAGGAAAAAAACCCTGGGAATCCATCTCCCCTTCCCTGAGGAGCCTACATTGGCTAACCGTAAAGAATTGGATCACATTCAAGACCTTCTGCCTCACCCAGAAATGCACGCATGGAGACGCTCCTCAATACCTACTCGAGAAAATAAAACACTACACACGCAACCGCAGTCTGCGATCATCTAACCAAAACCTCCTTCTCATTCCCAAATTCCGGTACAAATCAAAGGGGAACGGAGATTCGCTGTCCAAGGACCACGGCTATGGAACGCTCTACCGACCAACATCCGCATGGAAGAAAACCATCAGGTCTTCAGGAAAAAACTCAAGACCTACCTCTTCTAAGAAGCTTGACAACAAAGCACGAATACAGCACCTTGAGGCGATTCAGTTCGCATTGTAGCGCTATACAAATTATTCATTCATTCACAACTACTGTCCCCATTGGAAAATTTTCCCTCTATTACATTTCTGGAGACAACTCAAAATTTGGAGTTTTCTTTACGTTCACTTTCATTGATAATGGTAAAGTGGACAAATAGAAAGTGTGAATCTCCCTAACAGGGGCACAGACAGCAATGAAAACCTAATAGGTGTTCTAATCCATCTCCAGTCTGTCCAAAACAAAAAAAAGTATGCCTTTAGTTATACTTTTAAGTCACAAAATGATTTTATAACGAATTCACAAGTACTTACGTTCAATGAGCGGAGATGAAGGGTGACCCTCGTTCTATTAGCCTAGTTTCAGACTCCTATGCAACTCTCTGAATGTCTTTGCATCTCCACATACTTACCCATACTAGGTGGGTATCTGACTTGTGGAGAAAGACTGTGCACAGATATGGCTATCTAGGAGGACATGCTAATGTAATGCCACAACAATGGAAACCATTTACAAGGTACTTAAGTACTGATAATAGTTACCAAGTGGGCTAGCTAGCTTCATTCATAACCATCTACTTCCATGGCTGTATAGAAATAGGTACCTTCCTCCATAGTTGGTGAACCTGCCCAATAGCATGAACATTTTGGCGTAAGGCCTACCATATTATCTACTGGCTATGCAGACAATCCCTTAGCAAAGTCCAATGCTTTGCTAAATCACTAGGCAACCATATAACTTTAGATTTACACACAATGTATTCACAGCCGCCAAACAGGCAATAGCTAGAACCTAGAAGACCTTGGCCCTTAGTATAATAAAGATTAAAACTAGATTGATGCAAACAATGGTTTTCAAGAAACTGTCTGCCAAATAGCTTTTTTTGTATAGTTTCTACTCCTGTTTTTTCTTCAAAATAAAAACACAAAAAAAATGCAAGTAAAATTTCACAGTGTATATGTGTAAAAGCCATATTTTATTTTGAGACAATAATCTGTTGGATTTGAGTAGGGATGATTGGTAAATTTCAGTGAACTTGATTTTATTTGCAGCGTTGTAACTTTTATTTCTCCTTGAAGAGTAATACCTTGAAAACACCAACTTTGGGATGGTTCATATACAGTTGTGCTCATAAGTTCACATACCCTGACAGAATTTATGATGACACAAATACTTTTCTTTCACTCATGGTTAGTGTTTGGCTGAAACCATTTATTATAAATCAACTGTGTTTACTCTTTTTAAATCATAATCACAACAGAAACTACCCAAATTACCCTGATCAAAAGTTTACATACCCCAGTTCTTAATACCGTGTATTGCCCCCTTTAAGCATTATTAAAATCACTGCTCCCGAAAAAACATCAGTTTTTAAAACTTTTTTTTGCATTGATACATGTCCCCTGGGGCAGGACCCAGGTCCCCAAACACCTTTTATGACAATAACTTGCATATAAGCCTTTAAAATTAGCACTTTTGATTTTGAACTTTCGAGTCCCATAGACTTTAATAGGGTTCTAAAGTTCACACGAAGTTTAGGTCTGTTCGCAGGTTCTGGTGCGAACCGAACCAGGGGGTTTTCAGCTCATCCTTAGTCAGGAGACTGAAATGGCCACTCCAGAACCTTCACTTTATTCTGCTGCAGCCAATGACAGGTCGATTTGGCCTTGTCTTTTGGATCATTGTCATGTTGGAATACGACCCAAAGTATGTCCCATTCGCAGCTCCCTGGCTGATGAATGTAAATGTTCCTCCAGTATTTTTTGATAACATACTGCATTTATCTTGCCAACAATTTTGACCAAATTTCCTGTGCCTTTGTAGCTCAGCCCCAAAGCATCAGCGATCCACCTCCATGTTTCACAGTAGGAATGGTGTACCTTTCATCATAGGCCTTGTTGACTCCTCTCCAAATGAAGCTTTTATGGTTGTGACCAAAAAGCTAAATTTTAGTCTCATGATCACTCCAAATGACTTTGTACCATAAGGTTTAAGGCTTGTCTCTGTGCTGTTTGGGATATTGTAAGCAAGATACTTTGTGGCATTTGTATAGTGATGGCTTTCTTCTGTCGACTAGACCATGCATCCCATCTTTCTTCAAGTGCCTCCTTATTGTGCATCTTGAAACAGCCACACCACATGTTTTCAGAGAGTCCAGTATTTCACTTGAGGTTATTTGTGGGTTTTTCTTTTCATCCTGAACAATTTTCCTGACAGTTGTGGCTGAAATTTTAGTTGGTCTACCTGACTGTGGTTTGGATTCAACAGAACCCCTCACTTTCCAATTCTTGATTAGAGTTTGAACACTGCTGATTGGCATTCTCAATTTCTTGGATGACTTTTTATATCCCTTTTCTGTTTTATACAGTTCAACTACCTTTTCCCGCAGATCCTTTAACAATTCTTGATTCAAAATCCAGAAACGTCAGTGCAGCGCTGGATGAAAGATGCAAGGGTCTATCAGGAGTCCAGAAACTCATTAACCTTTTATACACACACACTAATTACAAGCAAACAAATCACAGGTGAGGATGGTTACCTTTAATAGCCAACTCCTTTGTGTCAACTTATGTGCATGGCCAAAATCACCAGGATATGTAAACTTTTTAACAGGGTCATTTGGGAAGTTTCTGTTGTGATTATGATTTAAAAAGAGTAAACACAGTTGATTGATAATAAATGGCTTCAGCCAAACACTAACCATGAGTGAAAGAAATGCTTTTGTGCTATCATTCATATTCTCTGAAAAATGGCTAAGAAATCATAAATTCTGCCATGGTATGTAAACTTATGAGCACAACTGTATCTGCCATATGGATGTAGTAGTAGCCAGATGTTTGACTATGATGATGTGACCTTTCCCCCTTTGTGTTGTTAATGTTGAACTATACAAACACTTCCCTGCCAGCAGAGGGAGATCAACATCCAGTAAGCTTATAGACCTCAATGTGACACCTGGGACCCTGGGAGATGTAGTTTGAAACCGCACACATATATAAACATAACTAACTTTCAGAACAGCTCCCAAAAGACCTTATGTGAGCAGGAGGAGGCTGAGAGAGCTTTTATAGAGTTGCCCAGAAAAGTGTTCTCTCTTGGTGCCTGGGAGTCAAAGCATCCTGACCTGTCAGTGCAAGTGGGGAAAATTAGGCAACCCATGAAACCTATCATGAAGAGGAGATCCCTGGGAATTAGGGATGAGCCGAAACACTCCTCGGTTTGGTTTGCACCAGAACATGCGAACATGCGAACCCTATTAAAGTCTATGGGACACAGACATGAAAAATCAAAGGTGCTCATTTTAAAGACTTATATGCAAGTTATTGCCATAAAACATGTATGAGGACCCGAGTACTGCCCTAGGGGACATGTATCAATGCAACAAAAAAGTTTTTAAAACAAACGTTTTTTGCAGGAGCAGTGATTTTAATAATGTTTAAAGTGAAATAATAAAAATGAAATATTCCCTTAAATATCGTGCCTGGTAGGTCCCCTTAGTCTGCTTGTAAAGTGACGCATCTGTGCAATGTGTAGAACAGTGCCTCAGCAAAATGAAATTTCTAAAGAAAATTTTTTTATTTAAACTTGCTCACTGCTGTAATGTATAGCCGGCTCCCGGCAATGTAGATGAAAAATCAAGGCCCCCCCCCCCCAGTCCATACCAGGCCTTTTAGGACAAAGTAGACAAAAAGTAAAAAAAAATTGTCGTAGGTTCCCCCCAAATATAATACCAGACCCTTATCCAAGCATGCAGCCTGGAGGACAAGATGGGGGAGGGTGAGCCCCCCCCCCCCCCGAACCATACCAGGGCACATGACCTCAACACGGGAGGGTGCTTTGGGGTCCCTGTTTAAAAAAAAAAAAAAAATTCTTATCTATTTTACCTTTTTTTTTTTTTTTTTTTTTATACTGTTCTTTTTTTTAAAAAAAAGTGTCACTTTTATTCCTATTACAAGGAATGTAAACATCCCTTGTAGTAGAAAAAAGCATGACAGGACCTCTTATATATGAGATGGGGGGGTCAAAAAGACCTCATATCTCATATTTACACTAAAATGCAATTTAAAAAAACAATTGTCATTAGAATAAAAAACAAACAAAAAATGTCCCTTTGAGAACTATAGGCGGAAGTGACATTTTGACATCGCTTCTGCCCTGCAATGGTATGGAGATGGCTCTGGTAAGCGGCGTAGGGCACCGAAGAGTGGCGGGCCCCTCTCCTGCCACCGAACCTGCCGCAGAGATCACTTTTATCTGAAAGCGAACCGCCCGCTGAAGAAGAGGATACCGAGTTTACGTGGTTAATAACTTGAATATCAATTTCATTGCATAATTCTAAGTTGGCTGCTTTGAAATACACAAAATCGGGCCTGGCATAATTTACTGGAAGCAAAGTGGCTAATTTTAGCATAATTTCATTAATATTGCAGTTCTTGACAAATTGCAAATCACTTTCAAGCACATGGCATGAAAACTTGTGGGTGACTTTTATTTGCAAGCTACTGAATTAGCTTCCTTAGACATGTAGAAAATGCTCAATGTAGTAAATTTTAAAGTCATTTTAAAGGTTTGATTTATAAAAAAAATAATAAGCATGTTATATTTAACCGCTCTGTGCAATGGTTTTGCACACATCTGCCCAAATCTCCTCTTCTCGGGCCCCGCTTTTGTTTTCTCCTCCCTTCCGAGTGCTTCCATAGAAATGGCTATGGCATAACTATAGGAGAACAATTTTATTTGTCTTTTACATTTAATTAAAAAAAAATATATATATATATTTATTTTTCACAACAAGCAAATATCATACACGTCTTTCTTCTCATTTTCATCATACAGCATCTTTTATTATTTCACTCATTATTCATCCATTTTTTGTTTTTACTGTTATTGTCATCACTACATTATATTTCTTTATGATCATCATTTCATTTTTATTCTCACTAAAAGATTTTTCACTTCCTTCATTTTTAAACCTTATTTCACATTTTCCATTTTGCATTACTTTTCAGCATTATTCCTCAACACTAAGGCCGCGTACACACGGGCGGACTGTTCGCCCAACCTTGTTCGGCAAACAGTTTCATCAAACAGTCCGCTCAAAATTTGCATGAGCGGACTTGCCCACACACGAGCGGACTGTTTGACGAACAAGGTTGGGCAAACAGTTCGCTCAACTTTTGAAATGAACGGACTCGCCCACGTAAGGCGGAGGCAAATCCGCCCATTTCGAGCGCGTGTACAGGTAGGCGGGGCCCGCGAAGGAGACGTCGCGGGCTCCGCCGCCTGGAATGGGCTTAAAGGGGAACCCCAACGCCGAAAAAAATCGGCGTGGGGGTTCCCCCCAAGTCCACACCAGACCCTTGTCCGAGCACGCTACCCGGCCGGCCAGGAAAGGGGGGCGAGCGAGCGCGCCCCCCCTCCTGAGCCGTACCAGGCCGCGTGCCCTCAACATGGGGGGTGCCTTGGGGAAGGGGGGGCCGCGCGGCCCCCCCACCCCAAAGCACCTTGTCCCCATGTTGATGAGGACAAGGGCCTCTTCCCGACAACCCTGGCCGTTGGTTGTCGGGGTCTGCGGGCGGGGGGCTTATCGGAATCCGGGAGCCCCCTTTAAGAAGGGGGCCCCGGATACCGGCCTCCCACCCTATGTGAATGAGTATGGGGTACAATGTACCCCTACCCATTCACCTGTGAACTAAAGTACAATAAAAAACACAACACAGAGAAAAAATATTTTATTGCACAGCTCCGGGGGTCTTCCGTCTTCGGGGGTCTTCTCGCCGGACTCCTCCGCTATGTGTGTGTAGCTCTTTTGCTAGCGGAGGAGTCCGGCTTTCTTCCTCCCCGCCGCCGGCCTCTTCTCCCGACTTCGGGGGTCTTGTCCCCCTCTTCGGTTCTTCTGCCGGGCCACCGCGCCTTCTTATAGCTCTTTTACAGGCGGTGGCCCGGTCTTCTGTCGCCGTCTTCCGTTCTTCTGTCGCCGCCTTCGGTTCTTCTGCCGGGCCACCGCGCCTTCTTGTAGCTCTTTTACAGGCGGTGGCCCGGTCTTCTGTCGCCGTCTTCCGTTCTTCTGTCGCCGCCTTCGGTTCTTCTGCCGGGCCACCGCGCCTTCTTGTAGCTCTTTTACAGGCGGGGGCCCGGTCTTCTGTCGCCGCTGTCGTCGCCGCCGCCGCCGCCTTCCGTTCTTGTTCTTCTTCTTGTTCTTCTTCTTCTCCTGGAGATGTTGACTCGACGAGCTCTCCGGCCGGAATGCCAGAGCCGCGCTGTGCGGTCACTTATATAGTGACAATGGGGCGGTGTCACATGGTATATGTCACATGGGTTGGTCACATGGGTTGATGTCACATGGGGACTATGACATCGTAAGGGGGCGGGGTCACCATGTGACCAACCCATGTGACATATACCATGTGACACCGCCCCATTGTCACTATATAAGTGACCGCACAGCGCGGCTCTGGCATTCCGGCCGGAGAGCTCGTCGAGTCAACATCTCCAGGAGAAGAAGAAGAACAAGAAGAAGAACAAGAACGGAAGGCGGCGGCGGCGGCGACGACAGCGGCGACAGAAGACCGGGCCACCGCCTGTAAAAGAGCTACAAGAAGGCGCGGTGGCCCGGCAGAAGAACCGAAGGCGGCGACAGAAGAACGGAAGACGGCGACAGAAGACCGGGCCACCGGACCAGGCGCGGTGGCCCGGCAGAAGAACCGAAGAGGGGGACAAGACCCCCGAAGTCGGGAGAAGAGGCCGGCGGCGGGGAGGAAGAAAGCCGGACTCCTCCGCTAGCAAAAGAGCTACACACACATAGCGGAGGAGTCCGGCGAGAAGACCCCCGAAGACGGAAGACCCCCGGAGCTGTGCAATAAAATATTTTTTCTCTGTGTTGTGTTTTTTATTGTACTTTAGTTCACAGGTGAATGGGTAGGGGTACATTGTACCCCATACTCATTCACATAGGGTGGGAGGCCGGTATCCGGGGCCCCCTTCTTAAAGGGGGCTCCCGGATTCCGATAAGCCCCCCGCCCGCAGACCCCGACAACCAACGGCCAGGGTTGTCGGGAAGAGGCCCTTGTCCTCATCAACATGGGGACAAGGTGCTTTGGGGTGGGGGGGCCGCGCGGCCCCCCCTTCCCCAAGGCACCCCCCATGTTGAGGGCACGCGGCCTGGTACGGCTCAGGAGGGGGGGCGCGCTCGCTCGCCCCCCTTTCCTGGCCGGCCGGGTAGCGTGCTCGGACAAGGGTCTGGTGTGGACTTGGGGGGAACCCCCACGCCGATTTTTTTCGGCGTTGGGGTTCCCCTTTAAGCCCATTCCAGGCGGCGGAGCCCGCGACGTCTCCTTCGCGGGCCCCGCCTACCTGTACACGCGCTCGAAATGGGCGGACTTTCCGAGCGGGAACAGTCCGCTCATTTCGAAAGTACAGCGGACAAGCCCACACACGGGCGGACTGTTCGCTCAAACACAGTTTCAGCGGACAGTTTTTCGGAATTTCCGAAAGACTTTGTCCGTCCAACTGTCCGCTGAAACTGTCCGCTGAAAGCCCACACACGAGCGGACTGTCCGCCCAAACACTGTTCAGCAGACAAGGTTGGGCGAACAGTCCGCCCGTGTGTACGCGGCCTAAGGGCCCTTTCACACGGGACAGATCCGTGATGATCTGCCCTGTGAACATCCGCTTTCTCAGCGGGGATCGCTCCGTTTATCCCAGCTGAGCCGGCGGATGACAGGGCGGTCCCTGCACACTGTGTAGGGACTGCCCTGTCAGATCTCCGCTCTCCTCTATGGGGGATCGGATGAACACGGACGGTCTGTCTGTGTTCATCCGATCCGCTCTGCAGACGGATTGAAAATAGGATTTTCCTCCGTCTGCAGAATCGGACCATAGCTCAGACGGATGATATCGGGTGTCAGCGGATGTTCATCCGCTGACATCCGCTATCCCATAGGGATACATGTATGTCCGCCCCTGAATACGGACATACTGTCCGCACGTGTGAAAGGGGCCTTACTATTTCTTTTATATCTTAATCTCACATATTGTCAGCTTTTCTTTCAGGTTTCAGTGCAAGTCCCCCATTTCTCATTTATTCACCTCATCAGCTTAATCACTTGCACATGTTCACCTTCTCATTTTCATGGCCAGTGATGCATAAGTTCTTCCCTCCTGCCTCTGCCATTTACCTCTATGACTTACCTCATAGAGGCAAATGGTGTGTGAAGTGATGAAAGGCTGAGGCCAGCTTATACATGTTAACCACATAGACTGGATATGGTTGAGTGGTGATCTTTTCAAGACAACTAGAGTACTCGTGCTGTCTATTGTCACTCACAGCGCACCTTCGCCCCGTATCCTGCTCCCCCCTCACAGGATTTGAGGATTGTTGGGTGGGGCTGGGGAGGACCCAGCTGTCATGGTATATTTTGCTACCAATGACAAAGTTAAAGAAAGGTGGAGGGTCTTTAAAAATTATTTCAGGGACTTAGGAGCTACATTGAAGAGAAGGGCTTCTAAGCTAGTTTTCTCAGAAATGCCTTGAGCCACACCAGAGAGGCAGCAGGAGCTTAGGGAACTTAACAAGTGGCTTAGGAACTGGTATAGGAAGGAGAGCTTCAGGTTCCTGGAGAACTGGACTGACTTCTCAGTCGGTTACAGGCTCTTTAGTTGGGATGGTGTCATGTACCTTGTTCTGAAACCAAAATGCTGAGAGGGCTGTCCTTGCAGCTGAGTGCTCAGTGTCCCTGAAGGTGGTAACAAGAAACAAGAAACACAGATTAACAGGGATTGCCAGCTGTGCCACAGATGAGGCAGTGGCGTAACTAGAACCTTCAGGGCCCCGATGCAGGAAACCATGGCGCCCCCCCCCCCCCGACCTCCGGACAGGGCTCTCTTCTCCGAGCCCGATGGTGGAACACCAGGGCACAGTCCCAAGTGGGTGGCTGCATATAAAGGAACCGATTTAAGAAACATCAATTACAGCCACTGTGCCCATCAAACGCCACCACTGTACCATCTAATGCCACCACTGTACCATCAAATTTCACTACTGTGCCTATCAAACTCTGCCGCTGTGCCCATCAAATGCCACCGCTGTGCCCATCAAATGCTGCCAGTGTACCCATCAAATGCTGCCTCTGTGCCCATCAAATGCTGCCAGTGTGCCCATCAAATGCCGCCACTGTGAATCCCCACCGCCCGCTCACTGTCTGCCCGCCACTTACCCTGTCTTGGTGGGGCAGCGGGTAACGGCCATGAGCGGGGTCCTCCATGCAGCTACTGCCATCCTCATCTCCCGTCCTCTCCTCCTGATGGGCGTCCAATAGCTGTGTCTATCGTTTCAGCCAATCGGGTGATGGGTAAAAGACCCGCACACCTGATTGGTGGAGAGGCGGTTCAGTGTTAGGAAAGTGAATATTAATTCACTTTTCTAACACACCTGGGTAGACTGTGAGCGTCAAGCATGGCGCTCGCAGTTCACCTATTTTGAAGCCTATTATAGCCTATGGCTCTAATCAGGTGCTGCAAAAAAGGTCGCTGTAATTCAGGCACCCGACACCCCAAAAGGGACCAGACACCTA
The DNA here is from genome assembly GCF_037356315.1 of Lithobates pipiens. Lineage (NCBI taxonomy): Eukaryota > Metazoa > Chordata > Amphibia > Anura > Ranidae > Lithobates > Lithobates pipiens. The sequence continues at coordinate 259,644,336 of NW_027507903.1, read as the reverse complement.
AATATGGGGGTGGCAGCGGTGGCCATGGATAGATTCATGCTATGCTATGCATGAATCTATCCATTGGTCATAGAGGGTGTGGAACCTGCGCACCCTTTTGGATGCACCGCCACTGATAAACACATGCACACACACATGCATACATACACATACATATATGAACACACACACACATACATACATGCATGCTCTCACACACACACACACACACACACACACACACACACACACACACACACACACACACACACACACACACACACACACACACACACACACACATATACAAGCATGCTCAAACACACACATACAAGCATGCTCACACACACTCACACACAAGCATGCTCACACACACACATACATTAATGCTCACACACACACACACATACATGCATGCTCACACACATTCAAGCATGCTCACACACACACACACACACATACATTAATGCTCACACACACATATACATGCATGCTCACACACACACATACATACAAGCATGCTCACACACGCACACACATACATGTATGCTCACACACACACATACAACATGCTCACGTACACACATACAAGCATGCTCGCACACACACACATATAAGCATGCTAACACACACATACATGCATGCTCACACACACGCGCACACATATGTGCATGCTCACATACATACACACATACATGCTCACACACACACACACACACACACACACACACACACACACACACACACACATACAGGCATGCTCACACACACGCACATACAAGCATGCACACACACACACACACACACACACACACACACACACACATACAAGCATGCTCACACACGAACACACACACATACAAGCATGCTCACACAAACACACACACACACACACATACAAGCATGCTTACGCACATACAAGCATGCTCACACACACACACACACACACACACACACACAAGCATGTTCACACACACATACAAGCATGCTCACACACACACACATACATGCATGCTCACACACACGCGCATACAAGCATGCTCACACACACAAGCATGCTCACACACACGCACACACATGCATGCATGCTCACACACATACACACATGCACGCACACACACACACACACATACAAGCATGCTCACACACACGCACATACAAGCATGCACACACACATACAAGCATGCTCACACACACACACACACACATACAAGCATGCTCACACACACACACACATACAAGCATGCTCACGCACACACAGGCATGCTCACACACACACGCACACACAAGCATGCTCACACGCACATACAAGCATGCTCACACACACACACACACACAAGCATGCTCACACACACACATACATGCATGCTCACACACACGCACATACAAGTATGCTCACACACACAAGCATACTCACACACACACACACGCACACACAAGCATGCTCACACACATGCACATACAAGCATGCTCACACACACATACAAGCATGCTCGCACACATGCACATACGAGCATGCTCACACACATGCACATACAAGCATGCTCACACACACATACATACAAGCATGTTCACACACACACACACATACAAGCATATTCACACACACACACACATACAAGCATGTTCACTCATACAAGCATGCTCACACACACACACACATACAAACACAAATACAGTAGATAGGCTTATTAAAAAAAACGGCAGACATTTACCTTGGCTCTTCCTGCCGGGTACTGCACTCTAGGGGGAGACAAAGAGCACACACTGCTTTCACTAAGCCTAATGTGAGGAGCTCCCGCACAGTGCCGATTTCAGTTCGGCTGATGATTGTGAGCTCCTCTCAGCCTTCCCTCCTATCGAAGAGTACAGGGGGCCCTCGGGCCCCCTGCAGCAAGGGCCCAGTCGCCATGGCGATCTTGGCGACCCCTATAATTCCGCCACTGAGATGAGGGTTGGTGGTATGGAGATCTTTCTGCAGGTGGACACCAGAGGAGGTGAGCAGTATGACTCAGGAGTGCTGATGATGGTGCAGACTGCACACGGCTGGAAGCAAGTGCAGCAGGCTGGATCAACAGGTGAGTACTGAAGGTAGGTTCTGCAGGCTGGGTACAGCAGATAGGCATCAAGGTTCCCAAAAAAGTGTCATAAATGTAATTTAGGTGTCCAATCTGTCCCGCTAAAAATCACTGATCGCCGCCATTACTAGTAAAAAAATAGAAATAATAAAAATACCATAAATCTATTCCCTATTCTATCAATCTATGTACTCTTATTCTGATTTTCTTTACCAAAAATATGTAGCAGAACATATTGGCCTAAACTGGTGAATGAATTTGTTTTTCCACATTTTTTGGGGAAAAGGGTTTTTATAGCAGTAATTATTATTATTTTTTTAATTGTTACTTTTTTTGTTTAAAGCGCAAAAAATAAAAAACACAGAGGTGATCGAATACAACCAAAAGAAAGCTCTATTTGTGGGGAAAAAGGACATTAAGTACAGTAAATCCTTCCAGGCCTGAATTGGTTAGGCTTGCTTGGATCTTTGTTATGGGCTAACCCAAAACACTATGGGGTTGATTTACTAAAACTGGAGAGTGCAAAATTTGGTGCAACTCTGCATAGAAATTAAACCAGCTTACAGGTTATTGTCAAAGCTTAACCTCCCTGGCGGTATGATTATTTCTGATTTTAGTTGCTGAAAGCGGTACAATTATTTTGCATGGAAATTTGTCCTTTTTATATTGTAGGCCAGTAATTCTTAGGAATAACTCTCTTTAATCTGTTCAAACAAGAGTCTAGTAGACATCCCGGGTATGATAAAGTTTATAATATAATAAATAACTATAAATAATGATAACAAATAATAATAAAAATAATGTAATCAAATCCAAAAACATTGAAATTTGCTCATTTGCAGAATTGTCGCTGTCATTAGATTTAGTTTTTGATGACGGATCTCCCCACAAATTGCTATCGCTCAATTGTGCAAGTGAATATAATTTATTATCGCTGTTTTCTAGCTGGTCTAAAATCACTTTTGACATAAAGGGACACTTTTTGGTTGCTATGGACAATCTCCAAATTCCAGGCAGAAAAAAACTGTATTTATAATATAAAAGTGCATGCAGGGCACTGGACAGACCACTAGGGACAAAGGGGATGTGTATTTTTTTTATACAGTACTGTAATCTGTAAGATTACAGTACTGTATGTGTATTGTGTATTTTTACTTTTTTGAATTTGGCGCCACTCTCCGCTCCCGTGCGTCGTAACGTCGCAGGGAATGGAGCTCGGCGGCACTCGCCACTGTGTGAATCGAGTGGAAGACAGCCTCGCACACACAGCGGGAGGACATCGCTGGATCCAGGGAACAAGGTAAGTAAGTCTCCCTGTATCCAGCGATGCGATCCTGAGTCTGGCTCGGGGTTACCGCTCGTGGTACTGAAATTCCAGCCCGAGCCAGACTCGGGATTACAGTTCGGGAGGTTAATTGAACAAGCTAAAGTTAGAAGTTGATTGGCTACCATACACAGCTTCACCCATTTCTGAGTACTCCAGCTTTAGTAACTCCCCCCTCCCCCATGTTTCCTAAAACCCTACTGAATATTATTATTAATATGTTTTTTGTTTTCTTGTAGTTCTGCTTACATATCGGAGGCCACAAGAGCATTCCCACATGTATGTGACATGTGCATTGTCACATGAAATAAATGTATCCGCCTGATATTGGTTATGGGTGTGGTTGGATTGAAACCCTGTTCTCTTCCTTTCCTTATTTTTTACTTTTCTACATGGTAAACATCTGCCGCATTTAAAAAAAAAATATTTTTTTTTAGATGCGGGATTTTAACCAAAATACATTTTGGCTTGTTTGGCAATATTTTACCAAGAGTGGAGTCCCTAAGAATCATGGACCAGTATTTTTTCATACTCTTTTCTATCAATTCATACTGCCGTGTCAAAAGACTTATTATCTGGTACTTTGCCCTGCAATAGTTGCTCTCTATCCATATTTTTAACAATTCTTTTAGTACTTTTCATAGTTTCTTTTTGTACCCCTTTTGTACCCCTTTTCGAAAAATCTATTTAGCAATGTATCTGTTTGTGCTCCATAGTCAGAATCTAAGTGACAGTTTTGTCTAATGCCCCATGCAGACGGTTGGACATTCCGACAACAAAATCCATCATTTTTTTTCTGACGGAAGTTGGTTCAAACCTGTCTTGCATACACACGGTCGCACAAAGTTGTCGGAATTTCCGATCGTCAAGAGCGCATTGACGTACACCGCATATGACGGGAATAGAAAAGGGAAGTTCAGCACCACGTGTACCACCCTTTGAGCTCCTTCTGTTGATCTCATGTTTATCATGTGTTAGTAGAAGTTTGGTTAGAGACAATTTGCGATTTTCAGACTTGTGCTTCAGATCGTTACTGCTCTTCAGTTTGTGCTTGTCGGTGCGTATCTGCTTATCAGTGCATGTAGTCAGTTCACATTTGTTTGTCATTGCGTGCTATTTTATATAGTACTCTTTGATTTTCGGTGTGTTATTGTCCGCTCGTTGCTGATTTTCAGTCCGATTTTCAGGCCTTGCTGTTTATCAGTGCTTTCTGTTAGTCCGTTCTGACCAGCCGACTGTTTTGAAGCCATGTTGCATGTATGTACTCGTCGTGGAGTTCGTGCTGTGCAGGGGTTTGGTGGTGGGCTTTTAGCTTTGACCCAAGCCCAGTCCGTGAACAGGGCGAGGAGGAGTTCATGGAGCAAGAATTGGTTGCTCCAGCATGACCAATTCTCACACATGCCTTTGCTTTGTGAGATCCGGGAGAATAATCCTGATGATTTCAGGAATTATCTCAGGATGACGGCCCCTGTTTTTCACCGTCTGTTGGCTTTGCTGTCCCCTTATATCAGCAGGCAGGATACCTGCATGTGGCAAGCCATCACTCCGGAGCAGAGGCTAGTTGCCACGTTGCGGTACTTGGCGACAGGGAGAAGTCTTCATGACCTCAAGTTCTCGAGAGGCATCTCCCCTCAGGCTCTGGGGATCATTATTCCAGAGGCCTGTTCTGCCATCATTCAGGTCCTGCAGAAGGACTATATTAAGGTAAGTTTTCTCCTTTAACATCACATTCTGTTTATTTAATGTTTGCTAATGTATTGTATTTCTTTAATAATTCCCTAATTACCATGATTGGAATATGCTGTAATATGCTGTGCCCCTTTGTCCTCATGCATGCTGGAAGCTTTTAAAGTTCCTTTTTTGTCCTTCATGCATATTTGCCTTCACTAACCTCCCTAGCATGCTCTTCTGAGCCCATACGTACCGATAGCCTAGTCACTTAGCAATGTATTTTGTCAGCTCCATAATATTGCTTTCCCCTAAACACCCCCTAACATGTGTACAAATGTTATGTGTGTCCTTAAATTCATGCAGAGTGCCAGAGGCTTTTTTTTTTGGGGCCAAACTCATTTGGAATCCTCCCTCCCCCCAACCGCTAAGTCAGCTGATACCAATCCTATATCTGTTCACTTTGCCAACCCATACAAACTATACCTTCAGTACCTTTTTTGTGGTCAGATTTATGGATGAATTCACCAAAGCATGTAGTGCAAGGGCCTGCCTGAATACTTTCAAATGCTACTGTTTTAAGTGTTTTTCTTCTATTATTATCTTGATATGTAATAGCAGAATGTAAAAATGTTCTTCCATTTGTTCAGTGTATATTTTTATTTTTTTGTATTATGACACTTCTTAAGTGTCCAGTGGGCTGCCAATAGCGTAAGTGGCTGGCCAAATTTAACACACATTATTTAGGCATTCAGCTCTCAATGAAGAGGGTTACCTGTCCAAAACATCCCCCCCCCCTCTAATTTTTTGCAATAGGCCATCAGATGGGGTGAGGAATCTGATAGGGGGGCCTTATACTTTTGTCATTAACCTCCCTGGCGGTACGATTATTTTTCGGATTTTAGGTGCTGAAAGCGGTACCATTATTTTGCATGAAAATTTGGTGTTTTATATTGTAGTCCTGTAATTCTTAGCAATAACTCACTTAAATCTGTCCAAACCAGAGTCTAGCAGACATCCCGAGTATGATAAAGTTTGAAAAATGAAATCATAAATTAGAATATAATAAATAATTATAAATAATTGTACCAAATAATAATATAACAATAATAAAAATTATTCAATAATGTAATCAAAACAAAAACACTGAAATTTGCTCAGCTGCAGAATTGTCACTGTCATTACTTTTGAGTATTTGATGACGGATCTCCGCACAAATCACTATCGCTCAATTCTGCGAGTGATTCTAATTTATTATCACTGTTTTCTAGCTGGTCTAAAATCATTTTTGATGTAAAGGGACAGTTTTGGTTGCTATGGACAATCTCCCGTTTCCAGGCATAAAGAACAGTTTTTATAATATAAAACTGCATGCAGGACAGTGGGCAGACCATTAGGGACAAAGGGGATGTGAAATAATTACATACAGCAATGTAATCTGTAAGATTACATTATACTGTATGTATAGTATGTGTTTCATTTTTTGAATTTGGCACCGATCTCCATCCCCGTGCATCGCAACTCTCGCAGGGCACGGAGATCGGCTCCGTGATGAATCCAGCGAGACACGGCTCACTCGTACAGCAGGAGGGACATCGCTGGATCCAAGGGAGAAGGTAAGTAAGCGTCCTCCTGGATCCAGCGATACTTTTGGCATAAAAATTCCACCCCGAGCCAGACTCGGAAATACCGTCAGGGGACTTAAATACTCATTTCATATGTTGGACAAAAATGTTTGTGTCTAATCTGCTTGCAATGTTGATGAGCAAAATGACTATTTTTTTTCTTGTTTGACTCCACAGTTTCCTTCAACACTACAGGAATGGCAGTCTGTGCCCTCCCACTTTGCCACCTGTTTTTTACAGGTTGCCATGGATAACGGAACTGTAGGGTGAGTGCGGTTAATGGAAGCAAAGTACTGATATACAGGAGAACAAAGGAATATATTCTTGATGTTTAGAGTCAGCTCTGTATTGGTCTGAATCAATGAAAAATGGGAAAAGTATCTCTGACCAAGATTGGTTCAGAGGCTGAACCAAGTTACGGTCCCCTTGTGAGAAATTTGTGGGTCTTCATACTATATAGCACCAATTACTGCCACCACAGTAAGATTGCACACTCACTGCAAGCCATAACTTAATTAATCTTCTAAGGACACTCTTAGTCCTATAACTTTGCTCTGTCATCGCTCCAGCAACGACCACATTAGCAACATCAGACATACCAAGAAAGATTCAGTGCAGTATTTTTATTCAAACAGATGGATAAAAGAAAGTATAAAATACCCACTGAAGTGAATTTGTGCTCAGGCTTGCCACTAATGTAAACAACCTTGATTAGAATTAGATTTGCTGCTCCACAAATTGGGGACCGGCATGTGTTCCAAAGACGGAATGTTTGGTGCCCGACGTGACATCAGAATGAAACTGGAAGTGACGGACAACTTGGAACCTTGACTAGTTTTGCTATCCAGGAAGCCACATAGCCGCCATTTTGCCGTAGCTTTTTATAGTGCCAAACCCCCTCGAATTGGTTGATCAATAATACTGTCTTTTAACCCTATATGATTGGCTGTGTATATTGTGCAGTCTAAAGCAAATGTTAAAACCGAAAATTATAAATACAATAAAAGCTGAAAAAAAAATCCCCATAGTCCAGTGACTACACCTTAAGCAATTCTCATGATCTAAAATAATCTAGCACTCTAATTCATAATTAATAGCGTTTTTTAGAGTATGATACATCATTCACAGCACTATCTAGTGGAGAGAAATCAATAAACCCCACCATTAAATCAAGAAAGATACAAAATTGCTAACTGCCAAGTTTAAGCATCCCATATATTTTTTCCTAAAACACATACCAAATCTACAAAATCCATATATGCTACAATTGCCCCCCCCCCCCCGCAAAGTAGAATATATAAAATATTAATAAAATCAATAAAACAAATATTAGATTGCATAAACCTGAAAACAACCCCTATGAAGTAAATTATTAGGTGAGGGGAGGTGATCTCCACAAACTGGTGTCCCAGAACAAGATCAAGTGGATACACAAGTTACACACGTGGCCTCAATATAGGTATTGATCTAAATTTTTTCCTTACTATTTTTTTTTTTCAGGTTTATGCAATCTTATATTTGTTTTTTGAATGTTATACTTTGTAATTTGTGGGGGACAATTACAGAATGTATGAATTTTGTATATTTGGTATATGCTTTAGGGGAGAATTTATGGGATACTTAACCTTGTCCATTTGGCAAATTTGTATCCCTTTTGATTTAATGGTGGGGTTTATTGGTTTCCATCCACAAGATGGTGCTATGAATGATATATCATTCACTAAACACCACAGTTATTTTATGATTTCTGCCCTGTACACACGGATTTCCCGATGGAAAATGTGCGATCGAATCGTGTTGTTGGAAAATCCGATCGTGTGTGGGCTCCATTGGACTTTTTTCGTTGGAATTTCTCATTAGAGTATTGGCTTATTTTAGAACGTTCAGTCTTTAGAAAGTTCGGTCTTTGGACCACACACCGGTCCCCAGGCGGTGGAGCTAGTTCTAATCAACACTGTTTACATTAGTGCCGAGCCTGGGCACTATTTTGAGTCAGAATTTATACTTGCATTTATCCATCTGTTTGAATAAAACGACTACACTAGAAGAATCTTTCTGGGTATGTCTGATGTTTCTAATGTGACCGTTCCTGGAGATATGACTGAGCAACGTTAAAGGAATAGGAGTGACCATGGAAGATAAAAGCAATCAATTTGACTGATACCCCTGGATATAATATACAGAGCTTGATGACCTTTATTAATTTAGAGGTCACGGGCTTGCGGTGAGTGTTCAGTCTCAGTGTGGTGGCAGTGATTGGTGCTATATGGTATGAAGACCCACTGATTCATAATTCTGTATGGTGTTGGGACTGTCTATATGATACATGGACATTTTTTAAAGTGGTTCTGCACCTAAAAAAAAATATTAAAAGCCAGCAGCTACTAATATTGCAGCTGCTGACTTTTAATAAAATCACACTTACCTGTCCCAGGGTCCAGCGATGTCGTCGGCAGATGACGAGCGATCGCTCGTCTCGCTGCTGCCACCGCCGCGATCCTCTGTCAGGGAATCGGGAAGTGAAGCATGACGGCTTCACTGCCCGGTTCCCTACTGCGCATGCGCGAGTCGCGCTGTGCGTCTCTTCAGATCCCCCGCTGTGTCCTGGGAACTGTGTGTTTCCCAGAACACAACGGGGGGGGGGGCGGGGCGTCTGCGGGGGTCTGCGGCGGTCTGCCCGGAAGTGGGTGCAGATACGTGGATTATCCAGGTAACTGCACCCCCCTCCCCCCTGAAAGGTGCCAATTGTGGCACCGGAGGGGGGGGGGGATCAGATTAGCGGAACTTCCCCTTTAGGGTGAAGAACCGCTTTAATGCACCTTAATATTTGCATTTTTTTTTAATATTTGTATTTTTGTGTTAGGCTCCTTACTTCTTTTTTTGTTATCATTTGTTGAAGGTGTGATTACACTTTTAAAGGGGCAACTTCACATTTATATTAACATTTTTAAAGGGAAGGTGCCCTTGGTTAAATAATTACAGTACAATCTAACAGAAGTCTTTGTGAACAAGCTCAGTAGTGTTCAAAAAAGAAAGCGGTTTCATTTTCCTACAACCATACCAAAGACTCAACCAGAGGCATATTAAAGAGGGATTCCACCAAAGAAATATATATTAAAAGCCAGCAGCTATAAATACTACAGCTGCTGACTTTTAATAAATGGCGATGCCGGCAGCCGAGGCAGATCGATCGCTCGGCTCTCGGCTGCTGTAGTCACCATTCTAGGTGAGGGAATCAGGAAGTGAAGCGAATCGGCTTCACTTCCCGGTTCCCTACTGCGCATGCGCGAGCCGCGCCGCGCAATAGGAAATCTCCGCGCTGTCACTAGGACCCGTGTGTGTCCCAGCAGACAGCGCGGCAGGGCAGGAAATGGCGTAGACTCCCACGGGAGTCTATGCCCGGAAGTGGGTGAAAATACCTGTCTTTGACAGGTATCTCCACCCCCCTCCCCCCTGAAAGGTGTCAATTGTGACACCGGAGGGGGGGAGGGATCCGATCAGCGGAGGTTCCACTTTAGGGTGGAATCCCGCTTTAAATCATTATAGCCATGAGATGTAGCAGGCAAAACTAATTTAGAACAAACCTGAACCAAAGGATGTACTTCTCCAAATTAAAATCTGCCCTGATCAAGTAAGGTATTCACAACCTAAATGTATTGCAACAGTCTGCAAAATCTTGCAGCAAAGATCCTTATCCTCCAATGCCAATTTCACACAACAAATAGCCTCCCCGACATGCATCTTAACAGAAAAAGGACAGCAAAATACTCAGAGAAAATACTTCCCAGTTCCCAGGTGCAGCTGATCTAGTCATTAGTGGGCTTCAGTATTATGTCTGGAATCAGGCGCAGGGATGGCCATATCTGTGTAACTACACTAGGAAACTGAGGCCAGACTATATACTGTATAGTGAAGTAAATGTATTAATAGTAAAAACAAAAAAGACATCCAAACACCAGCAAACAGGAAACACATGAAAAGTGAAGATACAAGAGAACCACAAACATAGCCAAGAAACCTAACTAGCAACCTAACTAAGTAATAGGGAGCCTAATTTACAAGCTATATAAAAAAATAATACAAAAATGAGGAACATGGATAAAAAGGGAAAACTGGGGAAGTGTCCCTTGTCAGCATCAACACTTGGACAAGGTGCTTTGCTGGCAAGATGCAACTTTTTTTTTTGTAGGGTCCCAAAATTTATACCAGACCTGAAAGGCCTGATACAAATTACTATGGATCCCCATGCCATATTTTAAACTATACCTAAGTATTACAATTTACCATATAATTCTCAATTTAGTCAACCAACAAAGTAGGCCTCACTGTTGTTTATTTTTTGTGTGGGCTCCACCCTTAAAGTCATACCAGACCTGGAAGGCCTGTTATGATTTATGAGGGAAACCCACATGCCATTTTGTTATATTCTTAATATCTAAATTTTAATTGGCTTTATTATACTTTATTCAGAATAATAATATTTCCATATTGTGTGAAAGGAACCTTTGAATCAATAATCTATGTTATGACTTGCGATAATTGAAGAAGTAAATATTTAAAACCTGTCAGGATTTTGAGGAATATTGTATATTTTATATAAGCTTTTCTTAAATGTAAATGAAAGCTTGACTAGAGTCTGAAATTCACCCTTCCCCCTTACATCCGGTCATGGTAGACTGTGGAGTTGTGTTTTAAGTGTTAACATATGTTAGATTGATTATAACAATCACTCCTTAGCCCCCACCTTTGTAGAGGAGGAGTTATCTTTTTGGCGCGAAATTAGAAGCCTGGTTAATATAATGGTAAACCTGGGAGGAAGACTGCCTGTTGTTGCCTGCTCTTGCCACGAGGCAGATGTACTCTTGAAAGACCAAACAGGCAAGCTAATACATTTTCTCTTACACAGCAGACAAAGAGTTATTCCACACATGCAATAACTTTATACAAATGATTATCATTGTACTATTTTTGTAAGCATCCTTTTGTATTTAAATGTGTACAAATAAATACACATTTTTTTGAATTACGCTGACTCAGATCTAATTAAGGAAATTCGTCGCACAAGATTGATTGATCTCAACATATACTTAAGACTTTGAAATATCGTTTATTATTTCAGTTATTTCATTGGCGAATTCCAGCCAGTCAATCATAAGTCGGAAGTTTTTTTTTTCAACTTCCTTCCTTTGATCAGAGGGGAAGGAAGAGATGAACAGAGATTAAACTTCGCAAAGATTGAAAAAGAACCTAGAAGGAAAAATCGATCGATTGATTGTGAAAGACCGGAGAATTTCCAGGAAAAAAACTGACGAGTTTTTATTTGGTGAATAGAAACGTAATATGGAATTTGTAGATGTTTTAGCTGATGAAAGTACATTAGAATTTAAAGGTTTATCGAAACAGGTCTCTGATGCTGTTTTATGGAAATTAATGTATGATCAATGCTTTCAGGCAAATGCTGACATTGAGAAGGATAGATTCTCATTAGTTAAAACAAAGAAAAAAGTACGTAATATAATGAAACTTGTTAAAAGTTATAATACTATGGTGTTTGATATGCCAGGAAAACAACGTCAAAGTGTAACTGAAAATGTATTTTTTGAACCTAGATGTTCAAGTTGTGAGACTTTTTGTACATATATTGAACATTTAGAGAATGAAATAGAAATTGCAGCAAAGCAGGAGAAGAAATATACTGAACAATTATTGACTGAAAAAATTGAATTGGAACATAGAATTGATGCATTATTGCAATCTCTGAAAGAAAATGAAAATCAAATAGGTTTTTTGGAAAGCTGTGTGCATGGAAATGTTTTAAATTTGTTTAAGACCCAGTTATTACAAGCTGAGATTCCTGCACATGCTCAGTGCTCAAAATTGGAGGATGGTGAACATGTGACAAAGGCAGACGTGAACGTCATATCCTGTAATGAGTCAAATGTTAATATTTCCTCAGACAATGAGAGTGGGAAGTCAGTTGATTTAAATAATACTGATAGTAAGCAGAAATGTAGATTTTCATCGCCATATGCTCAGAGGAAAGTCTATAAAAAGTTGAATAATAATAATACACAAAAGAGGTTGTATTATCCGAAAATTTTGCCCAGGCGTCAAGAGGTTTATTCTGTACGTTGGCACAGTAATCTGAGGTATAGAGGTCATAATAAGCAAATTCATTTTTCTCCTAAGACCCAAAGACAAAGATTGCAAACTGAAAATAGTCCATTAAGACAGGAAAGGTTTAATTATGTAGCATATAACACTCTGAAAACAGTCAGCAGTCCTTAAATTAACTGCAGATATGGTAAGAATTTTCTGGTTGACGTTTAATGGCTATGAATAAGGATTGATATGAGTTTAAAAAGATTTGGTTTTGACGTTTGGAATATTATTGAGGACTTTGATATAATTTTAATATTTTCAAGGATAATCTATTGGATTATTATTTTTTATCAATGTGTCATTGTCATGAGTATTAAGTTTTTATTTTTGTTTTGTTCAAGCTGAACATTGAAAGGTTTGTATTCAGTCAGCATGGTACTCAATTAGCAATTGAATGAATAGACAACAAAGAGAGACAGAGAAATTGATGAGTTTGTATTTGTTGATGAAAACTGCATTGAGTATTGACAAGGAAGAGAAGAAAGGTTCACTAGTGATTTATAGTGATAGTTCATATGTTGGTTACATATTTGGAAATGTAGAGGTTTTGTGGATTCATCCAATAAGACTCTTGTGCAGAAAGAGACATTAGAAGTAGTTTTTGATCTTGCAGAGAGTAATCCTCTTGCATATGCTATTGTAAAAATTCCAGCACATAAAAAGATGATAGTGAGTTATCTGTAGGTAACAGAACAGCAGATTCTTTGGTAAAGGAAACAGCTTTGCATGGGAAGTTAGTAAATTCAACCTGAAATGGTATCAATTAAGGTTGTGAAGAAAATGGACACAAATATTCCTTTTATTTCAGAGGAAAAAAAGGTCATCGCTTTTTTTAGTCCTCATAGGTTGCCACAAAGTTATTATTTGGGTCATTAGACCATAAGTTTTTGTCATGACGAAAAAGGATTATTGTGTATTTATAGTTCACAGCACCTACAGGTGGGATTCACTAATGATGATGCTTTAACTATTGTTTAGATGTTGAATAATCATGTTTTTCTAGTTTGGGATATATCAGCAAACTTCAGTTGTGACAGAGGATGTGTAATATCAGGGAATAGAACAGAGATTTCATGTATGATAACATTCACAGTTTGTAGGTATTATTGTGAGGATGTATCGGATAATTAAATCTAGGATTGATAAATGTTGTTGGACAAAGGAAATATTTGGGTTGATGTTGTTCCAGTTATTTTTAATGGATGTAAGAAGCACAATTTCTGATGCTACAAAGTATTCTCCTTTTGAGTCTAATGGAGAAAGGAAAATGGCGTTTGTATTGCCTTGTGGAGTCAAAATTGGTTGAAGAAGGTATACAAAATGGTTTCTCTAGAAATTTTCAGTTGAGAAAATAAAATGGAGTTTGTGTTGCCTCGTGGAGTCATAATTGGTTGAAGAAGGTATACAAAATGGTTCCTCCTCATATTTCTAAGTTTGAAAAAGAAAGTTAATTCATGATAAAAAGTGTCTTTGTTAGTTAAAAATATAAGTTTTTATATTACAATGTTTCTTGATTAAGAGAATAAGAAATAATTTGTATATATATATTGATAAGGTAAAAAGGTTTGTGTATGTTTAAAATGGTTTTATACAAAGGGTTATTCATAGCAACCCTTAGGAATTTAGAATGAGACACCCATTGTTTTAGAAAGGTGGGAGGGAAAATACTCATTCTGTAGAACTGGCATGCTCAGATGAATCTTTAGAAGTAAAATAAAGTGGGGGCTGTGTTTTTTTGTTTTAGGAGTGGACACAGACAATAATGGAGTACACACATTCCAGTGGAAGTTTCATTCCAGTACACATAAGACATATATTTATATATCATGAAGGATTGTTATTAAATCCACGCACATATCAGATTTAATCTTCATTGTAAGAATAATCTATTTTTGATATTTTACAATTGATATTGTTTTTTGTAACATTTTGTTATTTTGTTGTTAAACCAAAATTATCTTTTGTATAAGATAAGCGGTCTATTAAGTAGACCAGGAACAGAAAGGTTTATTTAAGATAAAATAAGATATTGTTGACACAAGTCTAAGACAGAAAAGATAAAAGATGATTAAAGAATTGTTACATGTGAGGCCACACCCAGAGATGGTGACACGTCACAGAGTTTCAGGAGTTGAAACATGGAAAAGTAATTGGGAAAGTCCATGGACATTTTGGGATGTTCAAGGGGTACAAATACTTTCTCAGTTCAGTGAAACAAGTATGTAGAAAGAAAAATGTGGGTATAACAAATTTTATATTCCAAGATAATGATGCTGCCTTTATTTTTTCAGGAATTAAAAATAAAAATCGAACCTGAAGAAAGTGCGTATTCCAAAAGAAAAAAGATGTCAGCACAACAAATGAAAAGTTTTAAAGAGAGAAAGTGTATCATCACTACAGGATGCATCTTTTCCCTAGTGACAATTTTATTTGTGATAAGATATATCAAGAACTGCTCAAGTTATGCAAAGACTAACAGGAATGAAGAATTACACAACAAAGATCATATGTTATTCAGAAATAAGAGAGATGTAGACATTGATATCAATGCAGATGAACTGAAAAATAAGAACATTGATACCATTACAAAGGACAAAAATGATAGAGTTATTGATATTAGTGCATATGATAAAAATCATAATTTTAGAGATGTTGATATTAATACAGCAGAAGATTTGTATGGATTTTTATGTATTGGAGATGGATATCTTTGTTGTTTACAATTGTATTTCATTCACAGCAATGATATTGACATCAAAGTTAAAATAGAATCCAAAACAAAGTTTGTTAAAATGCAGGGATCTTATAGACTAAATAACAAAACCGGAACTTTTGAGTGTAACATATTGTTGAGGAGTTTCTGGTCTATATTTTTAAAGGGTAATGAGTCAACAATTTGATCTGGAGATGTTACTAATATTATGACAAGATCTGGGAAAATACTTTATTCCTTTGATCAATTTTATTATCTTTTTCAAAGTTTTGTAAAGATATTAAATCCAAAATATTTAAACATCATTGGAGATGAAATAGGAGACGTTGTAAGAACATGGGATTTTAAAGTTATAAGAAAATTTACTGAAATAAGGGTCAAAATCGATATCTTTATAGTTGATAAGATTGTTCCAGAAATTAATATTTTCCCACAATCTTTGAAAATTATGGAAGATAAAGATAATTTGCATTGGATATGTGATACAAAAATACCTTTACCTCAAAATTCATTGTTGACTTGGAAAAGGAATGATGAGTTTTTGGGTAGTTTTCTTTATAGTTCTACTGTCATAATTCATAAAGGAATTTTTGGTAGTGTGAATTGGATTAATGATACATTTGTTTATCAACAAATGAGAGTATCTTTGAATGATATTGGCATATATGAATGTTGCATATCAATAGAAAATTATCCGGTGAAATGTGCAAAGGCAAGTGTTATTGTTATGTCTCCAAGGAAAACTCCATGTGTCAATAAGAAAAGTTTCTCTGCAAGCCCTTTTCAGATTAACCATTTCCAATCCAGAACTCTTTTGAGAGAGGGAAAGTTTGTCATTGTTTTGTGGAACTTTAATGTTTCAGAATGGAAAATTTCTACAAGGTTTCCACAATGTCAAGGACATCTGGTTAATATGGAATTGGGTATTGAGAGATGGTTTGGAATTAATAATAGAAATTATAACAGAAATAAGCGTGGTATTGTTGAAGGTATTTTAGGAGGGATTGGCACAATCGGGAGTATAACTAATAGTATGGATATTAATACTTTAAAGTCTGATCTAGAAACCGCTGGTTTAGTGGGAAGTAACGGTATTAAAATACAAAGACATTTAAATCAGATTTTAGAAAATATGGTAATTAAAACTGCTAATATAATGGGTCCATCTATTTTACATCTTCAAAATATTACTCTTGATTTGATGAGAAGTGAACAACATTCTCATATAGCCAGAGCATGTTTAGAGATTCAAACGGAATATTCCACTAATTTTAAAATAATTGCGCAAGCATTTCAGAGTGGAATAACTCCTCTTGGCATTTTACAGTATTTACCCAAAGAATATTTATATGCGATGAATCATACAGATTTATGGGTAAATAAATGGATAGGATGCAAGAAGGACATATGTTATAGTTCTTCTATGATTCCAATAGCCGGAAAAGAACAAATTTTGGTTCCAATCACTGTTTTGGGATTACCTGTCAGTAATACACAATTATTATACTATAAGTTACAGTATACAAATTTTGTATTTAACAATGAAAATTCTGAATTAGAACAATTAGATTTGTCATCATGTTTACAATTCCAGTCTAAAATTATGTTTACCTAATCAAGATAAAAGCATATTTCATTCTTGTTATCATAATCATACATTATGTTCAGCAAGAATTGAAAATAAAATTAATTCTGAATTAATTACTCGTGTAGATAAAAAGAAGGTTTGTTTTCAAATTATGTCAGATACAGAAAGGGTTAAAACTTTTTTCTCTTCTTGTACAAATACAGAAAACCTAAATCAAGGGTTGTATTGTATAGAAGGAGATATTGTTGCAATAAGTATTAATGGGTTGAGAACAAATTTAACAAATATGTTTATGAAAAATATTAGCGCTCTACCTACACAGTATAATATTTCCCAAATAGATGAATTTTCATGGGAAAAATGGGCAAATATAATTCAAAAGGATCAAGGTTTATTAATAGCTTTGGCTAAGGAATTTCAGAATGCAGAAGTATTGTTTAAACATGAACAAGGTAATTTGCAAGAAATATCGCATCAATGGTCAGAATTTTCAGGAAGTAATTGGTGGAAAAAATTTAGTAATAGTGTATCCATGTGGGGAAAAATTTCGATAATTTCAGCAGCAGGAAATATTTTATCACATCCTATTGTAATTATTTTTATTATTATCATGTTATTCCTTATATTCCAGTTATGTTTAATGTTTAGAATGAAAAAATTATATTATCGAATTAGAAGTGATATTAAGAAAGGAGATGACTTGTTACAAAATAAATTGAAGAGGAAAATGGGTTTTGAAGGTATGAATTCAATTCTGCATGAGAAAGCATTTGGAGTTATTGAATCAAAGTTTGTTTGAATGTGACATGAATGGTGATGAATGAATTTTAATCTGAAAAATATGATTAGTATTCATATTTCAGAGGGGAATGTTATATTCTTAATATCTAAGTTTTAATTGGCTTTATTATACTTTATTCAGAATAATAATATTTCCATATTGTGTGAAAGGAACCTTTGAATCAATAATTTCTATGTTATGACTTGCGATAATTGAAGAAGTAAATATTTAAAACCTGTCAGGATTTTGAGGAATATTGTATATTTTATATAAGCTTTTCTTAAATGTAAATGAAAGCTTGACTAGAGTCTGAAATTCACCCTTCCCCCTTACATCCGGTCATGGTAGACTGTGGAGTTGTGTTTTAAGTGTTAACATATGTTAGATTGATTATAACAATCACTCCTTAGCCCCCACCTTTGTAGAGGAGGAGTTATCTTTTTGGCGCGAAATTAGAAGCCTGGTTAATATAATGGTAAACCTGGGAGGAAGACTGCCTGTTGTTTCCTGCTCTTGCCACGATGCAGATGTACTCTTGAAAGACCAAACAGGCAAGCTAATACATTTTCTCTTACACAGCAGACAAAGAGTTATTCCACACATGCAATAACTTTATACAAATGATTATCATTGTACTATTTTTGTAAGCATCCTTTTGTATTTAAATGTGTACAAATAAATACACATTTTTTTGAATTACGCTGACTCAGATCTAATTAAGGAAATTCGTCGCACAAGATTGATTGATCTCAACATATACTTAAGACTTTGAAATATCGTTTATTATTTCATATATTTCACATTTTTTTTGTGTAGGGATCTAGGATAAAGGTCTGGTAAGGATGAATGGAATGCCGACTGCTCCATTTAGAAACAGAATGAAGCAGCTGGGAGTTTTCATTTTACTAAAATTAAAATTTCATTTAAACCCACTTTTTTTCTTTGTAAATGTCAGTTTTGCTGCAGTAGGTTGTATACTTCACTAAGATTCACCACTTCATGGGCAGGGCATAGAACATCCCCCCCCCCCCCCCCACCCAAAGTTCAATAGTTCGTTAAAATGTTCATTATTTTACTTTAATCATTACTAAAATCACTGTTTCCAGCCAAACTGATTTTTTTTACACTTTATTTTGCTTTGGTACATGTCCCGCCAGACAATGCCTGGCCTCCATGCCATTTACTTAACAATTCCTTGCCTTTTAGCCTAAAGAATGCTCATTACTGTTCTTTACCTTTCGACTCTTATTAACTTCAATAGGTTTTGGATTTGGCACTGGAACTTTATTCATGTTCACTAAACCTACATCATACCAAACCCAGGTATGTTCAGCTCCTCACTGCTCTGTAGCTATAAGCATCCTGGAGAAATTAATCTTCAAAGTGTACAGCAGTGGCACTGAAATCTCAATGGACAGCTGTCATGAACCAGATGTGACCAGAACTGTGTGACTGCGACGAAGTGAACCAGACACAAATAAGTGAAGGTAAATTTATTAAGCAAACGCATACAAATGTGAACACACCACCAATACAAACTAAGTGAACAAACTAACAACCAAACAGTGCAGATAAGCAAATAAACCAGTATAATGTAACAAAGGGAGTACCAGAATCGTAGTCAAGCCAGGCCGGGGTCATAAATAGGAGGTAGCAGAATAGGGGGACAAGGAGAAAGGGAACAGGTACATGAGGCAGGATGCAGGAATCAGGTAACAGGGATCAGGTAACAGGGATCAGGTAACAGGGATCAGGTAACAGGGATCAGGTAACAGGGATCAGGTATCAAACAGGCTGCAGGTCAGGGCTCAAGGACAATACCAAGGCGAAGTGTATATGAACTTGCCGGGTATTTATAATGGCTGCTGTCAGTCATGTGACGCCTGACTGCAGAGGGCAATACCTGCTCCATACTGCCAGGATCCCTCCGCTGGTGGACACCAGTACTGCGGACCAAAGATGACATAATTCCAGCAGGAGACACCTGCTGGTGGATCGCAGTACTGCATGCCAAATGATTGATAATACCAGCGGAGGGAACCTTTCCTGACAGTACCCCCCCTCAAAGGAGCGACCTCCGGACGCTCCAACTAGCAGTTGCTGGGGAAAGTCCACTGCGTCAAGCTGGGCTATGGGCAAAGTCACATTAGGTTGGGTAACAGACACTTCAAGCAGAGCAGCAGACAGAACCACATCGGGCCGGGAAGCTGGCACGTCAAGCTGGAAGGCGGGCAGCGGCACGTCAGGCTGGAAGGCGGGCAGCGGCACGTCAGGCTGGAAGGCGGGCAGCGGCACGTCAGGCTGGACGGCGGGCACATCAGGCTGGACAGCAGGCACATCAGGCTGGACAGCAGGCACATCAGGCTGGACAGCAGGCACATCAGGCTGGACAGCAGGCACATCAGACTGGAAGGCATCGGACTGCAATGCCGGGACATCAGACTGGAAGGCGTCGGACTGCGAGGCCGGGACATCAGACTGGAAGGCGTCGGACTGCGAGGCCGGGACATCAGACTGGAAGGCATCAGACTGCGAGGCCGGGACATCAGACTGGAAGGCATCAGACTGCGAGGCCGGGACATCAGACTGGAAGGCATCAGACTGCGAGGCCGGGACATCAGACTGGAAGGCATCAGACTGCGAGGCCGGGACATCAGACTGGAAGGCATCAGACTGCGAGGCCGGGACATAAGACTGGAAGGCATCAGACTGGAAGGCATCAGACTGGAAGGCATCAGACTGGAAGGCATCAGACTGCGAGGCCGGGACATCAGACTGGAAGGAATCAGACTGCGAGGCCGGGACATCAGACTGCGAGGCATCGGACTGCAAGGCCGGAACATCAGACTGGAAGGCATCGGACTGCAAGGCCGGAACATCAGACTGGAAGGCATCGGACTGCAAGGCCGGAACATCAGACTGGAAGGCATCGGACTGCAAGGCCGGAACATCAGACTGGAAGGCATCGGACTGCAAGGCCGGAACATCAGACTGGAAGGCATCAGACTGCAAGGCCGGAACATCAGACTGGAAGGCATCAGACTGCAAGGCCGGAACATCAGACTGGAAGGCATCAGACTGCAAGGCCGGAACATCAGACTGGAAGGCATCAGACTGCAAGGCCGGGACATCAGACTGGAAGGCATCAGACTGGAAGGCCGGGACATCAGACTGGAAGGCCGGGACATCAGACTGGAAGGCCGGGACATCAGACTGGAAGGCCGGGACATCAGACTGGAAGGCATCAGACTGGAAGGCCGGGGCATCAGACTGGAAGGCGTCGGACTGGAAGGCCGGGGCATCAGACTGGAAGGCGTCGGACTGGAAGGCCGGGGCATCAGACTGGAAGGCGTCGGACTGGAAGGCCGGGGCATCAGACTGGAAGGCGTCGGACTGGAAGGCCGGGGCATCAGACTGGAAGGCATCGGACTGGAAGGCCGGGGCATCAGACTGGAAGGCATCGGACTGGAAGGCCGGGGCATCAGACTGGAAGGCATCGGACTGCAAGGCCGGAACATCAGACTGGAAGGCATCAGACTGGAAGGCATCAGACTGGAAGGCCGGAACATCAGACTGGAAGGCCGGGACATCAGACTGGAAGGCATCAGACTGGAAGGCATCAGACTGGAAGGCATCAGACTGGAAGGCATCAGACTGGAAGGCCGGGACATCAGACTGGAAGACATCAGACTGCAAGGCCGGAACATCAGACTGGAAGGCATCAGACTGGAAGGCCGGGACATCAGACTGGAGGGCATTAGACTGCAAGGCCGGGACATCAGACTGGAAGGCATCAGACTGGAAGGCCGGGACATCAGACTGGAAGGCATCAGACTGGAAGGCCGGGACATCAGACTGGAAGGCCGGGGCATCAGACTGGAAGGCCGGGGCATCAGACTGGAAGGCATCAGACTGCAAGGCCGGGACATCAGACTGCAAGGCATCAGGCTGGAAGGCGTCTGGCTGGAAGGCCGGGACATCAGGCTGGAAGGCGTCTGGCTGCAAGGCTGGGACATCAGGCTGGAAGGCGTCTGGCTGCAAGGCTGGGACATCAGGCTGGAAGGCGTATGGCTGCAAGGCCGGGACATCAGGCTGGAAGGCGTCTGGCTGCAAGGCCGGGACATCAGGCTGGAAGGCGTCTGGCTGCAAGGCCGGGACATCAGGCTGGAAGGCGTCTGGCTGCAAGGCCGGGACATCAGGCTGGAAGGCGTCTGGCTGCAAGGCCGGGACATCAGGCTGGAAGGCGTCTGGCTGCAGGGCCGGGACATCAGGCTGGAAGGCGTCTGGCTGCAAGGCCGGGACATCAGGCTGGAAGGCGTCTGGCTGCAAGGCCGGGACATCAGGCTGGAAGGCGTCTGGCTGCAAGGCCGGGACATCAGGCTGGAAGGCGTCTGGCTGGAAGGCCGGGACATCAGGCTGGAAGGCGTCTGGCTGGAAGGCCGGGACATCAGGCTGGAAGGCGTCTGGCTGGAAGGCCGGGACATCAGGCTGGAAGGCGTCTGGCTGGAAGGCCGGGACATCAGGCTGGAAGGCGTCTGGCTGGAAGGCCGGGACATCAGGCTGGAAGGCGTCTGGCTGGAAGGCCGGGACATCAGGCTGGAAGGCGTCTGGCTGGAAGGCCGGGACATCAGGCTGGAAGGCGTCTGGCTGGAAGGCCGGGACATCAGGCTGGAAGGCGTCTGGCTGGAAGGCCGGGACATCAGGCTGGAAGGCGTCTGGCTGGAAGGCCGGGACATCAGGCTGGAAGGCGTCTGGCTGGAAGGCCGGGACATCAGGCTGGAAGGCGTCTGGCTGGAAGGCCGGGACATCAGGCTGGAAGGCGTCTGGCTGGAAGGCCGGGACATCAGGCTGGAAGGCGTCTGGCTGCAAGGCCGGGACATCAGGCTGGAAGGCGTCTGGCTGCAAGGCCGGGACATCAGGCTGGAAGGCGTCTGGCTGCAAGGCCGGGACATCAGGCTGGAAGGCGTCTGGCTGCAAGGCCGGGACATCAGGCTGGAAGGCGTCTGGCTGCAAGGCCGGGACATCAGGCTGGAAGGCGTCTGGCTGCAAGGCCGGGACATCAGGC
The DNA here is from genome assembly GCF_037356315.1 of Lithobates pipiens. Classification (NCBI taxonomy): domain Eukaryota; kingdom Metazoa; phylum Chordata; class Amphibia; order Anura; family Ranidae; genus Lithobates; species Lithobates pipiens. The sequence goes on along the minus strand of NW_027507903.1, from coordinate 259,621,353 downwards.
TGGAAGGCGTCTGGCTGCAAGGCCGGGACATCAGGCTGGAAGGCGTCTGGCTGCAAGGCCGGGACATCAGGCTGGAAGGCGTCTGGCTGCAAGGCCGGGACATCAGGCTGGAAGGCGTCTGGCTGCAAGGCCGGGACATCAGGCTGGAAGGCGTCTGGCTGCAAGGCCGGGACATCAGGCTGGAAGGCGTCTGGCTGCAAGGCCGGGACATCAGGCTGGAAGGCGTCTGGCTGCAAGGCCGGGACATCAGGCTGGAAGGCGTCTGGCTGCAAGGCCGGGACATCAGGCTGGAAGGCGTCTGGCTGCAAGGCCGGGACATCAGGCTGGAAGGCGTCTGGCTGCAAGGCCGGGACATCAGGCTGGAACTCCGGCTCTGGCACTCCGGGCTGGGACAGATTGGTAGGTGTGGAGGCAGGTTGGGTTAATGGTATGATCATTTTGGTTGGGAAAAACTTTCGCTTTTTCTTTGGCTTAGCTACTGAAGCTCTGTAGGTGACTGCAGGACTGTAAATAAGGGGTGCAGCAGACTGGAAAGGAGGATTGTGATATGGCAGGGAAGAGGTACCAGTAGCTGGGGAAAGAACTTGTGGGTTTGTAGACAGTGGAGAGGAGGCAGGTGGGTTGAATGCAGGATAAGTACAGGGAGCAGAGACTGGATAGGAGTATTTGGTTGGGAGCAGCGTGTACTGGGCTGCAACTGAGGTTGACATGGCTGATGGGGAAACATACTTTTGGGTAGGCTCATACCTGATGGCAGAGGTGGATTGTTTGGCTGGGGCTGATTGCACCATGTCAGACCATGCTGAAAGTATGGGTTGTACAAACTGAAGTTTTAAGCCTCCCTGTCTAACCAAAGACTGAGCAGATACAATGCACTCAGCAATCACCTGTGGGGAACAGGCTGAGTAGTGTTCACAAAAATCAGCAGGATCATCTTCAAAAAGCCATACTAAAGATACAACCCGATTCATATCAAAAGGAGGAGTGAAATCATCACGGCCATCTGGGATACAGGGCAGGGCTAGCTCAGTACAGATCTTTATCAAAGGCTGCACCTCCCCAAACAATATATAACCCTGATCAACCAGGGAGTGAGCCAAACGCATAGCTGCAAACAACTGGTCACTAGACCATCCTTTCAAAGCCTGGCGGCAATAATCACCACTCTCAGATGCCAGCAGAGAAAAATAAATGATCTCATCAGCATTCATGTTTGCAACCAAACTGAAGCAAATGGTTCCCCTGTGCAGCCACTTCTGGTCAGGAATGGCCTTGGTATTCTGTCATGAACCAGATGTGACCAGAACTGTGTGACTGCGACGAAGTGAACCAGACACAAATAAGTGAAGGTAAATTTATTAAGCAAACGCATACAAATGTGAACACACCACCAATACAAACTAAGTGAACAAACTAACAACCAAACAGTGCAGATAAGCAAATAAACCAGTATAATGTAACAAAGGGAGTACCAGAATCGTAGTCAAGCCAGGCCGGGGTCATAAATAGGAGGTAGCAGAATAGGGGGACAAGGAGAAAGGGAACAGGTACAGGAGGCAGGATGCAGGGATGCAGGGATCAGGTAACAGGGATCAGGTAACAGGGATCAGGTAACAGGGATCAGGTAACAGGGATCAGGTAACAGGGATCAGGTAACAGGGATCAGGTAACAGGGATCAGGTATCAAACAGGCTGCAGGTCAGGGCTCAAGGACAATACCAAGGCGAAGTGTATATGAACTTGCCGGGTATTTATAATGGCTGCTGTCAGTCATGTGACGCCTGACTGCAGAGGGCAATACCTGCTCCATACTGCCAGGATCCCTCCGCTGGTGGACACCAGTACTGCGGACCAAAGATGACATAATTCCAGCAGGAGACACCTGCTGGTGGATCGCAGTACTGCATGCCAAATGATTGATAATACCAGCGGAGGGAACCTTTCCTGACAACAGCAGACACCAGGCAGGCCACCAGTCCTCTAGTGTAATCACACAAAAGGTATTCCCAAGCTGGAAATCCTGAGAGAGTCTATGTTGTGTTTTTTCAGAGTCTTTGAAAATAAATAAGCTCAGAGTACAAGCAGCTAGAACTGTCAGTTATGCCTTGTTTAAATCTAATTTACTGCTTGTTAAGAGTACATAGATACTTTACTGCTCACAGTCTGAACACAAGTGCACTTTAAGAAGTAAATAAATCCAATTTGACCCTATATGTCTCTCTTTCTCCATATAAATATTACTGTAATCATCTAGATATCTATCAGCTAGCAGATACATATATTTTAAAGTTCCAGACCCTAAAAAAATAAAATAAATGCCAGCAGCTAAAAATAATGTAGCTGCTGACTTTTAATATAAGGACACTTATGTCCAAGGATCCTACGATGTTGCCCCCCCCAAGCCAATTTATTCATCGCCTTGCAACATTGCAACTAAGGGACCTGGCAGTGAAGACTTCAGGCTAGTTCCCTACTGAGCATGCGCAAGTTGCGCTGCACTTTCCAAATGGCCCCATCATCTTCTAGAACACACACAGGTCACACAGGTCACAGAGGGCAGTGAGGGGGGAGGAGGAGAGGCCAAAGCAAATCTGGAAATGATGTGCCTCTCCGCAGTGAGGTAGAACGAGACTCCGCTTAGAGAACAATGAAAAAAGGTACAAAACGCAAAAAAAAAAAGATATCCAAAAACGAAAAGGTGGGGGGGGGGGGGGGGGGAGGGGACTCTGCACGATTGAGCTAAACCTAGTGTGACTTTAGCCTGGAACTCTGCTTTAAGTCTTTTTTTTTTGGATAGAGCCATGATGAACTGCAATAAACACGTGGACCAGTTACATGTGTATGCATGTCCAGTGGCACTTATAACACTTGTGTGCACTATATACAGTATACACTGAGGGAAGTGGGGATGAACTGTAATACCTTCATTTGGCCCAAGTTCATTAATTGACACAGTATTAATGTAGGGATCAAAAAACTGAACCACAGCTCATGACTAGGACACAGGCATCTGACAGTACCCAGAACTGTTCAAATATTAATGAGTCTGATGGAAGCTGCACCACTGAAATGGAAGGAAGGTAGGAGACACAGGCCACTGCATATGAGTGTAACCCTTCTTCTAATGCAGAGAATCAGACGTTGGAATATTTTTCTCCATTTTATTGGAGACTGACAGAGGGGCTTTAATGCTAACTGGCCTAACTAAGCTAAGTGAATATAAACGTTATATAGTTAACATGCTCTACTTCTTTTTCCATTGACCCCACTATCTGTTACTGCTATTGTTAGCACTGCTGGTCAATACTTTAGTTTGTGATGCTGATGCACAATGTCATTTGCATTATGCAAAAATCGAAATGACCCCAAGACAGTTTTGAGTAGTAGTAGCAGCAGTTGTGCAGTCTCTCTCCCTCTCCCTTACCCTGTACCTTATGCTAAACTGTCTACCTAGCAGAAGCCCCTACCTTCTCCCCTCTTCTTTTACAGCAGTGTTCAAAAAATGAATGGCATTCTGTTCTATGAAAAAAAAAAAATCACATGAAACTAAACTAATTATGAACAGCAAAAAGGACACTATAATCAGCTAATGCTGTGTGACAGAATTTGTCGGTCACAAAGTAAGCCATTTGATTACGTTTTGTAATGTGTTCCTCTTTGTGTGCAGACAAGGAATGCATGAATACAATAAGCTTGTTACAATCTAAGAATTTTTTTTCTTTTTCACAAATACAGAAAATGTAATAATTTTATTTTGTATTCTATGAAATGTGAATGTTTTAACTAACATATTGAATTATGTATTGAGTTCATGAAAGCCACATGATGCAAGAATAATGTGATAAACTGTAGGTCATGCATTTCAAAGCAGACTCAACTGGAGGTAAAGAAATAAACAGGCTTACATACTACTGTAAATCTAAAATGAGAGTATAAAACTCTGCTTTTTTTCTAAATATAACTACACAGGGCAGCATATATAGATCTGTCACTCATTCTTAAGACACATTCACACATAGTGATGGACGAACTTCCGACGGGACGTTTTGCAAACGCGAACCGCGAACACAGCCAAAAGTTCAGACCCCATTCACTTTAATGGCAGGCAAACCTTAAAAACCTCCAGACTTCCGGTTTCGGTGCTGTATGGAGTAGCTGTCCCCTCACACAGCTCCCGCAAACCAGCCTCAAAAACGGCATTTAAAACAGGCATTCTAGCCCGCAAAACCAACCGGCAGCCTTCCCCACAACACCGGCATCATGATGGACCAGTTTGTGGAAAAATCCGGGCCGCGATCGTACGCGACCGCCACTGCGCGGCAGGCCCAACCGCAAATTGAGGCCCCGGCTGCGGCCTACACAACTCCAGCCTGCGCGGCCCCTCCGGAGGAGACGGCGCCTTAAATTGAGGTAGGCGAACATACAGCTGCTCAGACAACCTCAAGGGAAACACCATCCCAGCAGTCCCCTGCCCCTCCACATCTGCCTGGCTCTGCACCAACACTATTTATGCAGCAACCCCTGATACCTCCGCCATTGCAGGACCATCATACTGAACTCTTGGCCCAGGCTGTAGCTGCTCTCCTCTCCCCTATGATTGCTGCCTCTGTGGAAAAGCTGTCAGCACAGGCATGCAAAAGATTCAAGCTCAATTAGGGGAACATACTTCTAGGTTAAATGAGGCTGAAAACCGTAGCTATAACCTTGAGGAAGAACTCTATCAGACACAGTCTCTGGAATAAGCCCAGGACAGAAAAAATAAATATGTGCAGATTGATGGAGTCAAAATTGTAATCTTTAATCTATACCAAAATTTTAATCTTTAATCTATACCAGTCCTTAAAAGGACCTTTGTGGGCCTAATAGTAGCTAGCTAGTAGCTAGTGAATTGCAGACTGTCCCTGCTCCAAAAACCAAACTGTCCCTACACTGGGAAATGACAGCTGCAGAATCGGTCAGCAGCACTGCATGCAGTGCACTATAATATGCTTTCTATATTTGAAAGAAAGTATATTATACGTGTATTACAACGCTATATACTGTACACCTATACCAGTCCTTAAAAGGACCTTTGTGGACCTAGTAGCTAGTGAATTGCCCCTGCTCCAAACACCAAACTGTCCCTCCCTACACTGAGAAACGACAGCTGCAGAATTGGTCAGCACTCAGCAGCACTGCAGTGCACTATAATATGCTTTCTATATTTGAAAGAAAGTATATTATAAGTGTATTACAACCCTAAGGATGAGCCGAACACCCCCCGGTTCGGTTTCGCGCCAGAGCCTGCGAACAGACCTAAACTTCGTGTGAACTTTAGAACCCTATTAAAGTATATGGGATGCGAACGTTCAAAATCGAAAGTGCTAATTTTAAAGGCTAATATGCAAGTTACTGTCCTAAAAAGTGTTTGGGGACATGGATCAATGCAAAAAAAAGTTTTAAAAACTGACATTTTTTCGGGAGCAGTGATTTTAATAATGATTAAAGTGAAACAATAAAAGTGTAATATTCCTTTAAATTTCGTACCTGTGGGGTGTCTATAGTATGCCTGTGAAGGGGCGCATGTTTCCTGTGCTTAGAACTGTCCCTGCACAAAGTGTCATTTCTGCAGAAAAAAAAGTCATTTAAAATCACTCGCTGCTATAATGAATTGTCGGCTCCCATAATACAGAGAACACTCATTGAAAGTCATTGATAAAAAATAAAATAAAAATAAAAAAGCGTGGGGTTCCCCCAAATTCAATTACCAGGGCCTTCAGGTCTGGTATGGATATTAAGGGGAACCCTGCGTCAAATAAAATAAAAAATTACATGCCCCTAAAAATCCATACCAGACCCTTTATCCGAGCACGCAACCTGGCAGGCCACAGGAAAAGAGGGGGGGGGAACGAGAGAGCGCCCCACCTCCTGAACCATACCAGGCCACATGCCCTCAACATTGGGAGGATGCTTTGGGGGTCTGTGACCCCTCAAAGCACCATGTCCCCATGTTGATGGAGACAAGGGCCTCATCCCCACAATCCTGGCCGGTGGTTGTCGGGGTCTGAGGGCAGGCGGCTTATCAGAATCTGGAAGCCCCCTTTAACAAGGGGACCCCCAGATCCCGCCCCCCCCCCCCTGTTTGAAATTTCACAAAGAAAGTGTAAAAAATAGTTAAATAAGACAAACACACTTTTGAAAAATTCCTTTATTAAAAATTAAAAAAAATAAAAAAAATAAAAAAAAGATTACAGCGGTGGTAATCCACTCTTGCTATCCAGTGACGGATGATCATCTCTCCGGGATCCAGCGATGGCTGATCTGATCCAGCGACGGGTGATTTCACATAAAACATGAGTTTGACTCGAACTCAAAGCTCATCCCTACTGTACACCTATACCAGTCCTTAAAAGGACTTTTGTGGACCTAATAGTAATAGCTAGTGATTAGACTGACTGTCCCTGCTCCACACAGCGTCCTTTCCCTACACTGACAAAAGACAGAATGTAAAATGGCCGCCAGATCAGGTCTATTTATAAGGTAGGGGGTATGTCCATGTGCTGAAATGCCTCAATTGTCTGTCCTGTACCCCATGATGGATGTGTCATGGGTTAAAGTTCTTCACAATGTAAACGAATATGTCCGCCGTGAACAGCTCCAGAAGTCCGCCGGTTTGGCGAATCGCGAACGAGCAAAGTTCGCCGCGAACCGCCCGCCGGGCGAATCGCAAGGCCATCTCTATTCACACATACTTAGCTAATATTTACATTCTAGTGTATTAACTCAAAATGTCATATTCCTGAAATGTGCCTGTATCATGTACTTGTACGAGAAAATATCCAGTTCTCTTTGTATTGCTTCCATTTTGTGAAATCCCGCCGTCCCTGCTCATCCCCTTGCGTTCCCATTAAAAACTGAGCAGGAGAGCAAACCATGGTCAGTTCTCTAGCTATGCTGGGAACTCAGTGTAATTGTCATTCAAAATGTGAGAGCACCAAAAGCTGAAAATTGGTCTGGTTAGGAAGGGGGTTTAAGTGCCCAGTGGTCAAGTTAAGTGTGCCTCTGCTCTTGGGGACCTTCTCAGGTTTGGAATCCCCTAAAAACAACCTGAATACAGTAGTAGTGAGTCAGTTATTGATCTCCAGTTGCATTACTTGAATATCTACTGCTATTCTGTGTTACCCTTTTCCACAGAAATATTGCAGTAAAGATAATTTCTGCGTTTTATCATAACATGTGTGGTTTCATTGGTCCTTGCACATACACTATTGTCAAGTGGCAAGAAGGGCACCAGAGTACGAAAAAAATGTTTCAGTCTCGGGGAGTGTAAGAGGACACGGGGCTACACAATGAGATTTTAGGAGAAGTGGTTTGAACTTAAGCTGCGTAGGGGGTTTTTCACTGTCAGGGCAATAAGAATGTGGAACCTTCTTCCACAATTAGTGGTGTCAACGGAGAGAATTTATATTTTTTTAAAACGTTTGGACATGCATCTTAGTGAACACAACATACACTGGTTATGGGAAATGATTATTGACACTGACACACAAACACCTACACAAGTTGAACTCGATGGACTATTGTCTTTATTCATCCTTACCTTCTACAGTATGTAACTCTACCTCAGCTGCAAAAATTCTAATGTTTACTGCTTGTATCTTCAAATATGTAGACTAGTCAGATGCTCAGGCACTGTAAGGGTGCCACACATAGTTTTTCTGCAGCTGAACCACAACTGCAAAAATTTCTAACGTTTACTGTAGTGTAAATTATTCTCCATATCTCCAAGTTTGTAACCTATTACAGTGATCCACCAAACTGTGCACATACTATCGAGCAACTGCAAAAATGTGGGGCTATTGTCTTTAAAATAATGCACTCTATTTAATAATTATGGATAAAACCTGCCTCTTAAGTTGTGGCCTAGCCAAGGTTCTTACCTACTGTCCAGCCACAGTACAATAAGTACTCTGTAGCAGTTGCAAATGTCAGGGCTGCCCACTGCTGCACAGCAAGTCACTTGGCAACTTCAACATGCATCCATACACAGGGAAACAATCCTGTGTATCCTTTGTTGTTTCATTGAAGGGATGATAACTTAGATGGGGTTAGGGATTCATGGAATGCCCAAAATTGACAACAGCACAAAATCCAGGGACAACTTCCTCCTCCTAGTTACAGCTCCTCTTCTTCCTCCTGCACAAATTTGATCCTTGTACAGTTCCGCTGAGTTCACTCCCTTTTGGAACTAACAGTCTTACAGGCTAGGAACTCTCAGCCCATTAAAAAGGAGCAAATGTGGAGTGAACTCATTTGCAAAAACTTCTGTTTCCTTGTAGACACTGATCCCAGTTCTACTGTTTGCAGAAATTCTAGCCCACGTGGCTGCTTCTTCTTCCCAGTCCTCCTGACTGACACTCTGCACCAGTCCTGTCCAACTGGGATTTCCCAGGGCAAGGTTGGATGAAGATTTAGCATACTGCCATCTTCAAGAGAGACCTGATACAGCTGGCAGTCTCACCCCTTGTCTGTCCCTGCACCGTGCTGATCTACACACTGTCCTTTCTCTCTGCTGCCTCTCCGGAACGGTTTCCTCCAACTCTGTCCTGTGGTAGGATCCTTCCGGGCCAGCCACCCGAGCTGGATAAAACCCGTCCCCAGCAGAGATCCCTCAAGGGCCACTGACTCTCTCAGCACTGCATCTCCATCTTCCACCGGACTCCCCTGCTGGCCTAGCTCATGTCTATTTAAGAGCTTCTTAGTTCCCTGCCAAGCCCCCAACCTAGGGATTGGCTAAGAGCCCCTAAATATGCAAGACAGCGCTCCTAGCCTCCGCCCACAAACTTTCAGAACATTCTAGAAACGGGGGGGGGGGGGGCACCGGAGAGCTGCCTAGAAGAGTCACCCAGCCCTGGCATCTAATAACCCTGACTCAAATTCAGTTACTCAGGTTCATCCCTGGGCCAGACTATGGTTTGCCTGTACTACCACTAGTAGCACACAAGAAGGCGCTACAAATATATACATAAAAAATATGTGAAATACAAAAAAAAACAGAATTATATGAAACACAATACAGAAATAGTGGGTATGTCCCACTAACACATGCAAAAATGTTCACTTCAGCAATAAGTGCAAATTATAAAGTCCTTATGGCATGTGAACCACTGGTGCCAGCAATCCTTGTAAATGCTTGTGCTCCACTACAAATGCAAACACTTTTTGATTAGTGGAACATCAGACCCCTTAGTTAAAAAAGTCCAAAGCTCCTAAAATTAAGCCACAGTAGTCATCTAATCACAGCAGACAGCAGACAATTCTGTTATGATGATGTACTGTTTAATAATAGTCAGTTGGGTGATCCCAGGACAGTTCTCACTCACATAAGTAGCCCCATATTGTCACAGAGAAAGAAGGGGACTATAGTGCCGTACCACTAAACACTGTCACTTTATTGAAACAGAAATGCTGGGAAGGTGTGGATGACAGGTAAATGTTTTTGCCAGCAACACTAGGTGCCTGTACTTTAAACTTGCAGAAGTTTTTTTCATGAGAAAATCTCATGCGTCCTCATCCAGCAACAATGCACTGAAATCATGGAGGCAAGCAGGACTGCAAGTAACATAAAAATACAATTGTTATGTTGCAAAGACCACTTCAAATCCTACTTTTCCATATTAAATTGTTGACAATATTTAAAACATCTGGATTTTCCTGCCATTGTTCTGACTTCCTTGGATTTCCTCAATTTTAAATTACCGCGTAACCTTACCGAACGTCCCTTGTTGCCTCTAATGTGTTTTCTTTAGCAATATGGTATGAAGAAATGATTTACAGTATGATGAATCTGATATTACCAAAGACAATAAAGCAGTTGCGTCATTCAATTAGGGCTCAGAGTAACTCTAGAGAATGCAATTGTCTTACAACCCAGTTATTAATCTTATCCAGTTCTCTGAATCTTGGATTTACATTCACCGGCCACTTTATTAGGGACACCTGTTCAATTGCTTGGTAACACAAATTGTTAATCAGCCAATCACATGGCAGCAACTCAATGCATTTAGGCTTCTAGACGTGGTGAAGAAGACTAACTGAAGTTAAAACCGAGCATCAGAATGGGGAAGAAAAGGGATCTAAGTGACTTTGATATGGTATGGTTTTTGGTGCCAGACGGGCTTGTCTGAGTATTTAACAAACTGCTGATCTACTGGAATTTTCACACACAACCATATCTACATATATATATATCAACCATATTTACAGAGAATGGTCCAAAGAAAAGAGAACATTTCCAGTGAGAGGCAGTTGTGTGGACGAAAATGCCTTGTTGATATCAGAGGAGAATTGGCAGATAAAAAGGCAACAGTAACTCCAATAACCACTTGTTAAAACCAAGGTATGCAGAATACCATCTCTAAACACAACACATCGAACCTTGAAGCAGATGGGCTACCGCAGCAGAAAACCACACCGGGTGCAACTCCTGTCACTCCTGTGAGCTAAGAACAGGAACCTGAGGCTACAATTTGCACAGACTCACCAAAATTGAACAAATGAAGATTGGAAAATGTGGCCTGGTCTGTTGAGTCTTGATTTCAGCTGCGACATTTAGAAGGTAGGGTCTGAATTTGGCGTAAAAACAACATGAAAGCATGGCTCCATCCTGCCTTGTATCAATGGTTCAGGCTGGTGGTGGTGGTTTAATGGTGTTGGGGATATTATCTTTGGGCCCCTTTGTACCAATTGAGCATTGTTTAAATGCCACTGCCTACCTGAGTATCGTTGCTGACCATGTCCATCCCTTTATGACTACAGTGTACCCATCTTCTGATGGCTACTTCCAGCAGGATAATGCACCATGTCACCAATCTCAAATCATCTCAAACTGGTTTCTTGAACATCACAATGAGTGACCACTGTACTCCAATGGCCTCCACAGTCAATCCAATAGAGGACCTTTGAGGTGTGGTGGATCGGGATACTCGCATCATGGATGTGCAGCCGATATAGCTGCAGCAACTGCATGATGCTATCATGTCAACAAGGACCAAAATCTCTGAGGAATGTTTCCAACACCTTGTTGAGTCTATGTCACAAATAATTAAGGCAGTTCTGAAGGCAAAAGGGGGTCCAACACAGTACTAGCAAGGTGTACCCAATATAGTGGCCGGTGAGTGTATATCTCAGTGCTACACAATGCTTTTGCAGTACTTTCTCAAAGACCACCTCTTGCAAGTAGCAGAGAAGTGAGATGTAGGTCCAGTGACAGGAGAACAATGGGAAGAGGCCTTTCAGTCTGTGGTGACTTGATCACTAAATGTGTGCCAAAAGCTGACTCAACTATAAGTTATTTTATGTGCTTATTATACTCTGCATAGATTGCATCTAATAGGTATCCTATTGGAGCCTACTTGTACTAGATGTAAAAGGGACCACGGGGATCTAATCTATCTTTTGTGGAGGTGCCCAAAATTGCATATGTAGCGCTGGTATCCTTTTCTTCTGATGTGTATTAGTAATTATAATGAAATTTTATGGACAGTTCTATAGCTTAGTGTTTGGCATCATCTAGCGGCCAAATACTGAACGTGAACTTAAATGATTTTTGGTTTTCAAGCATTGAACTATTTACAGGAAGTGACTGTCAGGCTGCATTCACACCTGAGCGTAGCGTGTTTGAACGTTTTTACTGGCGTTTTGTCGCGCGACAACGAGCGTTTTGTCACACTACAACGCGCGACAACGAGCGTTTTGTTACACTACAACGCGCGACAACGAGCGTTTTGTCACACTACAACGCGCGACAACGAGCGTTTTTTAACTTCGGCATTTTTTTTCAGCCAATAGAAAAAATATTTTTCATCTGCTTATTTTTTCTTGAGCAGATACAGCGTCAAAACGCCCGTAGAAACGCTCGTTGTCGCGCTAAACGCTCGAATCGAGCGTTTCCATTAGTTTCTATGGGAATGAAAACGCCCAAATCAGCCCAATTCGACAAAAAAGGGTCCGGAACTTGTTTGAGCTTCAGGCGTAGGGCTTCAGGCGACATGGAGTGGAGATGTGAACCATCTCCATTGAGAATAATGGATTTTTTCCCCTCCAGCGTTTTGTAGCTTCAGGCGTAGGGCTACAAAACGTTCAGGTGTGAACGGGCTGTTATTTACATTGGGGAGTTGACCCTTTACCCAGGATGCCAGGTGACCTACCCATGGACATCCTCTCTTGCACTGCATGTTGGGTAGCAGATACACATGACCTGCCTGTGAACGCATGGCCTGACTTGTGCAGAGGCCTCCCGGAGGAAGTGGCCCATTTCCCTTGTGGAAAGCAACCCTGCTCGGTTGTGTGAGTGACCTGAAGTGCCAGAGACACAGTGATCGGATTGAGATGATCCAGAGACACTCATTTGAGCATCAGACCAGGTCCACCTGTTGGAAGGGGATGGAGTGATGGAGCCGGCTGATGCAGAAGCAAGCTGCAAACACCGGACCAAAGTTACCATACCGAGCTTCCATTCCAGTTGTTGAGCGGGTTGCTACCCACCGTTTTCTAAACCTTGCACCTAGTCAGACTTATATACAGGCCTTGCTGGGATACTTAGTCCCACGGAGGAGGGGTATAGAAACTGATACTAGGCAGGCATAAGGCCTACTTACTATCATACCTCAAGCATTGTACTATATTTATGGAAGCAACAATAGGATCATCCTTAATTCAACTTTAACAGCTTTAACCTTGGATTACAAATTTATAAGGAGTTATCATTGCTAGTGAAGATCAGAAGATAAAGACTGAGTACTTTAAGTGAGATCTCACACATAGCTGTAAAAGTAGGGAGAGCTCATATGTATATATATATATATATATATATATATATATATATATATATATATATATATACAGTATTTATTGGCGTATAACACTCACTTTTTCACCATGAAAATCGGGTGCAAATAGCGTGTGCGTGTTATACGCCAATACAAAAAATTTTCCTGAAACTTCCCTCTTAAAATTAATGTGCGTGTTATACACCTGTGCGTGTTATACGCCGATAAATACGGTGTGTGTGTATATATATATATATATATATATATATATATATATATATATATATATATATTGTTTGTAACTGTTTTATCAATGTTCGTTTGTCCTGTCAATCTATGTTGGATGACAGTACAATTGCTGTAATCAGCGATTTACAAATATATATAGTAAAATATACTTTGGTTAAGTACCTCGTTGTGTGGAGTATTGTTTTCTCCCAGCAGGTGGAGCCAGTGGATCCTGAGAGGACAATACAGGTATATTGTGATATATTATATTGTACTGTATTGTATTGCACCACAGCTGTGTCAAGTGCAGGCCCAAATCAAATCAGCCGCTCCTTCGAGCGCCAGTGCTACACATACATTTTGGAAATGGTGGGTAACACGATCAACTCAGTGGGATTGATTTCAGTGGCGGCCCTTCCATTGAGGGCACATGGGTGCCACCCCCTCTCTCCAGCCACCCCCCTATATATATGTATCATGGATAGATTCAGGCATAGCATGAATCTATCCATGGTCATCGCTGCCAAACCCTCTTTAGGTGTCTGGCCCCTTTTTAGACCCCACGCATCTGAATTACAGTGGTGGGGGGGTGTTTTTTTTTTTGAAGCACCTGATTAGAGCCATAGGCTCTAATAGGCTTCAAAAAAGGTGGAGTCCACCCAGACGTGTTCGAAAAGCGAATTAATATTTGCTTTTCTAACACTGAACTGCCTCTCAGACAATCAGGAGGGACGGGTCTAATACCCATCACCTGATTGGCTGAAGGCACAAGTGATCCCATTGATCGCCTCGAAGAAGGCAAGACGAGACGCATGAAGGACATAGCAGCCACCGCCTGACCCGTGCTACCCGTCACGAGTGGGCAGGTGTCATAGTGGCTGCATATGATAGGGCACAGTTGACTGCATATGATGGGCATAGTGGCTGTATATGATGGGCACAATGGCTGCATTTGCAGGGCACATTTGGCTGCATATGATGGGCATAATTGGCTGCATTTGCTGGGCACAGTTGGCGGCATATGATAAGCACAATTGGCTGTATATGATGGGGCACAGTGGCTGCATTTTCTGGGCACAGTGGCTGCATATGATGGGCACATTTGGCTGCATATGATGGGCATAATTGGCTGTATGTGATGGGGCACAGTGGCTGCATTTGCTGGGCTCAGTTGGCAACATATGATAAGCGAACCACGAACGCAGCCAAAAGTTTGCGAACCGCAAAGTTCACGGCGGACCCCATTGACTGTAATGGCAGGCGAACCTTAAAAACCTACAGGTCATATTTTAGGCCACAAAATACTTACTATCTGTGCACACATAGTCCCACAACATGGACACTGACATAACAAAAGTATTAAGTGAATCTGGGATCGACAACAACAAGCATTCTTTTTTATCTGTGACATTTTTACAATTCAGGAGCGCAATGAAGGCCATGGAGGAGAGGCAAGATCAGGGCAGGCTATGAAGGGGGTGCAGGAGATTATCAGTGCCACAGTCAGGGAAGCGCAGTCCTGTGCCAGTGTCCCAGTGTGCCAACCTGTGCTTGAGCCCCTCCCTCTGCCCGGCCCTTACCCCCACCTATGCAGGGCTCCACTGCAGTGGTCCGGTGGTGCCAGTCCAGTGCTGATCCCCAGCCATGGCACTGGCACTGCCTGCTGATTGGCTTCTCCGCTGCTATCTCCCTCACTGTCTGAAACCAGCACCGCGATAGAGACTGAGCACTGACACCAGCACCGTGATAGAGAGCACTGACACCAGCACCGAGATATAGAGCACTGACACCAGCACTGAGATAGAGAGCACTGACACCAGTACCCAGATAGAGAGCACTGACACCAGCACCATGATAGAGAGCACTGACACCAGCACCGTGATAGAGAGCACTGACACCTGCACCGAGATAGAGAGCACTGACACCAGCGCTGTGATAGAGAGCACTGACACCACACCAGCACCGTGATAGAGAGCACTGAGATCACACCAGCACCGAGATAGAGAGCACTGACACCACACCAGCACCGTGATAGAGAGCACTGACACCAGCACCGTGATAGAGAGCACTGACACCAGCACCGAGATAGAGAGCACTGACACCAGCACCGAGATAGAGAGAGAGCACTGACACCAGCACCGAGATAGAGAGCACTGAGACCACACCAGCACCGAGATAGAGAGCACTGACACCACACCAGCACAGTGATAGAGAGCACTGACACCAGCACTGTGATAGAGAGCACTGACACCACACCAGCACTGTGATAGAGAGCACAGACACCAGCACCGAGATAGAGAGCACTAACACCACACCAGCACCGAGATAGAGAGCACTGACACCACACCAGCACCGAGATAGAGAGCACTGGCACCACACCAGCACCAAAATAGAGAGATAGCACTGACACCAGCACCGATATAGAGAGCACTGACACCAGCACTGAGATAGAGAGCACTGACACCAGCACCCAGATAGAGAGCACTGACACCACACCATCACCGAGATAGAGAGCACTGACACCACACCAGCACCAAGATAGAGAGAGAGCACTGACACCAGCACCGAGATAGAGAGCACTGACACCAGCACTGAAATAGAGAGCACTGACACCAGCACCCAGATAGAGAGAACTGACACCAGCACCATGATAGAGAGCACTGACACCAGCACTGTGATAGAGAGCACTGACACCAGCACCGAGATAGAGAGCACTGACACCAGCACTGAGATAGAGAGCACTGACACCAGCACCGAGATAGAGAGCACTGACACCAGCACTGTACAAGGAAGTGAGCCAAAAGGTAGAAAAAAGGTCTGTGTGCTCGATTAAATAAATCATTTATAGAGTTATGCATATACATGGTCTACTAGTCACATGTGTTGAATTCCTCCGAGATCCATGCCTCATTCATTTTTATAAATTTGAGGTAGTCAACACTGTCGTGAGCTAGGCAAGTGCGCTTATCGGTCACGATCCCCCCTGCTGCGCTGAATGTCCTTTCGGACAGGACACTGGACGAGAGGCAAGCCAACAGTTCCATTGCAAATTGGGCAAGCTCTGGCCAGAGGTCAAGCCCAGTAGTTCAGGGGTTCATCACTCCTCAGAGCGTCCACATCAGCCGTTAACCCGATGTATCAGACACTTGTCGGTCTAGGCGTTCCCTGATGCTGGATCCGGATGAGACCTGTCGATGGGTCAGCTGAAAGAATTACCTCATATCAGAAGTCACCAACACATCTTCAAACCGCCCTCTTCTTGCAGGCGCTGTTGGATTGGTATCCGCCACTCTTTCTCTGGGAGTGGGAATTCCTCCTCTGCCAGCGCACCCAAAAGCAGAATGCAGCATTTCTCGAAGCAAGGCCTGGAAGTGCTCCATTCTGACAGCCCTTTGTGACGGTGGTAACATTTCCGCCATTTTGTGTTTGTACCGGGGGTCTAAGTACGTTGTCACCCAGTACTGGTCCTTGATCTTAATGCTTTTTATACGGGTTCCCTGTTAAAACACTGGAGCATGAAGGCCCCCATTTGTACTAAACTGGAAGCGGTGTGGTGGCCTTGCTCCTGCTCATCATCCAGGATAATGTCGTCCTCCTCATTCTCCTCTGCCCATCCACGCACAACAACAGGGATCCCAGAAAGGTTTAAAGCATGTTCTTCTTGCTCCTCCTCATCCGCCCCCGCACCATCCTCCTCTGACTCCTCTTCAGACTCCTGTTTTTGACTTGTCTCAGATAGAGTAGCCCTCCCCGGGAATTCATCCAGCATTGCGCCTTCCTCATCTTCCTGCTCCTGCTCCTCCACGGCTTGATCAATGACATGACGCAATGCAGGCTCCATAAAGAAGGCATAAGGTACGATGTCACTGATGGCGCCATGGCTGCGACTGACCAGTTTGGTGATCTCATCAAATGGCCGCAGAAGTCTGCATGCGTCACGCATGAGCAGCCACTGGCGCGGTGAAAAAAAACCAAGCTCCCCAGAACCTGTTCTGCCGCAGAGTTCGTACGTAGTCGTTAACTGCACGTTTCTTCTGGAGCAGCCTATCAAGCATATAGAAGGTTCCGTCGTGTCGAGCAATCGCAAATAAGACATCTGACCGGCAGATTGTGTCACCGCTGAATGTCAGCAAGGCGAGCCATGGCCGTCTAAGATCTTCTGAAATGGGCTGAGATTTTCCTTGCCTGCTGCAAGATGTCCTGGACCCCAGGGTATTGGACAACGAATCACTGCATGACCAAGTTTAAGACGTGTGTCATGCATGGCACGTGTGTAATTTTGCCCTGTTTCAATGCGCTAAGCAGATTGGCACCATTGTCACACACCACTTTACTAACTGTCAAATTGAGCGGTGTTAGCCACTGATCTGCCTGTGAACGCAAAGCTGAAAGGAGTGCAGGGCCAGTGTGGCTCTTGGCTTCCAGGCACAACAGATGCAGCACAGCATGGCAACGTCTCACCTGGCATGTCAAATAGGTTCTGGGGAGCTCGGGCAGCACAGCGGAAGAAAGGCGAGCAGTGGAATAGGAGGAGTCAGCTGAGGAGGAGAGGGAGGAGGATGGAGTAGGAGGAGGATAAGAAGAGGCAGGCCTGCATGCAATCCGTGGCTGTAAAACCAAATCTACACGGGTGCCACGGGTTACATGTTTGACGGCCATCAGAAGGTTCACCCAGTGGGCAGTAAAAGTTATATGCCTTCCCTGCCCGTGTTTGCTAGACTACATGTCTGTGGTCAGATGTATCTTGGCACCGACACTGTGTGCCAGAGATAAATTCACTTGCCGCTGAACATGGCCATATAGATGCCCTTCTGTGAGAAATACTTCCTTCCTGGGACCTTCCATTGTGGTGTTCCAATGGCCACAAATTTTCAAAAGGCCTCAGAGTCCACCAGTTTATATGGCAGTAGTTGGCAGGCTATCAGTTCTGACAAGCCAGCCGTCAACCGTTGGGCAAGAGGAATATCCGGCGTAATTTTTTTTACGACCGAAAATTTGGCCCATGGAAGCCTGCCTTTTTGCAGAAAAACATGAGGACGGCATGATGGAAGGTGGAGTGGAGGACAATTGTGAGGAGAAGGAGGAGAAGTAGAAGACGAGGCTGGATGGTGAGATCCTGGAGTGTGGCTTTGTGGGTTCCGTTGCTCCCACTGGGCTCTGTGATGGCTGCTCATGTGTCTTCTTAAGGCAGTCATCCCTAGGTGAGTGTTGGGCTTACCGCGACTTATGCGTTGACTGCAAAGATTGCAGATGGCAACACTATTGTCAGCAGCGGACACGTTAAAAAAAAGCCCACACTGCCATGTGCCAGCGTCCTGGGAGCACCAGATGTGACCGCACATGGTTGATGCCTCGCTCCTGATACATTAGCAGTCTGCTTTGTCCCTCCTGTGCAATCTTAGTTTCGCCTGCTTCTCCTCCCTATCTGCTGGTCCATATCTCCCTCTGAACTCCCCTCCTATTCCTCTCTTGTGGGCACCAACATGACATCACTAGACACGTCATCATCAACGTCACCTTCCTCACCGCTATAATTAGAGATCTCGGAGTAGGCAGCAACAGCGGGGACCAACCTCCTCCTTGGGCTGATCTGGGTACTGTCGTCGGACTAGTGAGTGGCGGTTGTAGCTACCTCCTCTTCCTGATCCAATGCCAAGAATGGCTGCACATCGGAAATGTCTTTTGATGGATCGGAAAATAATTCCTGTGACTCAAGTGGAAGGTATATGGTGGTGGTGTTGTTGGTGGTAGTGTCTTTGGGGGTGCACACAGCAGAGAGTGAAGAGGGTGCAGATCGAGAAGATGAGGAGGGTGCAGAAGAGTTAGCCCCTGTACATACGGTCGGAGATTTCCACAACCAAATCCGTCGGATTTTGCCCGTCGGATTTTGTCCGTCGGATCTTGTCCGAAACTGTTGCATACACACGGTCGGACAAAGTTGGCGAAAAATCCGATCTTTCAGAACGTGATGACGTAATTTAGTTACAATGGGACTACATTCAGGCTAGTAGCCAATAGCTTTGATGTAGGAATTTGATCTGAGCATGCGTGGCACTTGGTCCGATCAAAATTCTCTACACATGATCGGAGTATGTCCGACAGGCCCAGTTGGTCGGGAAATATTTCCAACATGTTGGAAAATTGGGTCCGACGGATATTCCGACGGAATCAGTCCGATGCATACCACACACAGTCGGATTATCCGATGACACTGTCCGATAGGACACATTCCGTCGGATTCTCCGACCGTGTGTACAAGGGCTTAGGCTGAGTGAGCCACTCAACCAAGTCTGGTGCGTCCTTTGACGTAATTGCAAGCACCTTCTGCAATTTGCCACTTTGGCTCAAGTCTGTTGCTCCTGCCCTACTCTACCACCCCTGCGGAAGGGCCTGCCTCTTCCACTGCCTGTCATTTTTAAATGATCCTGTGACAAAAGTCTCTAGAGAAGTGCACTATGTATGTGGAAGAAGGTATATAACACCCCGCTTCAATCTGTCTTTTGTGAGGGCCACTGGTCTATCACACCAGTTATATTACTTTTTTTTTTATCGCTGCAGAACCACTCAGCAGTCACAATGCTGCACAGTGGAAATGCACTATACTATGCTTTCTATATGTGCAAGTATTTTATACGTGTAAAGCCGACAAGGACCCGGGTCTACACACGGAGACTGCGTCGGATGAGACCTGCAGACTACCGGTGAGGCGCCTGTACGGCACCACTAACACCCCAAATGTTAAAGGCTGTTTTTAAATTGTTTTAATGTAAGCATATTATGCAAGGGGGGCAGGGATTTTGTTGAACCCTAAATAAAAGGTATTACACTATATGAGACCCCTTGAATCTTTTGCATGTCTACTATCAATGTGAGAGCAATCAGCGGGATACACAGAACCACACAGAGGAGTTCCACATAGTGGAGATAGGCTCTTAAGTGACGGGAGTCTGGTAAGCTGCCATCTATATATATACTCACGGAGGTGGAACAGCACATGGTGAAGGTGTAGGACCATAACCACGCATATCCAGATATTTTTTGAAGATTTAAACGAATATGAAGGACTGCATTCACTGATGTGGAATAGTGTGCTCTCAGCTTTTAACCCTTTGTCTGTGGACATAAACTCTGATAAAAGACTTATTGGATGTAAAAATACTACATGTTCAGTATAGATAACTATTGATTACATGGAGATGTGGTATTAGCGCTGTTAGTGGTTGGATTTGAATTTTCAGGTTAACCACGTTGTTTGTTTTTATGTATGATAAGGTTTATTTTATAACGGCAGCTAAATATTAAGAACCATTCCTTAAAAGGACCTTTGTGGACCTAGTAGCTAGTGATTTGCAGACTGTCCCTCAGTCCCTACACTGATAAAAGACAGATGCAGAATCGGTCAGCAGTCAAGTATAATAGGCTTTCTATATTTGAAAGAAAGTATATTATACGTGTACAACCCTATATACTGTACACCTATACCAGTCCTTAAAAGGACCTTTATGGACCTAATAGTAATAGCTAGTGATTAAACTGACTGTCCCTGCTCCACACAGCATCCTGTCCCTATACTGACAAAAGACAGCTGCAGAATCGGTCAGCAGTGCACTCAGCAATCAGCAGCACAGCAGTCAGCAGCAGTGCACCAGAACCAATATGTGCCTTTGCTTAGGATAACCTCCGCCCGTTAACCACGCAAATAAAAGGCGCTTAGCATTAAAGAATATGCTTTCTACCTGGGAGTTGTGGAATTTAAGCAGCTGTTCTAAAAGGTATTAAATCAATAAAACCGCTAAAAGGTATTAAATCAATAAAACCACTAAAAAACATTAAACAAAAATCTGCGAGGTGGATGGATAAATCAATTCACCCGTAGAAAAAACAGCGCATAATATTCAAATAGAATAATGGACCTAATTGTAATAGCTAGTGATTAAACTGACTGCCCCTGCTCCACACAGCGTCCTGTCCCTACACTGACAAAATACAGCTGCAGAATCGGTCAGCAGTGCACTCAGCAATCAGCAGCACAGCAGTCAGCAGCAGTGCACCAGAACCCTATATACTGTACACCTATACAAGTCCTTAAAAGGACTTTTGTGGACCTAATAGCTAGTGATTTGTGTCACTACAGTCTGTCCCTGCTCCACACAGCAACCTCTCCCTACACTGACAAAAGACAGAATGTAAAATGATCGCCAGATCAGATCTATTTATAAGGTAGGGGGAATGTCCAATTGTCCATTTGCTGAAATGTTTCAATTGGCTGTCCTGTACCCCATGATGGATGTGTCATCATGAGTCAAAGTTCTTTCACAATGTAAACGCACATGTCCGCCATGCGAACATCGCCAGAAGTCCGCCGGTTTGGCGAATCACGAACACGCAAAATTTGTCCGACCGCCGGGCGAACCGCAAGGCCATCCCTACCAGTAACCCAGTGGGAAAGGTCTCCAAGTCTGCTCTTGCCCCTAGATATTCCTGCACCATATAATGCAGATGCTGTCAATGGTTGCTTAAACCTAACAGCCCTGGGTGCTCAGGACTAAAGATTGTTTAAAAGCATCGGTCAACCAGCCACCTTCTCCACTGCTCTTTCTCTAACCGAACGAAGCCTCAGAAACACGCTGTCATTACAAGGTAAGGCAACCAAACAAAATATTATTATTATACAGGTTTTTTTTTAGTGCCAACAGTTTACACAACACTTTACAACTTGAGGGTAGACAGTACAAATACAATACACTTTAATACAGTAGGAATCTGAGGGCCCTGCTCGTTAGAGCATTCAATCTAAGATATGGATATAACTACTCTAATGCCCCATACACACGATAAAAAATTCCGTCTGAAAAAACTTGGATGGTTTTTCCGATGGAATTCCACTCAAGCTGGCCTTGCAAACACACGGTCACACAAAAGTTCTCTGAACTTTCGAGTGTCAAGAACGCGGTGACATACAACACTACAATGAGCCGAGAAAATTAAGTTCAATGCTTCCGAGCATGTGGCGAATTGTTTCTGAGGATGCGTGATTTTTTGAGCGTCCGGATTGCATACAGACGAACACATTTTCAGATAGGAACTTTTTCTGACCGAAAAATAGAGAACCTGCTCTCAGTCTTTTGCTGGCTGGAATTCTGCTAGCAAAATTCTGATGGAGCATACACACGGTCAGAAATTCTGACCAAACGCTCGCATCTGACTTTTGCTGGCAGAATTTGTGATCGTGTGTATGTGGCATAATACGTGGTTAAAAATACAAAAACATTTGAAAGTGTATAATGCCTTTAAAATAATATGACTGTGTACTGTACTGTGCAGAGTGTGCAGAGATGCTGTAAAATTGTTCCGATTATCAGGAGCAGTCATTTGATTTTTTTCTGTACGTTAGAAAATGTGACATGCAGAAAGAAGAGAAAAGAGCTTTTACGCTTGTTTTTAAGGCATGTGGTTAAATTGGGAAGATTCAATAAGCATGACAGACATATGCTTTACTACCCATTATTCTAAAACAAATGCCAGTCTATGACCACCATAAGACAGGCGACCTGATAAATTGTGCATGTTGCTAACATCAATAGATTGACCTAAGTGAGAATATGTCTGATCTCTATTAGCAAGAACCATACAAGGAAAGGATTAAAGATGTACAATGTGTCACTGGAATGCTACTTTCCCTGAAGCAAATCCTAAAAAGTCAGTCTGTTTTATTTTAAAAGCAGCTGCTCAAGAAAAACTAAAAACTAAGTGATTACAATCTGAAACTTACTACTGCAGAGTTTTACCGTATCTGTAATTTTTCAGTATAATCTGCAGAATTTATTTCCTTCCTTAACCACTTCAATACAGGGCACTTATAAACCTTCCTGCCCAGACCAATTTTCAGCACTGTCGCACTTTGAATGACAATTGTGTGGTCATTCTACACTGTACCCAAACAACATTTTTATAATTTTGTTCCCACAAATAGAGCTTTCTTTTGGTGGTATTTAATTACCTCTGGGATTTTTATTTTCTGCTAAACAAATAAAAAAATAAGACATTTTGAAAAAAAAAAAACGTTTTTTGATTTTGTTTCTGTTAACAAAACGTATTTCTAAATAAGGAAGTATTCTTCTTCACTGATGGGCACTGATGGGGCTCCACTGATGGGCACTGATAAGGAGGCACTGATGGGCACCGATGAGGTGGCACTGATGGACACTGATGATGGGCACTAATATGTGGCACTGATATGCAGCACTGATGGGTACACATAGGCGGCACTGATGGGCACTGAAAGGCAGCAATGATAGGTGGCATGGATGGGCACTGATAGTCAACATCGATGGGCACTGATAGGTGGCACAGATGGGCATGGATGGGCATGCACTGATATGCATCCCTAGTGGTCCAGTGTGGGTATCCTTGGGGGGGCTGTGCTGATAATCAATCAGCACAGACCCCCCCTGTAGAGGAACAGCCTCTGTTTTATATATATATATATATATATATATATATATATATAAATACATATCCCCAATTTTGTAGACACTATAAATTTTGCGCAAGACAATCAATATACACTTACTGCGATTTTTTTAACCAAAAATATGAAGAAGAATACATATTGGCCTAAACTGATAAAGAAATATTTTTTGGGGGATTTTTTTCAAAGAAAAAAGTAAAAAATATTGGGTTTATTTCAAAATTGTCGCTTTTTTTTGTTTATAGCGTAAAAACGAAAAACCGCAGAGGTAATCAAATACCATCAAAAGAAAGCTCTACACCTCTGCGTAATTGTCAGTTAAAGCTACGCAGTGCCGTATCCCAAAAAATGGCCTGGTCAGAAAGTGGGTAAATCCTTCTGGGGCTGAAGTGGTTAAATAAAAAACCCATGTAAATCCATCATGAATCACAACGCCCGCCACCACCGCCAACCCGAAAAAGAAAAAAAAAATCGCTCTGCTGTCAACCCGAATGCCTGGCTTGCCGTTCGACAGTTCTTACTGTATACAAGTAAGGGCAGAGCCACCTGGCGAGATCACCTGGTGGCACTGCCCCTTGTGACATCACTGACCCAGCATGCAACTGTACATGGTGTCACAAGGGGGGTGGTGCCACCAGGTAACGAACACCAGGTGGCTCTGCTCTGTACCCACTATATATAAGAACTGTGAAATGGCAAGCCAGGCATTCGACACTTTGTCTTAGTTGCCAGCGGAGCGTTTTTTTTTTTTCTTTTACCGGGTCCAGCAGTGGTGGCAGAGTCAAGATTGACAATGGATTTACATTGGGGGACATTGTTTTTATTTTTTTAATAAAGGAATTGTTAAAAACTGTTTTATTACTTTTTGACACTTTTTTTGGTGAATGGGTAGGGATACTATGTATCCCATACTCATTCACATAGGGAAGGGCCAGGATCTGGGGGCCCCATTGTTGAAGGGGGCTTCCAGATTCTGATAAGCCCCCTGCCCACAGACCTTCACAACCACCAGGGTTGTGTGGATGAGGCCCTGCCCAAAAGCACTCACCCCCCCCCCATGTTGATGGCATGTGGCCTGGTATAGTTTGCCCCCCCCCCATTTGCTGGGCTGCATTCTCTCATAAGGGTCTGGTGTGGATTTTGGGGAGACCACTTTCTTTCACTTTTTAGTTGCCATAAATATATATTTTTTTTATTCAGCTGTCAGTGGGGAAGCTCATTGACAGCTGATGACTCATCGGTTGTTAAGTACACTGTGACCAGATTCCCAGCCCGCCCCTTACCAATCAGCTATTCACTGCACCCTGATTGGGTAAAGCTTTGTCCAATCAGGACTTAGAATGCACTGTTAAGGGCGCAGTGCATTGCTGGGCATTCAGTGGGACGAACATCTGCCAAACGCCCTGGAAATTCGGGTATTCGCCGAGCGAGAGAACAGGCAATGTTTGCAAACAAACTTTTGCTTGGCTCCAACCATTTACCCAGCTCTAGTACCAGGCATAATAACTGGCACTGTGAAAAAGCAGCATTTATTACACACAAATAGCAGCCTAAACTATTCATGTCCAGTAAAAAGATCACCCTCTCTCAAAAATATTAGGGATAGTTATAAAGCAAGTCTTGACAGAACCAAAGACAAGTCTAGGGCAAACCAGTCATTCCTCTTTTTGGAAAATATTTCTCATATGTTTTGTGTGGTTTTAAAACCCCAGCACTTGCATTCCTGGACTGCTAACTGCACCATTTGTACAAATATATCAGACAGGACTGAGCCAATTATGTAAGAATAAAAGACAGTGTTATACTTAAAACACATTTGGTCACAGGTGTGTTTTATTCCAATGCAGTTTTATTTCAAGTACCAGAAGAGAGAATTTATAAAATAAGCTGCAATCTTTTAGTAAATCCTACCTATAATTTTTTTCGTTGTTTCAGTTTAACAATGTCTCACCAAGTGGCAAAACTGATAAATGTTCCTTACTATTGCTATATTCCACAGTTGTACTCAAGGGTAGTCAAATATATACTGAAAAATCTAAATTACTCTTTTCTCTATAGCTCCTTTCTGATGTTCTCCACTTTTCAAATACAGTAGATTCCATTGAGAACCGCTGTATCTTTATGGTTGTAATTCAATACCAGATTTCAATGGTTTTATAAATAAAAGCTTAAATACTGAGGGTGAGGGGAGCACTATTGTTACAAACTGGAGGGGCAAAAAACTGACGAGTTTTTTACTTAAAAAAATTACATCCAAAGAATTACCTGTTATACATAAAACTTAAAAATAAAACTGACACATTCAGGTTACACAAAAGTCTAATTTATCAAAGAGTGAAAAACGTGGAAAACCAAGATCTTATTTCCATTTTTTTACACTTCTAGATGAAAGCTGTGTCATGGTTGAAGTAATACATGAAAAATAAAATAAAATGATCTGCTAAACACAAGCACTTGACTTACATTGCCATACCTTGAAAAAATGTTTTTCTACAATTTCACATTAAGTTTGAACAACACAACAGATATCTAATGCCACGTACACACGACCAGACTTTTTGACAGCAATTCAATCGTGTGTGGGCTCCATCGTCCTTCGCTGTCCAAAAATCCGACGGACTTTAGAAATAGAACATGTTTTAAATTTTCTCGCCGGAACTCCACCGGACCCAGTTCCTAGCGGGAAACCCATTCATCTGTATGCTGGTCCGACGGACCAAATACGACGCAAGGGCAGCTACAGCACCTGTCCGCGAGAATGTTTCCAGTGCGATCCTATCATGCTGGTTCTCGGCTGCAGAGTACTGTACATCTCGTGCTCACTGCAATAGGAAAATGCATGCCAGGGGACTGTGACGTCATAAGGGGCAGGATCACCATCCCATGCTTATATAAGTCATTGCGTACCATGTCCACAACATTACAGCAGGAGAGAGCGTTGTGTCAACATCGGAAGAACAGAAGAAGGAAGAAGAAGACGACGAAGGAGAAAACCGGGCCACCGCTAGCAAAAGAGGAGAAGATAGCTGAGGAGCCCGGGAGAAGAATCGGAGAGCGGGAGAAGAGGCCAGAGAGCGGGCGAAGAACCGGAAAGCATGGACAAGTCGGAAAAGACCACCAAAGTCAGAAGGCGACCCCCGAAGTTGGAAGAAGACTGCCTAATAAATTACTTTAAAAACCTGTCTAGTGTGTTTTCTTATTGACACTTTTTCCACCAGGTGAATGGTTAGGGGTACGATGTAGGGGGGGCCGGGATCTGGGGGTCCCCTTATTAAAGGGGGCTTCTGGATTCCGATAAGCCCCCCGCTGCAGACCCCAACAACCACTGGCCAGGGTTGTCGGGAAGAGGCCCTTGTCCTCATCAACATGGGCCCTATGCACCCCCCTTCCCCAAAGCACTCACCCCTCATGTTGAGGGCATGCGGCCTGCTATGGCTCAGGAGGGGGGGGGGCGCTCGCTCATCCCCATCTCCTTTCCTGACTGGCTGGGCTGCGTGCTTGGATAAGGGTCTGGTATGGACCTTGCGGGGACCCCCACGCTGTTTTTTCGGCATAGGGGCTTCCCCTTAAAATCCATACCAGGCAACAGGGCTCGCAAGGTGTCAATCTTGCCGATAAAAGCGGCGAGATTGACTTCCTTTCCTAGTCCCGTCGTAACTCATCATGTTCAAAATGAACAGACTTTAGTCCATGTGTGGGCAAGTCCGTTCATTTGGAAGTCCGTCGGAACTCCGTCGGGAAGACCGGCAGACCTAGTCTGCCAGAAAGTCAGGTCATGTGTGGGCAAATCCGTTCATTCGGAAAGTCTGTCGGAACTCCGCCAGAATTCGGCAGGAAGTCAGTTGGACCTAGTCTGCTGGAAAGTCTGGTCGTGTGTACAGGGCATAACACTGACCTAAAAAAGGGAGACAGGAGATTTTGCTTGTGTGTTTACCCAGAACTGTAGAATCAACCATACCTGGATATGGAATATGAAACCAAGGTGAATTGATTATGGCATCAGTGTTAATATCAGTCCGAGCAGCATATCCATAATTTACTGGGTCTCTTGGGAAAATGTTGCAGTACGTCAAAATGTAACAAATCAGCCATGATAAGCACATTCCTATTAATACCTTGAAAGAGTTTGAAAGTGACATTTTAATTCTTTCTTCTTCTTACAATGTAAAAACAGTAATTATAGACACTTGCAGCAAAATAGTATGGAATTTGTTCATTTTTTAATTTGGCCAAATAAATCTACACTGTTTTCAATCGTCCTTTCATGTGTACAGGAATCCCATATTTATTCAGAATGAGCAGGCAATACAGATAACAATTCCAGTCGTTGTTTGTGTTGTTTGTAAGTATGTTATTGTGTTTGAATTTTAATAAATATCTGTGGTTGTAACGCACTAGGCGGTTGTATCCTCCTGTGTGTTTTTGCAGTTTGTTGAAGATTCCACAATCTGAGGAGAACTGCAGTAGATTTACCCCTGTGTGAGCGTAGGAGTGTTTGAACTTTTATGTGAAAGTAAACACAGGCTCAAATTATTAAATTAATAATAAACTTCTTAGAATATCATACCCTTTGTGTGAAGCCAGTGATGTAACTATTGCCTAACTCAAGTTGTCACCATTTTATGGGTACACGCACATTTAGGGCTTGACATATTGGGTATGATAGGCAACTTCGTTTCAACTTTGTTTACATTTTTCCCAAAATATTGAGTTATATATTGTGTTTGCATGTCATAAAATGAGCTTAAGCATATTGTTTACTGAAAATGTGATAAAGAGTTGACATAGAAAAAGGTCAAATACCACCATTTTATTCTCCAGGGTCCCACATAATCTGGTGCAGCTGTGCCTAGTAAACAATCAGCTTCTAACTTCAGCTTGTTCAATGAAGCTTTTGATATCACTGTCCAAATCTTGCTGTCTCAAACTCCGCAACATTTCCAAAATACGCCCCTTTCTAACCAATGACACAACAAAGCTGTTAATTCACGCCCTGGTAATCTCTCGCCTTGACTACTGCAACTCTCTCCTCATTGGCTTACCTCTACATAGTCTATCCCCCTTCAATCCATCATGAATGCTGCGCCACACTCATCCACCTTACCAATTGCTCTGTGTCTGCTACTCCTCTCTGTCAATCCCTTCACTGGCTTACGCTCACCAACAAATTAAATTAAAAATACAACTACTTACAAATCCATCCACAACTCTGCCCCCAGCTACATCACTGACCTAGTTTAAAAATACCAACCTAACCATTCTATTCCTTCTTCTCAAGACCTCCTGCTCTCTAGCTCCCTCATCACCTCCTCCCGTGCTCGCCTCTAGGACTTTTCCAGAGCCTCTTCAATCCTATGGAACTCCTTACCCCAATCTATCCAATTATTTCCTACTCTATTAGCCTTTAAACGATCCCTGAAAACCCTCCTCTTCAGAGAAGCCTATCCTACCCACACCTGACAATTTTATTTTCATTTTCTCCATCTGATCATCCCCCACAGCTGTCACCCTTAAGCCGTGTACACACGATCAAACAATCCGGGGGAAAAGTCTGGCGGAATCAAGTCCGCCGGCCAATCTGCCCGTGTGTGGGCTCCAGCAGACTTTTTCTTACGCAAAAGTCCGGCGGACTAAGAAAGTAGTTTTGCACATAAATATGCCCGCCGGACTCGCATTTCGGCAGACAATACGGCCGTGTGTGTGCTAGTCCGCCATACTTTTGAAATGAACTGACTTTTCCCGCTGCTTGTGAAAGAGCTAGAAGAAGGCGCGGTGGCCCAGGAAAGAAGAACCGAAGAGGGGGACAAGACCCCCGAAGTCGGAAGAAGAGGGCAGTAGCGAAGAAGAAAGCCGGGCTCCTCCGCTAGTAAAAGAGCTAGCAGAAGATAGCGGAGGAGTCCGGCGAGAAAACCCCAGAAGAAGGAAGAAGACCCCCGGAGCTGTGCAATAAACTATTTTAACCCTTGTGTGTTGTGTTTTTTTTTTTATTTTTTTTCACAGGTGAATGGGTAGGGGTATATTGTACCCCATACTCATTCACATAGGGTGGGGGGCCGGGATCCGGGGGCCCCCTTATTAAAGGGGGCTCACGGTTTCCGATAAGCCCCCAGATCGCAGACCCTGACAACCAACGGCCAGGGTTGTCGGGAAGAGGCCCATGTCCTCATCAAGGCCGCCCCTTCCCCAAAGCACCCCTCAATGTTGAGGGCACGCAGCCTGGTATGGCTCAGGAGGGGGGGCGCTCGCTCGTCCCCACCTCTTTTCCTGGCCGGCCGGGTAGCATGCTCGGATAAGGATCTGATATGGACCTAGAGAGGGACCCCCATAAAGTTTTTTCGACGTAGGGATTCCCCTTTAAGTCCATACCAGGTGAAGGGGCCAGCGACACCTCCTTCGCTGGTCCCAGCTACCTGGAGACATGTTTAAAATGAACGGGCTTTCCTCCGTGTGTGTAGGCGAGTCTGTTCATTTCAAAAGTATGGCGGATAGTCCGGCGGTACGGCGGACCTAGTCAACCGCAAAAGTACCGTGTGGGCAGATAGCTTGTTCGGACAGTCCGGCGGTTTGTCCGCCAGATAGTCTGATACGTGTGTACACGGCATTTGTTTCACTTGACCCTCCCTTCTAAACTGTAAGCTCTAACGAGCAGGCCCCTCTGATCCCTCCTGTATTGAATTGTAAATGTACTGTTTGCCCCCATGTTGTAAAGCGATGCGCAAACTGTTTATAAATATATATAAACCCTGTATAATAATAACAATAATTATAATAATAACAACCATTGGCTGCAAGCACCGATTGAATGCCGATCAGCTGCTGGTTTTCCAGCATGCCCTTTAAACAGAAGCCAGACGTTTGGCCAACTTCTGTCAGACAGGCTGTTGTACACATTGGCCGAATGTAGGCCGGTTTCTGTTAAAACAGCAAATACCAGCTGATATTTGACCAGTGTGTACCAGCCTTTAAGCTGTTACCCTGCAACCTGAATCCACATCTGTATCTTCATTCGGTTTACATGTTGCTGTCTCAGCCTGCTCCTGGAATAATCTCTGCTTTGATTTTCTGTTGTGACCTGAGGTAATCCTGACCCCGGCTTTGTCTGCCTGTTCATTGCTGACTGGCTAGCTCTTGACCAGGGCTCATCTGTGCTGTCTTCCCTGTGTGACCTTGGCCTGTCTCCTGAGCACAGTTCTGCTGAATACCTGGTCGCCTATCTCTTGACCATGATGCTGCTGACTTCCTAGTGGGACTTCAGCCTGCCTCCAAACCACTACTCTACACTGTCAGCCTCTTTGGTTGCCAACCACCATCTGTGGACTTTTGACACTCATGTCATTCTGTACCATCTCATCCCCTGTTCTCTATTCCAGGGGGTATGGACCACAGGTAAGGGAACCCCTCTTGTCATCTTGTCTTCTAACCAGTTATGTGATACACATCCTGCATATTAGACTTTTCTATATGTCTGTTTTGTACTAGGATTTTGTATAATTGGACCAACTCCAGGCACAGAGAATGTGTCACTGTTGTTGAGTACTCAGGTGTACTAATGATGACGTCAATATTACAACTTTCTAAACAAATTGGCAATAGCATTAACACAATTTAGCATTCATGCTTTATTTGGCACCCTCTTGCATTTTGTGTGTTGTCTCTTTAGATAATTACTTACTGAAGAATTTCCTGAAGGAATTTCAGCTCCAGAGATCTGGTAGAAAATCTCGTTTAAACTATGCTAACTGTATAGTATAATTTATTGACTTCACAAGATGAAGATGATAATTTTGCTTAGACTCTTCTCTTCTTTTTTAGTATTTTAATTCAGGCAAGTGGGAGAAGTAGAAAAAAAAAAAGATTTATATGGGTCTGACTTACTAGCCATGAGCTATAGTGACAGGTTTATTTATAGCTATTAGTTCACAAAGAGGATGATATATAGAATGGCCAATTAAATTTGTTGTGCTTACTTTTAGTTCAATGAAAGGTTTATTTCAGAAGAAGTCCTTGATACTTTAGAAGACTTGTCTGACAATGTCTGTGCAAAAATGTACAATGTGTTGAAGAACACCCAGGCAGCGTAAGAAGTTTTAACTGTGTTAAATCTTTTCTCCATCAATCTGCTGGTCATCTGGCTGGAGATACCAGAGGTTAAGTGACTGTATACTTTTTGTATGAACTGTGTTTATTCCCTCTTGTAGGAATGACAGTTCACACATTTTGTTGTATTTTTTATTTTTTTTTTATAAATTCTTTTTATTTATTTCAGAAAAAGAAAAGTTACATATCAGAGCTTCTGGGCATACCCCGGCTCAAGGTAAATAAAACATTAGGCAAGGCATATCATATCTTAACTACTAGCCTAACCTTGTGAACAGACAACAAAACAATCCCGTAGCTTGCTGCTAAAATTAACAGGATAAGTGTAATGCTCATCAATTTACATAAATATGTGATATATGACAGGAATCCTTAAAAAAAAAAAAAAGTCTACAAAAAGTGGGTGGCTATAGGTACGTGGTTAGTCGGAATGCACCCCTGGGGGGAGATAGTCAGAGGAACCATCCTCTGATATGCAAATCAGATCAGACCGGTAGTCCCAGGGGCGGACTGACAACTCATGGGGCCCCCGGGCAATGGAGATTATGGGGCCCCCAGGCAATCAGAGATTATGGGGCCACACAGTATAATCACACAGTATACACAGACATGTTTCTATTGGCTGAGAAGGTACTGGAGAGGTGGGGCAGCTATAATCTCAGGATTTTTAGACCAAAAGTATGTCGGTAAGGGATATTTCAGACACAGATGTAAAAAAAACACAGATTTTTACATACTGTCCCTGGTTTTACTGAGGCTGCCACCCCTTTAGGGTGTCCCCTAGTGGCCCGAGGCCCTCGGGCAGTTCCGGAGTGGCCAAATGGTCAGTCCGCCTCTGGGTAGTCCTACAGGGTCTTCTTGTTCTACAGTTGTCGTTTTTGTTGTATTTTTTTTTAATAAATCTGAAGAAACTCTTAAGCTCGATTTTCACTATGAACTGCATGTAAATTGCACATTAACCACACCACATTCCTGTGCAATTCACATACCATTCAGTGCAGTGCAATTTGAGCCCATTACGTTTGAATGAGCTCAGTTTGCACTGCATTGCACCAAAGACATGCATGAACCTTTTTTGGAGCAGCACAGCAACCGAATCACATGGTCCTTTTGTACCATGTGATATGTAGGGATGAGCCTGATGTTCGAGTAAAATGTAAGTTCGACTCGAACATCCGATGTTCACCTGTTTGCCTGTAGAAACAGGGAACATTATGCAGTGTTCGCGGCAAATTCGAAAGCCGTGGAACACCATTAAAGTCTATAGGACACTAACATGTAAAACCAAAAGTGATAATTTTAAAACTTTTTTGCATTCATACATGTCCCCTGGGTCAGAACCCGGGTCCCCATACACTTTTTATGGCAATTACTTGCATATAAGCCTTTAAAATATGCACTTTTGATTTTTCATGTTCGTGTCCCATAGACTTTAACGGTGTTCGCTTGTTCGTACAAATTTTTTGCCTGTTCGTATGTTCTGGTGCGAACCAAACCGAGGGGTGTTCGGGTCATCCCTAGTGATCTGGTGCAGGCAAATGCACTCTGTTTGTGACCTGCATTTGAGGTGTTGTTAATGTCATTTCCTGTGCTGGTCAAATGTCTTTTTAATTTAAAATGGCAAATACTGCTTTCAGCCACAGAAGGCACTAAAGCGCCATGCGCACTAGGCAGCTAAAAACTGCTTTAGAAACACTGGACAAAAAACACTAATGTCTGAGTATTTTTTTGCCGGCAATTAGCAGTGTTTATCCTGGTATGTAAGCTACGTCTAGTAGCTTTAATATTAAGGAGCTGGGCTGCCGGTGTCCTTAACAACCAGTGAATAGCTGGTTGTTAAGGAGTGGGCCAGAAAGCGGGCTAGAAAGTGGGCGGATGAGTCATCAGCCACCAGCGAGTTCCCTGCTGACAGCTAAATGTAATCAAAACCATTGCCGGCATTAAAAAAAATATGTGAAAAAAACACATGGGGGTCCCACCCCCCATCTATACCAGGTCCTTTGGGTCTGGTATAGATTTTAAGGTGAACCCTATGCGAAAATTTAAAAAAAAAACGGCGTGAGCCCCCCTAAATCCATACCAGAACCTTAGGTCTGGTATGGATTTCGAGGGGAAACCATGCCAGTTTTTTTTTTGGGATCCCCCAAATTTACACCAGACCCTTACCTGAGCATGCAGCCTGGCAGGCAAGGAGGGAGGGTGAGCATCTGAGAGCTCTTAAATAACTAAGGGGCAGGGGGCACCCGATGACATCACCAGGTGGCACTGCCCCCTTGTTACGTCAAACAACCCAGCATGCCCTCAGTCGATGACATCACAAGGGGGTCATCCAATAATATCACTGGGTAGCCCTGCCCCTTAGTTATTTAGGAGTTGTCAGATGACAGGAGCCTCTGTCGGGACTGGGGGGTTTCTCTTTTTTTTCAGGTCACGGGTGGTGCTGGACATCTGTCACGATACTACTACAGTGAGCCCATAGGCGAGCAGGTGACACAGGATCCCCCAGGGTGTGGAGTCTAAGGGCCAGCCGGTATTCTGCAAGGGACCCCCTCATGAGGGTTTGGGTTTAGCTGTGCGCTGACCCCAGGTCACGACCCCTGGGTTCACCCTGCTCGCTAGGGGAGTACTAGAAGACACTGTCAGACAAGTATGGATGGATGAAGCAAAGGAGAGCCGGATAGCAAGCCAAGGTCAGGGCGGGCAGCAGACAACATAATCAGGAGGACTAGTGGAGTCAGTATACAAGAGATCAGTTCACGAGAGGTCAGGTTAAAGCAGGGTACATGAAGAGAGCTCAGAAACAAGCGTTGCTCAAGCAACCAGAAGCTGGTCTGGAAGGAATTTAAATAGAGAAGCACATGGGGGGGCTGGACAGGAAGTAGCAGGAAGGAATGACATAATTAAGCAATAGGTGAGGCTGGCGACACCCATAGCTGCAGAGTGCAGCAGAGCTGAACACAAGCTAGTAGAACAACAAGTGCCAGCCGACGTACAGCAGTAAAAGTAAGGCACAGATCAGCTCCGCAGCATATCTGTGACAACATCCTGATTGACGATGGATCTACACGGGGGGGACATTTTTATTATTTTTGATTTTTTTTTTAAAAGGACCTGTCAAAAACTTTGTGTTGTGTTTTTATTTACTTTTTACACTTTTTCGGGTGAATGAGAAAGAGTATTATTTACCCCATACTTATTAACATGAGAGGGGCTAGGATCTGGGGCCCCCCTTGTTAAAGGTGGCTTCCAGATTCTGATAAGCCCAAAGTCCCCACAACCACCTGTCAGGGTTGCGGGGAAAAGGCTCTTGTCCCCATCAACATGTTAAGGGCATGTGGCCTGGTATGGTTTAGGAGGGGTATGCCCCCCCCCTTTCCTGGCCTACCAGGCTGTATACTCAGATAAGGATCTGGTATGGGTCTTGGGGGGACCTCATGCCATTTTTAAAAACAATTTGGCATGGAGGTTCCCCTAAAAATCCATACCAGACCTAAAGGTCTGGTATTTTCATTCTTTTTTATTGCTGGCAACGTTTTTGTTTTTTTACATTCAGCTGTCAGTGGGGAACCTTTTCCTTGGCGAGGTCTCTCAAAGTGGGGATGGATACCTGTCAAAAACAGGTATCTGCTCCCCCCCCCACTGGAAGGTGCCAAATGTTGCACCAGAGGGGATGAGGAGGCAGATAAGCAGAGCTTTGGGGGTCTCGTTGACGTAGGTGAGAGAAACAAAGCACCACTAATATTCTCATCTCAGCACACAGTGATAGAAAATGATAGCAGTCACATGGCCATGACTAAAAAGGCTCAGAAAGTACATTATCAAAGTATCAGTAAATCGTTAGCAGCAAAACATTAGGGTGTTTATATGCATTTCACAGAGGTTGATTTACTAAAGACAAATACAAGTGCACTTTAACTGTGTTTGCTCTAGATCTGAGGGAAAGCTCTGCTGGTTTCGATCATCCAATCATGTAAAAACAAAGAGTCTGTTTTTTATTTTCCTTGCATGTGATTGAGCATTCTTTGCAAAGTGAAAATTTACCTAATTTACTTCAGTGCACAGTATATTTGCCTTTAGTAAATCAACCCCATAGTTTTATGAAGTGATTTTCCAACTGCTTTAAGAGAACCATTTTTGGGCAAAATTGCTGTCATCTAGCAAAGAACATTGGATAAAAAAAAAGGCACCTCTAAGTGCAGCAGCATTAAGACTTTATTGGCCAAAGGTTAAAAAACACTTACTAGAGGTAGAAGTTAAAGACTCGTTATAAGCTTGTTCTGGGCGCATTTCCGGTGATGTCATTGACGGGTCTAATGTTCCATGCTGGTTTACCGCAACACAGCTGTCTCCCCACTGGTCTCCTGTCACGCGGTCTCCCTATGCTGGACAGCCGGGATTAACAACACCTTGCCATGGACCTGACCATCCTAGGACTACCCCTACTGCTGGACTTCTTTACACATATGATGAGCCTTTAACTTCTACCTCTAGTAAGTGTTTTTTTTATAACCCCTTGGCCAATAAAGTCTTGATGCTGCTACACTTAGAAGCGCCTTCTTTTTTATCCTGTTTCATTTAGAGTTGTTGCTTTCCTCTTGAAGTGCCACCTCAGTGCTCTATACAGACGTTCGTCAGCCAAAATTACACCTATCCTCTTGGGGGCATTCTCTCTGGTCAGACACGGCTATCCAGAAGCGCCCTTCTTTTTTCTTTATCCTAGCAAATCACCTATTTAGGTGAAGACAACTGGGGCCGATTTTTGAAATCCTAAGCTAAAAAAAAAGTGCCAAAATTGTTTTTTTTTGCATAGCAAGAAATCTGATTTTGAAATGTATTTTATGAAAAAAAATAACAGGAATTATTATTGGCTTATATAGGCAACAACTCCAGCACGGTCCTCGTTTTCTTTTTTCTTTTTTAGTGAATACAGGCATACCCCACTTTTAAGTACACAATGAGGTTTATTTACTAAAGCTGGAAAGTGTAAAATCCAGCTCCCTTCTGCATAGAAACCAAAGAGTTTCCAGGTTTTATTACCAAAGCTTAAGCTGGGGTTAGTAGCTCATTGGTTTCTTTGTAGAAGTGAATCTGATTTTGTACTTTCCAGCTTTAG
Source organism: Lithobates pipiens (assembly GCF_037356315.1). Lineage (NCBI taxonomy): Eukaryota > Metazoa > Chordata > Amphibia > Anura > Ranidae > Lithobates > Lithobates pipiens. Next base: position 259,584,635 of record NW_027507903.1, on the reverse strand, counting down.
GAAGTAAACCCCCATTGTATACTTAAAAGTGGGGTATGCCTGTATGCACCATTGTTAAGCTAGAGAGATTGGTGTAAGGCAGCCTTTCTCAACCTTTTTAACACAGAGGAAACCTTGAAATAGTTCACCGGTCTCGAGGAACCCCTGCTAAAAATTAGAAATCTACAACTCATGATACATTAGTGTGGTGGTCAGTGAGAGGAATGGCCCTTGCACTTGTGGTCATTAGAAGAACTACCACCTTACAGATAGCTAAAAAGATCAATGGTGTCAATGGAAACTTATCTAAGAGGCAGAAATTGCCCAATGCTGAAGGAACCCCTAGCAACCTCTGGAGGAACCCTAGGGTTCCACAGAACCCTGGTTGAGAATCACTGGTGTAAGGTATAATTGTTGAAAGGTTAGGAGTCAGGCACCATAAAGAACAAAATAAAATTTAAAATCAATTAAAATCTTATAGGGCCACTGATTCCTGCAATTAACCACAGGCTACATTTTCTCTGACTATAATTTGGTCGACTATAACTACTATGGTTATATTCATGAGCTTATGAAATAATTCTATTAAATATCTGTAGATATGCAATGCACTTAGGGAACAATAAAAAAATATATTGTGGCATACTAAGAAGATTCCTCTTGATACGTCAGAGATACAGAATCCTTTTGCACACAGAAGCCAACAGACACATGTGACAGAGTGTATTATTACACCATAACACATCTAATCTTTATAGAAACTCGTGTTTGCATTCTTGAAATGTGTTCACTTTCTCCGCCCTTTCTACTTTCTATCCTTACATTGCACCACCTTATATGACCAAACAGAAAGATAGCAATGCTGTGTAGGAAGTATCAAGTGCACATCAGTAGTCCCTCACTAGAATTGTTTATATTGTATATCTCTAATGCAACCGATTCAGTGCTAAGAGGTAGAGACTGTGTTTTGTCATGAAACTGAAGCAGTGTGCTTTGGTTATAGAATACATCCAGACATTTGTTCAGTACAAAATGGCTTAGTGTTTTCTTCATTGATTAATACCCTTAATTAGTCTTTAATCCTTCTTACTTACTGTATGTCTTTGCCTACTAGTGACTGAATAGTTAACCACTACAGTGCACACCTTTGGTATAGCCTGAGATGGATATGCTATACCTTATTGATTGTATCAGACACCTCCCCACCCCCCCCCTCTCCCCCAATGCGGCAATTATATGAGTCTCAGAAGCTGACAAAATAGGACTATATATGTAACAAATTTAAGTGGCCAATGTGATTACAAAAGGCTTATGCTTTAAAAAAAGCTTTTATAAAGCTGGCTATACATTACCCAATTGTCTTGTATAATTTTTATTTTGGTTTACTAAAACCATATAATATGACCTAACCTAAATATATAACCATATAATAAATCTAAACACTTTCAATTTCAATGAAATCTGGCAGGCCCATGCGCTACATAGTTGAAGGCAAATCTAAAGGAAATGAATACGAAAATCATTTAATGTATGACCAGCTTAGAATTATTGAAAGGTAGGTACTATGAAGAATGAAAGAAAACTTCAATTGTGCAACCTAGATAAATCAATGAATCAAATGAACGAGTTAACCACCGGAATACAAACTTCCATACCCCAATCTAATGTGCCGCTCACTCCTACTAAATATATAACCCAATCACCAAATATAAATAGAAATTATATATAAGCAGTGATTATAAAAGTGTCCACAATATGTATAAATCATGAAACAAGTGAAAACACTGAGGTTGATAGTCCATATGACACACAGGTCAGATACATATTAAACTTCAGAAAAAGTTCTCTACCAAGTAACAGAAAGTAGCCAACATTGACAAAGTAGCAACAGTTTCCCTCTTTCCTCTCCCTCTTCAGGTGGAGGTGCCACACATAATCCAGCAGGTAGCAGCTTCACAGAGAAAATAAAATGTGACCGAATGGCCGCTTACCAGATCCCAAGATCAATTAGGCATATCTCAATATGAAGAATAAAATAAAATGTAAAATCTGTCAGACCGACTCCAATACACACGGATCCAATGTTGGAAGGTTTTTATTGAACCGGCCAATACCTTCCCACTTTCGACCCGTGTGTACTGAAGTCAGTCTGACAGATTTTTACATTTTATTTAATTCTTCATAGTACCTGACTCCTAACCTTTTAACAATCATAAGATGGCCATACATTAAATCACAGGAACCCTCTCAACTGGAGAATGCCAAATCTGGTGCAGCTGTGCATGGTAGTTTGTTCAATTGAACAAACTTACGCTTGTTCAATTGAGCTTTGACAAAAAAAAAAAAAAACTGGAAGCTGATTGGTTTCTGTGCAGAGCTGCATCAGATTTTGCACTTTCCAGTTTTAGTAAATCAACCCCAAAGAGTAAAATATAAATAATAAAAAAAAAACGTTTGTGTTTGTATTCTTCATTATATTGATAATTGGATCCATTTGGTGTTCATTTATTAATCATTTACTTTTAATGTGTTCCACATTATTTACTTTATTATACATGTTAGATTCATTTTGCTTGACTTACTGGAAATAGCTTAAAAACAGGATATGTGCTGATTTTCCATTTTCCTTTGCTATAAGAGATCAGTGGCATTTCTATATTCCTCAGATACTGGGAGAAGATGATGATTAAAGCAATAGTTCTGAAAAAAAAAAGGGTTTGTATTTTTTTTTCATTCCTTTTTTCCAAGTGAAGTTACATACAAAAATACGTTTCCAGTACCTTAACCAGTCAAATATCGCAAACATTTGACATTGTTTTGGCAACTACTGTGTAATAGATCAATCAACCATGATAATGGGAAGCTAACTATAAACAGTGCACCCCAATATATAGGACACCCAGATATACTAACCCCAAAACTGACCCCAAAATCACCTCCCCCCTATTTCTTCCCCATGTGCAGTACCCCAGTCCACCAGATGGGGGGTGCTGTGCCAGCACCGGATCCGCCACTGTTGGAGAATACCAGGAAGCTCCACATGGGGCTGTGTGTGTAGATCCCTCCAAAAGCTGTGATTTCCTCCTCGCTGGACTTTGCTGTACTGTACATTCCCAGTAGACAGAGAGTGACAGGTGTGGCCATCCACGGGTGCCCTGTGGCTCAGAGCACAGTGTCCCCCTCCCCTTGAAGCCTGTGTGGCACCCATGGATGATACGCCACTGATTGGGAGAGTTGTTCCCATTGAGAGATCTCCCCTCACCTACTGTTCAATTGCCAACTTTCAGTCCTTGCTAAACACTGAAAGATAATTTAACCCTCTCCCACTCTGTTCAAGACTCAGAAACAAAGTTATATATTTTTTTTTTGAGCCGTTCATCTAAATTTACATATATTAATGAATATCTATGGTCAAAATGTAAAATCATATATTAATTTACACATTGTATTTCAGTTATGTTCACCCTGCTCTTATTAATCTGAACAATCTTGAGGTTTGTAAACCTACTTATGCCCTACTTATGCCCTGAAGAGACACTGAGGTGTCACACATTTCACAGAACCTGCCTATTGAACTACAGAGGTGCTGAGAGGATGAGTTTCAACAGGCAGACAACAAGGTATCATATCATGGGATATGATAGCAAAGAACAAAGAGAAGCACACTGCTCCAGGCAAAATCAGGTGCAGGGTGGATCTAAGGCGCAGACCTTGGCTCACCACCGTGGAAGACAAACAAGACAAGGAATTGATCGCACACTGAGACTCCAAATTATCTCAATGTCATCTTTATTGTCAAAAGGGTCAGACAGATACAGGCAGATACAGGCAGATACAGGCAGATACAGACAGATACAGGCAATGGTAGACATTTCACAAGCGATATCTTGCTTGTGAAACGTCTACCATTGCCTGTGTCTGTCTGACCCTTTTGACAATAAAGATGACATCGAGATAATTTGTGCAACCAATTCTTTGTCTTGTTCATGGGATATGATACCTTAGAAACTGAAAGTAAATGGCAGAGGAGAAGCTGCAAAGCATTCTGGGAATCTAGGAAGCTGTGGAAAGAGATGACTAGTAGACAGAAAGCACTCACATCATGAAAGAAGATTTTATAAGTACAATTATGTAGGATTGACAAAAATAACTGTTGTTTACATTGCTATTACAATGCTGATGTTATAAAATGAAAGTGTATGCTGTGGCCATAGTGCACTAGAAAATTAGTTTTCTATTTTGAATAGAGTAGAGAATGGTTAAGACCCCTGTCAGGTCCAGAGAGGCCCATCCTTTAAGGGCACACGGGAACCGCCCCCTGCCCTTCGCCACCTCCCCTATCCATGCATTCGGCCCCTTTCAGGACACAGGTGCATGGATTCCAATGTGGAAGGGCTGTTTTTTTTAAGCACCAATTAGAGCCAGAGGCTTTAATAGGCTTCAATATAGGGTGGGCTTGGGTCGCAGAGAGTGCGCTCCGAGCCCACCCAGGTGTGTTACAACAGTGAATTAATATTCACTGTTGTAACACTGATCCTCCTCCCAGCCAATAAGGAAGGTGGTTTTGACACTGGTCACCTGATTGTCTGAAAGGACAGGCAAAATTATTGGACACCTAGGAGGAGAAGGAGAGAGGAGCCGCATGGTGGAAGCTGCTGTGATGTAGAGAGGACACAGGAGCCGCTGCCCATTGCCCATAGGAGCCCCCAACCCGCCGCCCATTAGAGCCCACAACCCACCCATAGGAGCCCGCAACCCGCCGCCCATTAGAGCCCACAACCCACCCATAGGAGCATGCAACCCAGCCACTGCCCACCATCCATAGGAACCTGATGGGGTGTTCACATTCTCTCTCAAACCAAAGAAAAAAGGCTTTTATAAATACATTAAGGTGATATGCCTTTACCCTATTTTAATCATTGACATATTTTTTGGGGATTACAGAGGTGAAGTCTTCCCATCAAAGTTTCCATATGCTTCTTTTTACCCTGAAGTTGTTGAAGTTATATGAATTGTTTCTTGAATATTGGCCTCCTTTTGACAGCTGTCTGGAAATTGTGCTGGGTTGTCTGTGATCAAGATAAATTCTGGTGCCCTGTCTCCCTATTTGCTATATTTATGCATGTCCAATAAATAACACCACACAAGCCACAAAGAATCAAAGTAGTTTTGTGTTTGTTCTTGAACTTAGGTCACATTTGTGTTGTTCCTCCTCCTTTCCAGCGTTTGGAGAAGTTGTTGCTTGGGTCAGGCCTTTCCTTCGATAGGAATCTAAATCTTTTTTTTTTTTTTTTTTTTAACAAGGCAAGCACTATTGTTAATTTTATAGAGGCTCTCATTTAGACATTGTTAACTCTTTGCTGTCTAAGGCACATTATGTTATCTATTCTGCAGGCAGAGAGAACTATGTATAAATAAAAGAATAATGTCCTTACGTTAAAAGAGTGTTTATAGAAAGGATCAAATGCTGCACGTTAATCTATAAAAATTGTAAGATTAAGCTCATGTACCAATGTAATAAAAGGACTTGTCTGTGAGCAAGATGTGAAAATAAAAAAAAGAATGTATTTCCTTTGTACTGCCTCTCAGTGTTCTATCTGGTCTTAATTTTGGCACTGCGGTGCTCCTTCCTGAAGATTTCAGCATCTATAGCATAGGCAGCTGCTTCATCCATTTAAATCTCAGAACCTCTACTTTTACAGTGCCTCCCTACATGTGTCCATGAAATATTTGGTAACTATTTGCATCATGCGATCATGTTTGCCAGGAATTGTATCCTGCAGGGTGTATAGTTAACACCAAAACCCATACAGCAAGGTTCAACGGATATAATTGCTAAGAATTTATAATAATATCTAGGGATACTGGTAATCTCAAGTATTTGGCCTGTGTTGCAAATGCTGTCTCAGAGGATCATGCACATGCTGTATGTATTCTCCACAACAATATCTATATGCAAAGCTTAATTACAAATAAGTACTCTGCATTTCAAATTCTTTAACTAAAACTGTTAAAACCCAACTGAACGTTCAGTATAAATCAAGCAAATACATTGCCGCCACATAAAAGAGGTGCACAAAGTCTTGCAGTTAATGTTCTTTAGAAAACAGCCAGTGGAAAAAAGCCTGTTTGCTGCAGAGACAGATCCTTCTGTGTATAAACATTGGTCTCTGCACAGGTCTGACATAACCCCTGCTGAGTTAAACCTATAGCTATGCAATCAAAAATCTCAGGATCTCGGCTAATTGGACAGCTATATGGGTCCAACTCATGAAAGAGCATGTGGATAATGAAAGAACTCTGGACGACCACACTCCAATGCTAAAAAGATGCTTTATTCAAATAATATTTAGGACACAGCAAATTAAATCACAGAGAAAGATGCTAACGCTGACGCGTTTCGCACTAAGGCTAGTGCTTACTCATACCAGCTATGAGTAAGCACTAGCCTAAGTGTGAAATGCGTCAGTTGTTAGCATCTTTCGCTGTGATGTCATTTGCTGTGTCCTAGATATTATTTGAATAAAGCATTGTTTTAGCATGGGAGTGCGACCATCCAGAGTTCTGTCATTATCCACATTAACTGCATGCTGTGGCTCGCACCCAGATCCCTTCACCTGGAGCAATTATCTCTGAGTTCCCAGGACCTGCCTTTGCGGTGGTGTATATCTCTCATGAGAGAGCATGTTGGACCTGGACAGAGAACACTGCTTCCACTCAGCAATCAAGGATCCTTTGCTACAACCTGCTGGCAGGGGGCAGACTTTTCCACACACATTGTGGCTGCTTGCAAAGAAAATTAACTGTTATGCCTCATACACACGATCGGATTGTTGCTCAACAAAACTGTGGACTTTTGTCCGAAGGGTGTTGGCCCAAACTTGTCTTGCATACACACAACCACATTGTTGGCCAACAATTACGACTGTACTGATGTACTATGGGGTTTTTCAGCTCTTTAGCGCTAACCTTTGGGCTCCTTTTGCTAATTTTGTGTTAGTAAAATTTTGGTGAGTGTTGATTCATGCTTTTCTTTTAACACTTTTCATTTAGCGCTTTTCATTTTACGCTTTTCAGTTCATGCTTTTCAGGTCCTTACTGAACGGCCGTTCGTCAACCAGACATGTTGCGTAATCGGAGGAGATAACTAGCTATTTATTATTGGCCTTGGAGTTATTGCTTTGACATTATTTTTTTGGTTGAATAATGATTTGATTTGTTATATTTTCTAGATTTTTGGATGCATAGAATGTACTTTTTGGTTAAGTTCTATTGGCTGATAGCATGTCTAATTTTATTTGTTTTCTTTTATTAATGCACAATAAAAAAATTGTGGAGAATAATACTTGGCTATGCGTTTTACTTCAAATGACAGGTTGGGAGTAGGCAGTTACATTTAAAAAACTACAATGTAAAATTAACAAGGGACACCAACACAGTTGTATCTTTGTTCCTAAAAACTAGGGGATAATGGTGTGTGGTAACTTGCCCAAATAATAAAAAAAAAGCATAATAATATTATTCTTCATATCACTACAAAAAAAAAGCCTTTGAAAATGTGTTTGCAACTCCATCAGTATCACCAGGAAAGCAGCTTCATTATTATCCCATTAAAGAAGAAGAGAATGTGTGCTGCATTTAGAGATTTCATAATTTGCTACGTCTCAAATGTTAATTCTCCATTACAAGTGCTAGTTTACAAGACGAACCGCTTCTGGCTCGTCCTTGCTTCCAAGCATGCGTGTTTGTACTTTGGACTTGTGTACACACGCTCAGAAAATCCGACAAACACAGCCCGTGGATACAGTGGGGGGACATTGCAGAATCCTGGGGACAAGGTAAGTAACCTGCACCAGGATCCTGAGATGCAATCCCAAGTGTGGCTCGGGGTTACCGCTAATGCTACTGAAATTTAACCCTGAGCCACATTCGGGTTTACCGCCAGGGAGGTTAATACAAACAGCACTAAATTATGCATTTTTTATTGAGGATCACACACGTGATAATTTGATGGAAGAGAACAATTCCTATGAGCTAGGAGCCAAAGGATAATCATTGGGGATATGTGCCTCATGAAAGCTGGATGCTGCTGCAATAGATTACAAGTCTGTATGGACCTCCTTTAATTCAGAGGTCAATCAACAAATTTACCTGCACTTGAGTGGTGCTAAAAGGGGAAGGGTAAAATAACTGTACATCACAGAATTGCAAGACTGAGGATTTGCTGGACTGGTTTATTACAAAGGACTTTGAAGTTCACTGAGAGGTGTTAATAGAGTGATTAGGGAGTTTTAATTTGTTTTGATTTTTGCAAACACGTATACGTGTGGGGAGGTGCAGTGTGGTGCAGCATCAGTAAACACACAGAGTCCAGTTGCAGAGAACAGAACTTGTATTAATGTAGAATACAGTAATTCACAACAACCCCAGAGGTGAAGACACCCAGCTGGGAACACTCCCAGCATGAAACAGTAATGTGTAGCAGAGCAGGTCCCAGATTTTTAGGGTTGGAATGTGGCCTGGCCAATCTGTACCCAAATGGGAAGGTCTCCAGGAAGGATGGTGTGTCCCTATCATTTCCCCACTTGTCTGGAACCTCTGGTTGCTGCCAATCACTGTCCCTGTCAGACGTATGATCTGACCCTATACTACCCATATGTGAAAATGCGTGTCAGCTATTTTTGTAAGCGTATTTTTCAGACTATAAGATGCACTTTTTTCCCCCAGAAATATGGGGGAAAATGTGCCTGCGTCTTATGGTGCGAATATACGATTGGCACCGCCCCTCGCCGCAATCCTGAGCGTTTTCGCGGCCACGGCCTTAGGAAAGGCCTAGCTCCGGAGCGGTGGCCATCTTGGTGCACCCGCCGTTTGCAGTGTGATCGCTCTGTCAAATGACGGAGCGATCACTTGTAAACAAACCAACGTCATGATGACGCCGGTTCCTCTCTCCCCTCTGTGTACAGATCTGTACAGTGGAGGGGAGAGATTGGATGGCATCAGCGCTGTAAGGGTGCATCTGTAGTGCCCACAGCACTGCTCTGTGACAAGTGCAGTCACAGCCATCCCTCCATACCCTGCCAATACTCTTCAATACTCTGCCATACCCTGCCAATACTCTGCAATACTCTGCAAAACACTGCCAATACTCTGCCATACACTGCCATACCCTGCAATACTCTGCAATACCCTGCCAATACTCTGCCATACCCTGCCAATACTCTGCCATACCCTGACAATACTCTGCCATACCCTGCTAATACTCTGCAATACTCTGCAATACCCTGCCAATACTCTGCCATACCCTGCCAATACTCTGCCATAAACTGCCATACCCTGCCAATACTCTGCAATACCCTGTCAATACTCTGCAATACCATGCAATACTCTGTAATACCCTGCCAATACTCTGCCATACCCTGCCAATACTCTGCCATACCCTGCCAATACTCTACCATACCCTGCCAATACTCTGCCATACCCTGCCAATACTCTGCCATGCCCTGCCAATACTCTGTCATACCCTGCCAATACTCTGTCATATCCTGCCAATACTCTGCCATATCCTGCCAATACTCTGCAATACCCTGCCAATACTCTGCTATACCCTGCCAATACTCTGCCATACCCTGCCAATACTCTGCCATACCCTGCCATACCCAGCCAATACTCTGCAATACCCTGCCAATACCCTGCCAATACTTTCTATGGTAATGGTCACTCTGCATTTTCTATGGTAATGGTCACTCTGCATTTCATGGGCACTGGAAAATATTTTAGTACACCATTTGGTTCAGAATATTTTTTTTTTCTTGTTTTCAACCTCTAAAACCTAGGTGCGTCTTATGGTCAGGTGTGTCTTATAGAGCGAAAAATATATTTATTTTTATTACAGGTACTTATATAGTGGCATAAATTGCAGCACTTTACATATATATATATATATATATATATATATATATATATATATTGCACATTCACATCAGTCCCTGCCCTCAAGGATCTTACAATCTAAGGTCCCTAACCCACATTTTTACATACATATGTACACATACTAAGGTCAATACACACATTTTGAGTTTATTGCTTTTAAGCACACAAACACACAGATTTAATCTTGCAGCGTGGGGATATTGTTTACTTGTGTTCTATAAATCCTGTAAAATAATACAAAAATAAAAAAACCCTACCCTATTTTATAAAAAAATACGTTTATTTTTAGATACATAACAGAATGTATAATCAACCGTTTATAGATAGATAGATAGATAGATAGACAGACAGACAGACAGACAGACAGACAGACAGACAGATAGACAGACAGACAGATAGACAGATAGACAGATAGACAGATAGACAGATAGACAGATATAGACAGATAGATAGATAGATAGATAGATAGATAGATAGATAGATAGATAGATAGATAGATAGATAGATAGATAGATAGATAGATAGATATGTAGCACCCTCTAACTAGTGTGCTTGATGTAAATAGGTTTGTTAGTGTAGGTAAAATTGGTCTAGCTGAGAGCCAGGCTTGGGTTGAATCTGGGTCAGGGTTCAGTGACTCAGGGAGGCAGCATCTCTGGTGCCTCCTCTTGTTTCTGGAACCTTGGAGAAGCTTCCAGATGTAGTAGGTGGAGCCAGGAGGAGATGCTTGGCATATTTATGAGGGCCCCAGCCAATCCCTAGTAAATGGGCTGGCAGGGGACAGGCATCTAATAAATAGGCATGAGTGATGCCAGAAGGGGAATCTGGGAGATCTCCTGAGAAGTCCACGGGGTGGGCTGGTAAGTGTACAGTCTGGGAGGACTGTGGAGAAAGTTAGCTAGGAGGTATAGAGAAAGGGGCAGCTGCAGCCAGGTGGGTTGGCAGTGCCTGAAGAGGTGATGCTGGAATCAGTAGCCACAGGAATGTAAGCCAGACACTGACTTTTGCTACATACCTAGATGGGCCTCCGTTTCCTGCCTATAACAGGCTATTGCTCAAAACAATCTGAGTGCTTTGTCAGGTCATTTCTATCAGTGTGCCAACTGAGTTTTGCAAGCAAGTGTGCTAGAGGAAGCAGAGGAGTGTATATAGACTGTATATTTGAAAAGTTGTCCCAGGAATTTCTTTGAAGTTAAGTGAATATCCCATAATTCCCAATCCCTATCCAAGTTCTGATCCCTCAATAAAACACAAAAAAAAACAAAGCTCTGGACTGTTCTCTGACCTGGAGTGACTGTGAAGATTTAGTGTGCCTGGCTGTGCAAGGTGAGGGATCCTTTCTACTTGCGGCTCCTTAGGGGGTGTGCTACACACCAAGACTACATGCAATACTTTAAGTCTTTAGTTAATAATATTTCAAGATTAACTTACAATGCAGCAATGCCCCAGTGTGAACCACATTTTTTTCCTGCTTCTTGAAACAACGAAAGCCCTATAAGCGTTATAGTTGGCGTAATAGATAAGGGTCCAATAAACTTCAGTAAGAGTCCAATCAGTCCTGTAAATCCCAGCAACAATTGCAAGACAGAAGCCAAAATAATTGCACCTTGAATCTAAAAAACAAAGAAAATTTATATATATTTTTACAATGCATCTCTTAACCTGAACACTGTATAATTTCACATTTCAAGTTCAACTATATAATTACATAAGAAATACAGTATTCTTCTGACAGCAACAGCAGATAAGGGAATTATACTGTACCCATTTATTTTCTATTCCCGTTCCATATGATTAGATCTATTAAAAAATGTAGAGCTTGTTCTGCAGCTAGCATGTTCTAAAATATCAAGCTGCAAATTCAAGTTTATCTTCAAGTTTAGCACTTGATTTAAACATACTTACTGCAAGTGCCACTGTCAGACCTTGGGGGGCCCAAGGTACTTCAAATTCCAGGGCCCCTCAACATAGAAGTTAAATTATATAGAAAGAACAGGAGTATAACTGCGCTGGTAAAAAAGAAAAAAAAGAAAACTACAGAAAAGCAGCAGCAATACAGCGCGACAACACAGAAAATACAAATAAAATCAAAAAAAGCTGTGCTATAAAATTAATGAAAAATAGTCCATAAACTGTGCCAGAAAAATTATAGCCAAGAATACAGTCACAGGTAACATAAAAATATATAGAAGTCTCTGGTTAATGAACACCACAGTGCACATGCATTAACTCCAACAAGTGCCCGATCACCATAGATGTAAATTATGCTTACAGATAGCAAGCATTCAAAGGCGATTGGCTAAACCCAGCCCAGGGCCTCTAAGCTTGCTTGCATGTCCACACCTCAGATCAGGGCCAGATACACTTATATACTGCGTCCGTCAAAAAATCCGTGCACTGTCAAGAATGGCTTCGGAAAGAGAGAGGGACTACCATAGTGTAATATGTTCAAACGTTATCAAAATGTATTATTAGCCACTTGACCACTGGGCACTTAAACCCCCTTAATAACCAGACCAATTTTCAGCTTTCGGTGCTCTCACATTTTGAATGACAATTACTCAGTCATGCCACACTGTACTTATTTGAAATTTTTGTCCTTTTTTCACACAAATAGAGCTTTCTTTGGGTGGTATTTAATCACCGCTGTTTTGTTTTTTTTAAAGAAAAAAGACTGAAAATTCTGTAAAAAAAAGCATTTTCTTAGTTTCTGTTATAAAATTTTGCAAATTAGTAATTTTTCTTCATATATTTTGGCCAAAATTTATACCACTACATATCTTTGGTAAAAATAACCCAAATTGGTGTATATTATTTGGTCTTTGTGAGTCCACAAGCTATGGTGCCAATCTCTGAAAATTGATCACACCTGAAGTACCGATGGCCTATCTCTTTTCTTGAGACCCTAACAAGCCAGCAAAGTACAAATACCCCCCAAATGACCCCTTTTTGGAAAGTAGACATTCCAAGGTATTTAGTAAGATGCATGGTGAGTTTTTTGAAGTTGTGTATTTTTTTTCCCACAATTCTTTGCAAAATCAAGATTTTCTTTTCTTTTTTTAAAAAAAATTGTTATATTAGCAGGTTATTTCTCACACACAGCATATGCACAGCACAAATTACACCCCAAAACACATTCTACTACTCCTGAGTATGGCGATACCACATAAATTAGACTTTTACACAGCGTGGCCACACACAGAGGCCAAACATGCAGGGAGCGCCATCAGGCGTTCTAGGAGCATAAATTACACATATCATTTCTTGACTATCTCTTATGCCGCGTACACACGTTCGGACTATCCGGCGGACAAACCACCGGACTTTGCAGCGGAGGTCCGCTGGACTGTCCAAACGAGCGGACCTGCCCACACATGACCGGACTTTTCCTGCGGACTAGTTCCGGCGGACAAACCGCTGGACTATGGCGGGAGTTTTGAAATGATGGTTCTCCATTGAAAACGTCTGGTTGATGACGAAAAGTGTCTGGAGGAAGGCACGTAGTGACATCACCACGCCATCCGAGTAGGAGGACAGGCTCCGTGCGTATGCCGTCTGGCATTTTCATTTACATGCACTTATATTGATTCGCAATTGTAAGTGTAACTTTTAATAATAAAAAATGTATAATGTTTGAACATATTACACTATGGTAGTCCCTCTCTCTTTCCGGAGCCATTCATGACAGTGCACGGATTTTTTGACGGACGCAGTATATAAGTGCTATTTTGGCTTAAAAAAACTGAGTTTATTTGTGAGTAGGCAGGTACATTTCAAAAGACTCGGGGGGTTATTTACAAAACACACGTTCATGTTAATATAAATATGCTAACTTCAAGTGCAATTTTTAAAGCACTGCAAGTGCACTTGGAAGTGCAGTCGCTGTAAATTTGAGGCTTAACATTTGAAATGAGGGGAAGCTCTGCTGATTTTGAACATTCAATCATGTGTAAGCTAAAATGCTGGTTTGGGTATCTATCTATCTATCTATCTATCTATCTATCTATCTATCTATCTATCTATCTATCTATCTATCTATCTATCTATCTATCTATCTCTACTTACATAGTCCTGCTTGGCCAAAAAAAACGCAAGTCCATCTTGTTTAACCCCCCCCCCCCCCCACACACACACACAAAGAATAAATAAATAAATAATTTTAAACTGACAATAGTAGTTCCAAAAATATATTGTAATAGATAAATTATAAAATTTGTTTGATATATATATATATATATATATATATATATATATATATATATATATATAGATATATATAGATATTTTTTTTTTTTAACTATTTTTCTCAAATTGGAATATTAATCATAGGATGAGGATGAATAAAAACATTTGGGATAACTCTGTGTGAATATAAGCATGCATTATGAAGAAGAAAAGAATGGGCTATATTAAAAAAACACAAAATTAGCAGTATGACGAATATGCTAGCTTCAATACGAACACTAGTTTTACAAGACCGACCGCTTCCGCCCTGTAAATCCTTTCTGGGCATGCGTCATACTTAGTCCGTCCGACTAGCCTACTCACGAGCGGACTGTCCGCTGAAACCAAAGTTGGACAGACAATATTACGGAAATTCCGAAATACTTAGTCCGCCAGACTGCACGCTGAAAAAGTCAGCTGAAGCCCACACATGAGCGGACTGTCCGCTGAAATGTGTTTAGACGGACTAAGTTGGCCAGACAGTCCGCCCGTGTGTACGCGGCTTAAGAGCTACAATAACACCTGGAAAGATATTAGCAGGCCCTTCATCATGTATTAAAACTGCCTATTAAGGTGGAGGGAGACATGACCAGAGCTTGGCAAAGGCTGAAAAAAGGACAATTTCCTTAACGAACACACTACTGAAGATAAAATAAGTTTCATTTTTTTTATAAAGGTAGTCTGGGTCCTCCTCTGGCAGGGGGGCCCAGGCCCAATTGTCCCTCTTCTCCCCTTATAAATCTGGCACTGCTTACTGCATTATATGGCTTTCACTGTATCAACATTTTGTACCTTATTTTATATACTAGAATTTTTGATACTATGAATGTAGATGTGATTTTCCTCTAAAGACTATCTGAAACCACATCTCAAAGTTTGGAATCATGTGCTCAGTTAAGAAAAGAACCCAAGATGTCTACATTTATTGAATTCACAGCCTAATACCTTACACTGCCACATGTAAATGGATTTGTTTTTTGTTTTTTACATCGTTCAAACTTCAACATAGTTTTGATAACCAATAATAATCAACATAAAAATGCTTTGTACCAATGGTATGTAACGTAAAAGCCTAAGGAATGTAAATGTAAAGTCTCGGTTTGTCTACACATCTACCATTAGGTCAAAGGGTGAAAAAAGCATGTCTGTTATGACTTACGTCGTCTTTTCTTTTGCTGCTTTGTTATGCTTTCTTTCCAGAAAGCTATGTTCAGCTAGTCTACAGAAGCTGGGTCATTATATCATAAATTTTCCTTAAACACTCTGGAGATGTTTCAGCTGTTTTGCACTGCCACACTCCTACCCCTGTGGACTGGCTAGTCTTAAAGTGACTCTAAGCGATATCCTTATTCTCCAAAACATATCAATACACTTCAACTACTTAATGGTCCTGTAATTTATTTTTCATGATTTTGTTTCCTGCTGTGTTCTTTTTTCTGCCTGCTTGTAAAGTCCTCCATGAGCTCTCAAACCTCTTCTTTTCCTTCCTCACATTTGTAACCAGCAGTGCATATTAGTTGCATTCATGTGCACTTCTCTATGCCCACTACAAATGCCATAGTCCACAGTCCATCTCAAGAGTGAACGAGAGAGGATGACTACGTTACTACATAAAGTGGGACCATGGAGAATTAATGTAGCCTTCTTCTAACAGGAAGTCGGATAACAACAACAAAAACAATTTGAGTAACAGAAGGTGCTTTTTGAGTTGAATAGTTTTTTTTAACCAGAATTTTGTGCAATTTAAAAAATCTCATGAACAATAGCAAACATCATAGTCACAAATGAAATGATAAAAGAGATAAATTGTCTCTTCTGTATCAGTCCACCCAGAACTGAAGATGAGAATTTTCTATGATAGTAGTTTGGTTCTAGGACTTAATTGGGTTAACTGTAAGTACAAGAGGTGCGCATCTTCACTGGTCTCATGATTTTATTTTATTATGATAACGATTTGATTCCGCGATGCATCACGAAGCATCACGATTACGGCCCATGGTTTTCATTAAAAAAATTCAAGCAGTCGGAAGAACTTCATTTTTTATTTTATCTGTGCTTTAAAAAAGACAACACTCTCTGCATGTAGCAATGTCTAAACACACCAGACAACTTAAAGTGGAGCTCTAGGCTCCCCCCAAAATACTACAGGAGAGGGTCAGAGACTGCAGACATACTACAGGAGAAGATCAGAGAATGCAGACATGATACAAGGTAGGGTCAGAGAATACAGACGATACAAGATACAGTCGGAGAATGTAGACATGATACAGGAGCTGGTCAGAGACTGCAGATATACTAACAGAGATGGGTCAGAGACTGTAGACATATTACAAGAGAGGATCAGAGAATGCAGACATTCTAGAGGAGAGGGTTAGAGAATGCAGACATGATACAAGAGAGGGTCAGAGAATGCAGACATGATACAAGAGAGGGTCAGAGAATGCAGAAATTATACAGGAGATGGTCAGAGACTGCAGACATGAAACAGGATATGGTCAGAGACTGCAGACATACTAACAGAGATGGTCAGTGACTGCAGATATACTACAAGAGATAGTCAGAGACTGAAGACTTACTAACAGAGATGGTCAGAGACTGCAGACATAGTGCCAGAGATAGTCAGAGATTGCAGACATACTGCTAGAGATAGTCAGAGACTGGTATTTGCTGCTGCAGATACATATGTTGCTGATAGAGAAATACAATGCTAGATGAAATATGAAGCTGGCAGTTCTGCACCACCTACTTGCCATTGCTACTATATCCTTGGGTAAATGACAGTTAATATATAGCCATTTTTAAATAGAAAGAAAGAGATCCATAACCATTTTTAAATAGAGAGAAAGAGATCTGTTGAAGGTTAATGTCCTTACTTAGCAATGGCGTCACTAGGGTTGGTGTCCCCCAGTGCGTAAAAAAATGGTGTCACCCCCCCTCCACCAACTATAGTCTCCCTCAGTACAGACCTCCCTCCACTAACTACAGCCCCCCCTCCATTAAGTACAGACCCCCCTCTCTCAGTACAGACCCCCCTCCTGCAGTATAGATTACCCTCTCTCAGTACAGACCCCTCTCACTAAGTACAGACCCCCTCACTAAGTATAAACCTCCCCTCAGTGCAGACCCAATCAGTGCAGACCTCCCCTCAGTGCAGACGCCCCCAAGTGTAGACCTCCCCTCAGTGCAGACCCCTATCAGTGCAGACCACCCCTCAGTACAGACCTCCCCCCCTGTTCCGACCTCCCCTCAGTGCAGACCTCCCCCCTGTACAGACCACTCTCAGTGCAGACACCCCTCAGTGCAGACCCCCTCTCCCCTCCCTTAGCATCTCCCAGCATGTCCATTTGCATTACAATAAATTGTACAGACCTCAGAGCAGTGTGGGATAGGTACAGAGGTGTGTCCCTCAGACTCCCACCTCCTCCTGTGTAGATGTAAACAGAGAGGAGGGGAAGGCACTTCCTATATTCCAGGACTTGGGTCTCCCACAGCAGCGACTCAGGGCGGCTAGAGATGACGTCAGCAGGAGGCAGAAAAAGAGGGTGTGGCTAATGCCCATGGCTCTTTACCTCTGCTTTCAGCTCTGCTTGGAGAGGCACGGCTCCATTAGGAGAGAGGCAGGGCACAGTGCAATGCACGTATAATGTTATCACCAACATTCAATTATGTCAGTTGCAGCATAGATGCTGCATGGCGGACTGCTGAATCACAATGCATTGATGCTGCTATTCACTATTCAAACAACAAAAATACATACAGTGCTCAGGACAAGCAATAATTAGGGCCTACCTGGATTGAAATGGCAACCAGGACAGCGGTCTGGAACCCCTTATTTTGTATTAGAATGTGTTATTGACAGTCCACTGTGTGCAGTATCTGTCAGCCTTCACAACATAGGCCACGGTCTATGTTGGCTTTGCAGAAATCAAAGCTCTTATGATGGCTATGTTAATTATAATCATTCTATGTGCAAGCGACCACCTTTATCTTAGAAAAGAAATTAGATATCATTGTGTATATGGGTGAAGGAAGCAGCTCACAAAATATTATGCCTTCTCTCTTTCCTGAATGATACCCAAGCTATCAGGCAAGAACGTTGGTAGTGCCTTATTATTGTCAGGAATTGGGTATAGTAGGGATGAGTGAAATAGATTTTTTTTTTTGACCGAAACTCCACTGAAAATCAGGAGAATTACGAAAAAATTAAATTTGGCTAAAATGCAGTGAGGAAGATGAAATGAACTACTTCCTTACAGCATAGCACATGTGGCAGCACAGCGGGTGGGCATTAATGACCAGCCACTACATATACTGTATACCAGCTCTGCTTTTCTGTGCTTAGAGCACACTCCTGGCACAGTGACCAAGATGTCACCAACAGCTCCAAGCCACTGTTTATGATTGGGAGCTGCTGGCACAGACTCTTTATCATGTGACCATCATGACTGCCAATTACAGTGATCACATGATCAGGAAGTCCCAGGAGGCAAGTGGTTAAACCTCTGGATTTTAAAAGTGAAATGGTCTTTGAATGGTTTCTGAAGGTTACAAAAGCTCCTTTCAATTATCCTAAACTTGTTCTTATGCTAAATTACACTCATCATTAGCCCTATTAATTTATGACAAAAAAAGACAGTTGAAAGGAAGCAATTTATTGACAGTCCACAATTGGCAATCAAATGCAAAATGTAAATACGAAGTTGAAATTTGAAACTAAAAATACCCCCAAAAACCTGCAACTTCTAAAAAGTAGAGTAGATTCTCTTTCTTTTTCTTTGTATTTAAGTAGCTCATTGAGTGGAATTGAGAGTTTTCCCTTTGGTGACATATTACCTATGTTGAATTCAGTACTTTTTAATTAAATAAATGTCCCTAAAGTCATTCCACTCATACTTTCTTTACAAATAATGTGTATGTGTAGTGGGAATGGTGAATAACAGTGGTAAACTTTCCCAGCATTAAAGAACATCTAAAGCCAAAACTTTTTTTCAGTTTGGATACAGTAGGGGAGTGTTTTATTTTATTGCTATCTGTGTCTCATTAGGGAGATTTCCCTTAACGTCCTGGAGACTTAACACGCAGTGATATCTTCTCAATGTGAAAGAGATCCCTTCTTAGACAGTTGAACACATGTCCCCATAGAAAGATTTTCCTTCTGTACCTGTTCTGGTGGCAATTGAAACATTTTGGATTTACCCTTACCCAGAGATACTGCTGATCAGGACAACTGAAGACAGTGAATCTCCTCAACAGGGACACAGACGACAAACAACAAAGACAACAAAAAACTGACAGTGGTTCCAGACCCTCCGCTCTACCCAAATTTAGAAAAAAAGTTTTGATTTTAGTTATACCTTAAATACAGGCCAAGAGACAAGAGTGTCACACACATTCATCAGTCTATCCCCTTAACAAAGAACATGCCAATCTTGGTGCTTTAGCTCTACTCTGGAAAAACAGTCATGTTTAAATTACTTATCTATGGTCCTAAAGATAATTTGAAACAATGGTAAAGTAAAAACATTATCATAACTAAAAATAATCCACTGAAGAGTTATATGAAGGTCAGATCTTTTGTTATAACAGGAAAAATATGTTTCTTTAATTCTTTAATTCAGTTGGTTGTTGAAAGGGGCAGGAAGTTCTGCTTTCTGCTAAGTTTGTGCACTTATTGTGTACTTATCTCTCCAAGCTATTTAAGTGCTTTGTCAAGTCTTGCTTTTAATTTAGGACAAAATCAAATAAACCATTTGTATTTTTAAATGGTTTTCATTAAATGCAATTTTCTTAGCACTCCAAGGGGTAAAATCAGCATTATAAAGTATAAATAAAGGCAAAATATATTTTTTAACTTTAAATGCCATAAGGAAGGATCAAACTCCACATTTGTTTATTTTATTTTGCCATCTGTGTCCCATTAGGGATATTCCCCTTCCCTTCCTGTCCGATGACCAAAACAGGAAGTGAGAGAAATCCCTGGCTGTCCCCAGTGTCACCACTGGAAGATTTCCCCTCTGTTCATGTTTTGGTGACAGCCCAAAATTTGGAATGGTATTTTACTTTTACGCTCAGTGATAATGATAAACAGACAAATAGAGAATACCATTCAGCAAACCTAGTGTAGACTTGAAAATGGTCTCAGCCTATGAATTGCTGCCAAAGCCATGCCCTCTAGGGACATTGCTTTGGTGAAGACTTATGGGCTGAGGCCATTTTCAACTCTACACTAGGCTGGCTGGATGGGAGTGCGGTGCTTCTTTGATTTTATACATGCATCGCTTTGGATGAGCACCTTTGGCAGCCTGCATCTTTCTCCATGGTGACTGTGGGAGTTTGGCTTCCCCACCTTGAGTGGCATTCATAATTTAGCACCACAGACAAATAGAGAAGGTGAATCTCCTTAACTGCTTCCCGCCCGCCCTATAGCCAAATGACGGCTATAGAGCGGACACTCTCGTCTGGGAGGCCGTCCCTGGATGTCCTCGTGTTTACTTCCGCAATGCGCGCCGTCACGGGCGCGCATCGGGGACGTTTTGTGTTTGCCATGTCCCCCGGAGACAGGCAAACACAGATCGCTGTAAACAGCCAATCACAGCTGCCGTTTACAGCGCGACCTATCCAATGGGAGATGATCTCATATGTAGACATATGAGATCATCTCTCAGCGCCGCTCTCCCTCCTCACAAAGACAGCGTGTGAGAGGGGAGAGATGAACGGCTGCAGCGGCCGTAAGTGAAAAAAAAAAAAAAAACAATCCGCCCCAGTTCCATCCTCCCCCAGTGCCATCCACCCCAGTGCCATCCTCCCCAGTGCCATCCTCCCCAGTGCTACCTGCCCCCAGTGCCACCTGTTAGTGCTATCTGTCCCCAGTGCCATCTGTTAGTGCTATCTGTCCCCAGTGCCACCTGTTGCCAGTGCCATCTGTCATCAGTGCTATGTATAAGTGCCATCTGTCATCAGTGCCACGTGTCATCAGTGCCACATAGTGCCATCTGTCAACAGTGCCACATATTAGTGCCATCTGTAATCAGTGCCACGTATCAGTGCCATTTGTCATCAGTGCCACCTGTCAGTGTCACGTGCCATCTGTTGTCAGTGTCACGTGTCATCAATGCCACTTATCAGTGCCATCTGTCATCAGTGTCACGCGTCATCAGTGCCACGTATTAGTGCCATCTGTCATCGGTGCCATGTATTAGTGCCACGTATTAGTGCCATCTGTCATCAGTGTCACGTATTAGTGCCATCTATCATCAGTGCCACGTATTAGTACCACGTGTCATCAGTGCCACGTATAAGTGCCATCTGTCATCAGTGCCACATATTATTGCCATCTGTCATCAGTGCCACGTGTCATCAGTGCCTCGTATAAGTGTCATCATTGCCACATATCAGTGGCATCTGTCATCAGTGTCACGTGTCATTGTCCTGGTGCTCCAGGGCCTTCAAAAGTGTAATAGGTAGTCAACAAGTTAGATGTGTCATTTATGCTCCTAGAACATGTGACGGCGCTCCCTGCATGTTGGGCCTCTCTATGTGGCCAGGCTGTGAAAAAGTCCCACATATGTGGTATTGTAATACTCAGGTGGAGTAGCAGAATTTTTTGGTGGTATACACATGCCATGTGAGAGAAATAACCTATTACAATGACAATTTTGTGGAAAAAAAAAAAAAAAATCTTAATTTTGCAAAGAATTGTGGGAAAAAAATCAAAAAGCTCCCCATGCCTCTTACTAAACACCTTGGAATGCGTACTTTCCAAAAAGGGGTCATTTGGGGGGTATTTTTACTTTCCTCATTTGTTCGGGTCGCAAGAAATGAGATAGGCCACCAGTACATCAGATGTGATCAATTTTGTGCGATTCGCACCACAGCTTGTAGACTCTCTAACTTTCACAAAGACCAAATAATATCCACTAATTTGGGTTATTTTTACCAAAGATATGTAGCAGTATAAATTGTGGCCAAAATGTATGAAGAAAAATTAATAATTTGCATAATTTTGTCACAGAAACAAAGAAATATGTGTTTTTTTTTCATTTATAGCGCAAAAAATAAAAACCCCAGAGGTGATCAAATACCACCAAAAGAAAGCTCTATTTGTGGGAAAAATGGACAAAAAATTCATTTGGGTACAGTGTTGCATGACTGAGTAATTGTCATTCAAAGTGTGAGAGTCCCGAAAGCTAAAAATTGGTCTGGGCAGGAAGGGTGCCCGGTGGGAAAGTGGTTAATAAGGACACAGTACAACAATAAAAACCTGAAAGATGTTTTGTTAATTTTAGTTATACTTTAAAGCTGAACTCAAAACAGCTATTAAAAAACATGTATACATTTAGCTACATGCTCATGAACCACTTCAGCCCCAGAAGGATTTGCCCCCTTAATGACCAGGCCATTTTTTGTGATACGGCACTCTGTCTCTTTAACTGACAATTGCACGGTCATGCCATATTGTACCCAAACAAAATTGACGTTCTTTTTTTCCCACAAATGGAGCTTTCTTTTGGTGGTATTTGATCACCTCTGCAGTTTAAAATTTTTACTTTTTGCTATAATGCATTTCCAAAAAATATATCATATTTGCCGGCGTATAAGTTGGCTGGGCATATAAGATGACCCTCTAATTTTTGATTTAAAACATTGGTTTTGTGCTATACTCACTTTATAAGACGAC
Organism: Lithobates pipiens; assembly: GCF_037356315.1. Classification (NCBI taxonomy): domain Eukaryota; kingdom Metazoa; phylum Chordata; class Amphibia; order Anura; family Ranidae; genus Lithobates; species Lithobates pipiens. The sequence goes on along the minus strand of NW_027507903.1, from coordinate 259,561,822 downwards.
CTCCTTGTGCGGTAATACCGTATGTTCAGAAACTACATTGATACCGGGTAACATGATGTCTCACAGTATACATACAGTATACTGCCCTGAGCCAATCACGGCGAGCTATGCATTCTATTATTGAATACAATGCTTTTTCGGATTGGCAGAGGCTGTAACATCATCAGCCCGTGCCTCTGACTCTCACAGCCAATCCGAGCAGGCTACTGTATTCATTAGTAGAATATCGCTCGCTGGGATTGGCTCTGCAGTGTATACTGTATGTATATAGTATTACTGCACACTTAGCGAGCATCCAGAGGGCTTAACATCCAGCGGGAGGCTGGCATATGACAACTCCAGCTTTATACCCGGCGTATAAGACGACCCACACTTTTTGCCTGCTTTTTTTTACTGTGAAAGGTCGTCCTATACGCCAGAAAATACGGTATATACATTTTTTTATTAATTCATGAGTTTAGGCCAATATATTCTTCTTCATACTTTTTGGGAGTTTTTTTAATCCCTTTGCGCTGACCGTACACATACTGCATATATACAGCCTCAAAGAGGTGGGCTTTTTTCAGTCGAGCTGCATTTATGCGTACCTCCCTTTGAGCTGGAAGTGCACTGCACAACGCACTCCCAGCACAAAGACCGGGGTCTCACGAGAGCCCTGGGTCTTGTACTAACAATCGGGACCTGGGACTGTCAGTTTCGGGTCACCTAATCACTGTGATAGCCTCTGATAGGCTATCACAGTGATCAGTCACTGTAAGCTCGCCCCTGGGTTTTTTTCCTCTTCTGAATGAAGAGGATGATACATTGGGGGTTATTTATGAAAGGCAAATCCACTTTGCACTGCAAGTGCCCTTTAAAGTGTAGATGCTCTAAATCTAAGGGGTAGATCTGAAATGAATGGAAGTTCTGCTGATTTTATCATCCAATCATGTGCAAGCTGAAGTGCTGTTTTTTATTTTCCTTGCATGTCCCACTCGGATCTACAGTGACTTTACTTCCAAGTGCACTTGCAGTGCAAAGTGGATTTTCCTTTAGTAAATAACCCCCATTGCATCTTCCTCTTCTTGCAGGAGAGGAATTGTAAACAATCCAAATGCGTAAAAGGAAAAAACAAACAAACGAAGAAAAAAAAATAACAAGAGCAAGGTTGCCATGGAGTTTTTGTTAGGTTAATGGTCACAGTCAACATATTTTGTGTAGAATTTACAAAAAAGATTGAATTTATATAATTCAATACAGTTCCCCATAAACGCTTAGTCCCCATAAACGCTGAGGCCAGGTTCACACTGGTATGACATGACAGCCATACCACTTTGGATCTGACTTTTTACACTGGTACGACACGACAGCCATACCACTTTGGATCTGACTTTTCACACTGGTACGACACGACAGCCATACCACTTTGGATCTGACTTTTCCCTGCGACTTGAAGTCCGACATGCATCCGACTTCAATGAACAGGGATCTGACTTTGATCCCCGACAATACCAGGCACTGTGTATGGTATGAATCTTTAGGGGGAACTCGACACAAAATGTTAAAAAAACAAGCACACAGCCCGGCAGGTCAGGAAAGGGGGTGGGGACGATTGAGCCCCCCCCTTGACCGTACCAGGCCGCACAAAACGCATGCCAAAGTTGGATCAGTCAAGACGCCGACCCAACTTTGATCCGACTTCAATGATATTCAATGGGCTGAAGTAGGATCAAAGTCAGACCAAAGTAGCGCAGGGATCATTTTCAAAGTCTCCCATAGAGAAGCATTGATTTTCACACTTCATGCAACAAGAGCTCCCAATGTTGGAGCATTTGTCTTACCAGTGTGAACCCGACCTTAATCTACAAGCTGAGGTCTGCAGGCGTGAACCATAAGGTTTGTTCTTGGGTTAAAAACTGGTTACAGGAGCATGTCCAAAGGGTGGTGATAAATAATGTGTACTCAGACTGGTCCTGACTGGGGTACCCCACGGTTCTGTCTTGGGACCAATTCTATTCAATTTATTCATAGATGATATAGAGAATGGGATAAATATCTCAATCTCAGTTTTTGTAGACAACACAAAATTAAGCAGGGCAATAACTTCACATCAAGATATAGAAATTTTGCAGAAAGATCTGAATAAAATAATGGAGTGGGCAACTACATGGCAAATGAGGTTTAATGTGGACAAATGTAAAGTAATGCACTTGGGGGCAAAAAACATAAATGCAAACTAGTGACTAGGGGGAAAACTGATGGGGAAATCAAGGATGGAGAAAGATCTGGGGGTCCTAGTAGATGAGAGATTGAGCGATAGCATGCAATGTCAAGCTGCAGCTACCAAAACAGGCAGAATATTAGCATTCATAAAAAAGGGATACACTCCAGAGATAGAACAACAATGCTGCCACTTTATGAAACATTGGTTAGACCACATCTGGAGTATTCTGTCCAGTTCTGGTCACCAGTCCACAGAAGGGATGTGCTGGAACTGGAGAGAGTCCAAAGAAGGGCAACAAAATGAATAAGGGGACTGGAGGACCTAAATTATGAGGAAATACTGCACTAAAAAACACTAAACTTATTCTAGCTGTAGAAAAGATGCTTGAGAGGAGATATGATAGCGATTTACAAATACCTCAATGGCAATCCCAGCAAAGGAAAAAAACTATTCAGTCTCAAGGAGTGTAAGAGGACAAGGCGCCACACATTGAAAGTGGACAAGAAGCCTTAAAAAGTGAAGGGGGTTTTCACTATCAGGGCAATAAGGACGTGGATCCCTCTTCCACAATTGGTGGTAGCTGCGGGGAGTATTGATAGATTTAAGAGACTCTTAGATGTGCATCTTAAGGAACACGACATACAGGGATAGGGAAATAGTTTTAGACACTGACGCACTTGCAATTACACAGGCTGAACTGGATGGACTATTGTCTTTATTCAATCTTACCTACTATGATATTATGATATCAGTGTCAGTGTGTTTTAGGCAGGATAAAAAAAATGCAAAATACGCACCATTCTTTCTGAGCTGTACTATAGGTATAAACAACAACTAACTTACACATATGCAGTATCACTGAAATTGTCAGGAGGAAGAGAGTTCATTTTGAGTTGTTCTTTGATGGTAAATTATGATAATAGCAAGAAATATACAGCTAAATGTTAAAAAAAATTGTATTTTACTATTTTGGGCCAGTTTTCCTTTGATAATAAAACAACATTAGGAGATATCCCTTACCATTTACCACCAAAAGAAAGCACCATTTATCCTGAAAAAAACAAGGTATAATCCACCTGGATACACTAAGTAGTTGTGACAATATGTACAGTTTTATTAACACATGTCAAAGTTGCAAAACTAAGTTTAGTTATTTAGATTTGTTTTACCCTTAGGTGTGAAGGGGTTAAGGAAGTATTCCCCTGAACAATTACAAGTGTTTCTGGGCACACTCTCCTGCTAATCAGATCATCAATCCCTATTTCACTTCATAGTCCTCTATGGAGAGAAATATGATCCGGCACAGTTTTTTACTCACATTGAACTGAACCGCAGCTAGGACCACCTCTTCCAAGTAGTTCCAGGTGTGGTATATGTAACTTGTCCTGAGCACAGTTCACACCACATTCTTTCCACAAACAAACTGCCTCAAGGGACAGTACCATTCCCAGGACCAGTTTAGAGTACTGGTGTGAGTGTCCCCTAACTATACATTTCCTTCTACAATAAAGATAGAGGTAGCAGGTTTTGAGGATGAATAATTTATGTAGGACAGGTGTATTCATCAAGACAATTAAGTAATGGTAAAAATAAAGTGAACAGCAGTGTGTAAATTGCCATAAAACGTGGCCACTAGTCAGAAGGTACTTCTTATTTTTTAGTTGTTGTTAACTAAATCTAAGTATCTAACCTATGTAGCCTACTAATGTTCTGTATTGCCCTTTTCATTGCCAAGGTTCTCTCCACAAACAAACTGCATCAAGGGACAGTACCATTCCCAGGACCAGTTTAGAGTACTGGTGTGAGTGTCCCCTAACTATACAATTCCTTCTACAACAAAGATAGAGGTAGCAGGTTTTGAGGATGAATAATTTATATAGGACAGGTGTATTCATCAAGACAATTAAGTAACGGTAAAAATAACTTTGAGCCCTCTTTTTTGAGCCCTACTGGTGCTTCTCCCCACCTTCTTTCAGAATTCTTCAGCAGTCTTCTCCCCCCCACCATGAGAGATTCCAACAAAAAAAGCTCTAGACCATCAGTGCTTCCCTCACATTTCATTCTAGTACCCATAACAAACAATCTGAATACAGAGAATAACAATTCACCTTGTTCCTCTTCCCATCCCATAGTCTCCAGCCCATCCAATGCTACCATAGAACCAACAACAGTGCCCAGTTCAGAACATTTGGCTAGTTTTGGCTACCATGACATATTAATAACGGTAGACAACATATCTTCATCTTATCCTTCTAGCTCTTGTAATGTTGTTCAACCAAACTTACTTAATAAACAAGGATTATTTTTTGTCTCTCAACCCTCTACCAGCCATCAAACTAAAAGAAATTACACAGCAGAGGTTGCAGAGGAGGAGGGAAAAAGATCAAAACCCACACAAACTCATAACTTTTCTCAAACTCAAAAGATTTTCAATTTACCCTAATATAATTTGTCTGCTGAAACAACATTGTTGAGCCGTGGACTACATTTTGCTCCGCCCTATAGACCCAACCCTTATCTATTGTTCAAGGATCTAAATAGATACCTAAAAATTCTCACACTAAAAAGATTCTTCCAAATCAAAGCCACTAAAAACATTAATAATTCCAATGCCACACAGGAACCTCTAAAGCCGCGTACACACATAGCGGTATGTCCGACGTACTTAGACTGGTGGACTTCCCGCCAGACTGTCCGTCGGACTTTCCGAACGGGCTACTTGCCCACACACGGCACTTTTTGAGCGGACTAATATGGCGTACTAAGTCCGCCATACTATCCGCCCTACTTTTGAAATGAACGGACTCGCCCACACACGCAGAGGAAAGTCCGCTCATTTCGAGCGTGTCTCCAGGTAGGCGGGGCCCGCGAAGGAGACGTCGCTGGCACCGCCGCCTGGTATGGACTTAAAGGGGAACCCCAACGCCGAAAAAAATTGGCGTGGTGGTCCCCCCAAGTCCACAACAGACCCTTGTCTGAGCACGCTACCCGGCCAGCCAGGAAAAGGGGGGCGAGCGAGCGCCCCCCCCCCCTCCTGAGCCGTACCAGGCCACGTTCCCTCAACATGGGGGGTGCCTTGGGGAAGAGGGGGCCGCGCGGCCCCCCCACCCCAAAGCACCTTGTCCCCATGTTGATGAGGACAAGGGCCTCTTCCCGACAACCCTGGCCGTTGGTTGTCGGGGTCTGTGGGCGGGGGGCTTATCGGAATCCGGGAGCCCCCCTTATCGGATACCGGCCCCCCCACCCTATGTGAATGAGTATGGGGTACAATGTACCCCTACCCATTCACCTGTAAAATAAAAGTACAAAAAAAACACAACACACGAGATAAAATACTTTATTGCACAGCTCCGGGGGTCTTCCGTCTTCGGGGGTCTTCTCGCCGGACTCCTCCGCTATCTTCTTGTAGCTCTTTTGCTAGCGGAGGAGTCCGGCTTTCTTCCTCGCCGCCGGCCTCTTCTTCCGACTTCGGGGGTCTTGTCCCCCTCTTCGGTTCTTCTGCCGGGCCACCGCGCCTTCTTATAGCTCTTTTACAGGCGGTGGCCCGGTCTTCTGTCGCCGCCGCCGCCTTCCGTTCTTCTTCTTCTTCTTCTCCAGGAGATGTTGACTCGACGATCTCTCCGGCCGCAATGCCAGGGATGCGCTGCGCTGCCACTTATATAGGGACAAGGGGCGGTGTCACATGGGTTTATGTCACATGGGTTGGTCACATGGGTTGATGTCACATGGCGACAGTCCCAGCATCCTCCGGGACTGTGACATCGTAAGGGGGCGGGGTCACCATGTGACACCAACCCATGTGACATAAAGCCATGTGACACCGCCCCTTGTCCCTATATAAGTGGCAGCGCAGCGCGTCCCTGGCATTGCGGCCGGAGAGATCGTCGAATCAACATCTCCTGGAGAAGAAGAAGAAGAAGAAGAACGGAAGGCGGCGGCGGCGGCGACAGAAGACCGGGCCACCGCCTGTAAAAGAGATATAAGAAGGCGTGGTGGCCCGGCAGAAGAACCGAAGAGGGGGACAAGACCCCCGAAGTCGGAAGAAGAGGCCGGCGGCGAGGAAGAAAGCCGGACTTCTCCGCTAGCAAAAGGCACCCCCCATGTTGAGGGCACGCGGCCTGGTACGGCTCAGGAGGGGGGGGTGCTCGCTCGCCCCCCTTTCCTGGCCGGCCGGGTAGCGTGCTCGGACAAGGGTCTGTTGTGGACTTGGGGGGGAGCCCCACGCCGATTTTTTTCGGCGTTGGGGTTCCCCTTTAAGCCCATACCAGGCGGCGGGGCCAGCGACGTCTCCTTCGCGGGCCCCGCCTACCTGGAGACCCACTCGAAATGAGCGGACTTTTCTCCGGGCGGGAAAAGTCCGCTCATTTCAAAAGTACGGCGGACTGGCACACACACGGCCGGATTGTCCGCCAAAATGCGAGTCCGGCGGGAAGATTGGAGTGCAACACGGCATTCTAAGTCCGCTGTACTTTCGGGTGAAAAAAGTATGCCGGAGGCTACACACGGGGGGATTGTTTGGCGGACTTGAGTTTGCCGGACTTTTCCACTGGATTGTTTGATCGTGTGTACGCGGCATAAGTAGTATGTCTGAAGAGCCAGAATTTAATTTTGATAGTGGCATAATAGACACATTGGAACAACTTTATCATAATGATTCCATCATAGATAACAAACTCTTTACCCAAAAACCCAAATCTATATTCTATCATGCTAAAGAACCATATTTAGAGGGGTGTAAGATGGCTGCCTGATCCATGAGCTCCCGCCAGCAGAGGCTCTAATCCGACTTCACAGGAGGCCATATATCCAACTAACCTCTCAAAAAAGATGGGGACATCATCCCACAGGTCCTCCAGCTCACGATCCCTGAAATCCTGGTCCACGAGTCTCTTTTCATGGTTCAGCAGGGCGTCGATAATAAAAATGAATATTCTACCAAGAATATTGTACGTAATGCAAGCAATTCCTATAAAAATACCGTAGACCTTCTTCACATCCTATCGAAGAGCCTGCGTGTAATTTATCTGGGGTAGATCACACCCCAGACTGAGCTTTGAGAGACTGACAATACCCAAAATTAAAGGAGGCATAGGTCTTCCCGAACCTTGTTAAATATCACTGGGCCTATCAATTAATGCGAATAATAGACTGGAATATATACTCGAAGACCACAGCATGGGTGTATCTCGAACATGCGTTCTCCCCTCTACTGTTACGACAACTCCCATGGATCGCTTCCACTCGCATACCGCTAGATTGTAAACTACACCCCTTAATTCACAACACGTTACAAATCTTCAGAAAGGCATGCCATAAATCTAAAATCTCATCCTCTCTGGGTCCACTAACCCATCAAAATCCAGAATTCTCACCAGGCCTGACACCTTCCTTTCAGAAATTTGGCCCCACACAAACATCCGAGCTAAACACTCTTTTTCTAAGGGCAAATTCCTGTCCCTACCCACTTTCGGCACAGATGCCAAGCCAATCCTTTCCATTCTGGACACATATCCACATTCAATATTTTCTTAATGACCCCCACTCACGCCCTGACTACTCAAGACAACACACAGCATTCAAAGCAATTTGTGAAAAAAAAAAAAGACCCGCAAAGACACCTGATTTCGGATATGTACTCTATTCTGTTCTCTAATCACAGTCCCAAATCCAACATAGCTAGTCATAGTTGGGAAAGGGAACTCTCATTAAACCTTTCAGAAGAAGAATGGGAAAATATATACTCTCATATACATAAAGGGACAATTAACGTATCTTCACAAGAAAACAGCTTCAAGGTGTTCTCAAGATGGTACAAAACATCTCTCTTCCCAACCTCCCCACTTTATTAAACACATTTGGCAAACTTTCCAGTTACAAAGTTAACACGGCCAAGATGGAAGCTCTTCCTATACATGTTCCCTCTACACTTCTCACCACATTACAAAATAACTTTCCGTACCGCTGGTGTTCTTCCTCCCTTAAATATCTGGGTATACATTTAACTGCATCCTACTCCAACCTATACAAAGCCAACTACCCCCCCTTAATTCTGGAAACACACATGCTATTACGAAATTTGGAGGAATGTCCTCTGTCTCTTCTAGGTAGGATAAATGTCCTCAAAATGTCTATACTCCCAAAGTTTTTATACCTTTTTGAAACCTTACCAATTGCAGTTCCTATGTCACAACTCTGAAATATTCAATGGTCCTTTACTAAATTTGGGGTAATAAAGCACACCGGTTTGCTAGCACAGTGGTATTTGCCCCTCGGTCTCATGGAGGACTGGTAGTCCCTAACATTAATAATTACTACTATGCTACTCATCTCACAGCGACTATCTCCTGGTCTACACAATTTGCAACAAATAGGTGGTCAGAGTTGGAACAGAGCATTACCAGCCCTGTGCATCCTTGCTCCATGCTCTGGTCCGACTTGACCACCTCTATATTCCAGCTACAAAATATATGCTTGGGACCAATGTTATTTACTCTCGCTATTTTGAAAAAATGCCAAAAGAGGTTCTCTCTCTTTTCTCCATGTCCACCTCTCCTAAACGTACTCTTTAACCCGGATATTCCGGATAGCCTGTCCTACACCAGCATGTATCCATGATCACAGGTGGGCATTTTTCAGCTCCGTCATCTAGTACACCCTGTGACTCGTAAACTACTCTTGTTCCAGGACCTCCAAAACAAATTAGAAATCCCTAATAAGCTCTTCTTATCTCCAATTTAAACTTTATTTCCACTCTATATCACCTTACTTAAACTTAGAAAAACCTAAAACCAAGATGTACCGGCGCTCAACCTACCCCCTTTTATGCTTAAGGGTCCGCTGCAATCCCAGTCTCAGTACCCCACCAAAAGGATCAGGGTAAGTGTATGGTGTATAAAACATAGGGGATTTGCACCTCCCACTCACTACTACACCCACCCCCTTCTAAATAACGTATACTAAATAGTCACTGTGGAACCATAATGTCCTAAAATTATACACAAAACAATGATTTTATGACAATATATATGTCTGCAAAAACAGTGTCCTTCTTGTGCAATGGTTGATGCGACCCCTCCAACCATGCCGTCTTAATCCCCATTCATCTTCTAATGAAAAAAGGCTACGTGTGTCCACTAAGAAAACCAAATCTGTGCCACTGTCACCAAGCAGAATGGCCACTCACCAGATGTCAACAACCAGTAAGCCTTCGGTTCATTCAACGGATAACCAATCCTTAATGCACTTCTCCCGTTAGCAATTCCTCAGTGTCCGTATATTCATACAAAATTATATAAAACCAATATAGTGTAAAACCGTTTAAACTTTAATGGGAAATCAATAAAAACATATTGCACTCACATTTCAGTGTGCCCATTGGCCGACACCAAGACTTTCCAGCAATGAGAAAACCGTTTAAAATCGGGCAAGCCAATGTTGTTCCGCAGGTGGTGATATTTTCCCTCCTCTGGACCGACCTGTTCCTGGCTTGTGTTTAGGAATAGTATGTCTCCCACAACTTCTATGCCTTTCGCATTTGTGCATTTCGCATTTGAAGCTTCCTGACGACGCACAAATGCAAAACGCGTAGGAGTTGTGGGAGACATACTATTCCTAAACACAAGCCAGGAACAGGTCGGTCCAGAGGAGGGAGAATATCACCACCTGCTGAACAACATTGGCTTGCATGACTTGTATCGCCATACGTCTGATTTTAGCGGATAGGATCGGATGTCAGCGGACGTGGTAACCACTGAATTCCGTTGCTCCATAGACCTGCATGGAGCACCTGTTCAGGTCCGCCTAAAAAACTGACGGGTGGACCTGAAAGGGACCTGAAAGGGGCCTTAAAGCATTTTCTCCAGCCTCTTTGTTACTATTTTCCCATCCCATCAAAAATGTTTACATACTTTTAGGTCAACATTTGAGTATAGTTCTACTTTAAATTGGTTGAAATGCTCATATGGAAATCATTTAGAACATCAAATACAATAATGAAATTACCAAATTTTTGGGGGATAATATTAATATGAAAATGATGTTTACTACAATATTAGCTAATGTACAGTATATGGCATAAAAAATGAAATGCTTTTGTTTCACAATGAATCTAAAAGGGATTAAGAGAAAAATAAATACTTCTCTCATCCGAGACTGCCAGGATTCTGTATAATTCGCAGAAAAGTTTTCAGTTCCATTATACAGCAACATTTCAGATTCTTGGCACTTCCACTTAGGCAATGATAGTATTGCTAGAGTGGGTGTGATCAGGCTGAAGGTCCCACCTTGTAAAATAGGAAGTCTGCGAGAAATAAAAACAGGGTTGATGTTTCAATAAAACATACAGTACATAAATGGTGAGTATGTTATTCTGAATTGTTAACATTACTGGTTGTCAAGAAGAAAAGATGATGCCAATTAAAGCAGTAAAGCATTAAACTCAAAAGTAAATATTTATTATATTGCAGCTTACCAATTCTTAGATGTGATGAGTGCATTAGTTTCCTTTTTTAGGCTTTATTTCTTAAATTTTGATTTCTTTTACTTATTCATATAAAACCTTTATCCCAAAAGCTGTCACTACTTATAAAGTGTGAGCTGGAGTTTGGCTTCAATTTGTTGGTGGGTCTAAATCAGCTAATACATTTAACGCTACACTCCACCTAGACTTACAATGCTGTGGTCTGCTGTGCCTCCTCCTAATTCTTCAAGAGTTGTCTCCTATGCCGCGTACACACGTAGCGGACTATCCGGCGGACTTAGTCCGGTGGACTTCTCGCCGGACTGTCCGCCGGACTTTCCGAACAGGCTACTTGCCCATACACGGCACTTTTTCAGCGGACTAATACGGCGTACTAAGTCCGCCGGACCATCCGCCGTACTTTTGAAATGAACGGACTCGCCCACACACGCGGAGGAAAGTCTGCTCATTTTGAGCGCGTCTCCAGGTAGACGGGGCCCGCGAAGGATGAGTCGCTGGCCCCGCCACCTGGTATGGACTTAAAGGGGAACCCCAACGCTGAAAAAAATCGGTGCGGGAGTCCCCCCCAGGTCCATATCAGACCCTTGTCCGAGCACGCTACCCGGCCGGCCAGGAAAGGGGAAGACGAGCGAGCGCCCCCCCCCCCCTCCTGAGATGTACCAGGCCATGTGCCCTCAACATGGGGGGGTGCCTTGGGGAAGGGGGGGCCGCGCGGAGGAGCCCGGCTTTCTTCCTCGCCGCCGCCCTCTTCTTCCGACTTCGGGGGTCTTGTCCCCTTCTTCAGGCTCTTCTGCCGGCGACCGCGCCTTCTTCTAGCTCTTTTACAGGCGGTGGCCCAGTCTTCTGTCGCCGCTTTCGCCGACTTCTGTTCTTCTCTTCTTCTCTTCTTCTCTTCAGATGTTGCCTCGTCGCTCTTTCTGCTCACAATGACGGGGACAAGGCGCGCGGCGACTTATATAGGGACATCACCGGATGATGTCCCCGCCTATTATGATGTCACAGCCCCAGCATCCTCTGGGACTGTGACACCATAATGGGCGGGGACATCATCCGGTGATGTCCCTATATGAGTCGCGTCGCGTCGGTGCCATTGTGAGTGGAGGATGCGATGAGGCAACATCTGAAGAGAAGAACAGAAGAACAGAATACGGCGAAAGCGGCGACAGCGGAGACAGAAGACCGGGCCACCGCCTGTAAAAGAGCTAGAAGAAGGCGCAGTGGCCCAGCAGAAGAACCGAAGAGGGGGACAAGACCCCCGAAGTCGGAAGAAGAGGGCGGCGGCGAGGAAGAAAGCCGGGCTCCTCCGCTAGCAAAAGAGCTAGAAGAAGATAGCGGAGGAGTCCGGCGAGAAGACCCCCAAAGACGGAAGACCCCCGGAGCTGTGCAATAAACTATTTTAACCCTTGTGTGTTGTCTTTTTTTTTACTTTATTTTACAGGTGAATGGGTAGGGGTACATTGTACCCCATACTCATTCACATAGGGTGGGGGGGCGGTATCTGGGGGCCCCCTTATTAAAGGGGGCTCCCGGATTCAGATAAGCCCCCCGCCCGCAGACCCCGACAACCAACAGCCAGGGTTGTCGAGAAGAGGCCCTTGTCCTCATCAACATGGGGACAAGGTGCTTTGGGGTGGGAGGGCCGCGCGGCCCCCCCTTCCCCAAGGCACCCCCCCATGTTGAGGGCATGCGGCCTGGTACGGCACAGGAGGGGGGCGCTCGCTCGTCCCCCCCTTTCCTGGCCGGCCGGGTAGCGTGCTCGGACAAGGGTCTGATGTGGACCTGGGGGGCGTTGGGGTTCCCCTTTAAGTACAAACCAGGTGGCGGGGCCAGCGACGCATCCTTTGCGGGCCCCGCCTACCTGGAGACGCGCTCAAAATGAGCGGACTTTTCTCTGGGCGGGAAAAGTCTGTTCATTTCAAAAGTACGGCGGACTGTCATACGCACGGCCGGATTGTCCGCCGAAATGCAAGTCCAGCGGGAAGATTGGAGTGCAAAACTACTTTCTAAGTCCGCCGTACTTTCGGGTAAAAAAAGTCCGCCGGAGGCTACACACGGGGGGATTGTCCGGCGGACTTGAGTTTGCCGGACTTTTCCACCCGATTGTTTGATCGTGTGTACGCGGCATTACTAATAATGGAGGTGTGTTACTGGCCAGATTGCCAGGTGAAAACAGAGAGGAAAAGCCCCCCAAAAAAACAAATGCAGCCGCTGCATCTAATGATTGGTAAGCTGTAATATAATACATGTTTTATTTTTGGATTAAATACTACTTTATTTTATAATACATTTGTAGGTTTGTCATTGTTTTTACTAACTACCCAATTGAGAGGAGTGAACAGATAGTAATGACATCAACTCAGATACATGCCTATAATATTAATGGTCACTTTATTGCCTCGAAATATATTCATGTTTTATGTTACTCTCTTTGCACAAAGATCACTTTAAGCTCCCCAAAATAGAGAATGTGTGGTGCCACCTGAATTTCCTTTACTGAGAGGTCATCTGCAGCCTTTTGAATTATAGAATGTGTGGTGCCCTCTCAATTTACAAGTACCAAATGTGAGGTATCCGCTGGGTTTACAAGCATATCATTTGTGGCGTCCCTTGGATTTCCAGGTATAGAATGTGTGGTACCCTTTAAGTTTCTAAATACAGGACATGTGGTGTCCCTGGATTTCCAACTATGGAATTTGTGGTATCCCGCCTGAATTTCCAAATACAGAAATCCCAGTGCCCCTGGTTTTCCAAGTACAGAAAGTATTTGGAGCATCAACATATAACATACAGTGCCTTGCGAAAGTATTCGGCCCCCTTGAACTTTTCAACCTTTTGCCACATTTCAGGCTTCAAACATAAAGATATAAAATTTTAATTTTTTGTGAAGAATCACCAACAAGTGGGACACAATTGAGAAGTGGAACGAAATCTATTGGATAATTTAAACTTTTTTAGCAAATAAAAAACTGAAAAGTGGTGCGTGCAAAATTATTTGGCCCCTTTACTTTCAGTGCAGCAAACTCACTCCAGAAGTTCAGCGAGGATCTCTGAATGATCCAATGTTGTCCTAAATGACTGATGGTGATAAATAGAATCCACCTGTGTGTAATCAAGTCTCTGTATAAATGCACCTGCTCTGTGATAGTCTCAGGGTTGTGTTGAAAGCGCAGAGAGCATCATGAAGACCAAGGAACACACCAGGCAGGTCCATAATACTGTTGTGGAGAAGTTTAAAGCCGGATTTGGATACAAAAAGATTTCCCAAGCTTTAAACATCCCAAGGAGCACTGTGCAAGCGATCGTTTTGAAATGGAAGGAGTATCAGACCACTGAAAATCTACCAAGACCTGGCCATCCCTCTAAACTTTCAGCTCAGACAAGGAGAAGACTGATCAGAGATGCAGGCAAGAGGCCCATGATCACTCTGGATGAACTGCAGAGAACTACAGCTGAGGTGGGAGTGTCTGTCCATAGGTCAACAATCAGTCGTACACTGCACAAATCTAGCCATTATGGAAGAGTGGCAAGAAGAAAGCCATTTCTCAAAGATATCCATAAAAAGTCTAGTCTAAAGTTTGCCACAAGCCACCTGAGAGACACACCAAACATGTGGAAGAAGGTGCTCTGGTCAGATGAAACCAAAATCGAACTTTTTGCCCACAATGCAATACGATATGTTTGGCGTAAAAGCAACACAGCTCATCACCCTCAACACACCATCCCTACTGTCAAACATGGTGGTGGCAGCATCATGGTTTGGGCCTGCTTTTCTTCAGTAGGGACAGGGAAGATGGTTAAAATTGAGGGGAAGATGGATGCAGCCAAATACAAGACCATTCTGGATGAAAACCTGTTGGAGTCTGCAAAAGACCTAAAACTGGGACGGAGATTTATTTTCCAACAAGACAATGATCCCAAACAGCAAAATCTACAAAGGAATGGTTCACAAATAAACGTATCCAGGTGTTAGAATGGCCAAGTCAAAGTCCAGACCTGAATACAATCGAGAATCTGTGGAAAGAGCTGAAAACTGCTGTTCACAAACTCTCTCCATCCAACCTCACTGAGCTCGAGCTGTTTTGCAAGGAAGAATGGGCAAGAATTTCAGTCTCTCGATGTTCAAAACTGATGGAGACATACCCCAAGCGACTTGCAGCTGTAATCGCAGCAAAAGGTGGCTCTACAAAGTATTAACGCAAGGGGGCCGAATAATTTTGCACGCCCCACTTTTCATTTTTTTAAAGTTAAAAAAGTTTCAAAAATCCAATAGATTTCGTTCCACTTCACAATTGTGTCCCAGTTGTTGGTGATTCTTCACAAAAAATAAAAATGTTATATCTTTATGTTTGAAGCCTGAAATGTGGCAAAAGGTTGAAAAGTTCAAGGGGGCCGAATACTTTCGCAAGGCACTGTATATATATATATAAAACATAGTATATTTGTGTCACTTCCTTTACACAAATATCACTTTGATCTTCCTTAAATACAGAATATGTGGTGCCAGCTAGATTTAATTTTATACAGAGGTAATTAACAGCTTTTTAATGTACAAAACAAATGTTGCCCACTCAAATTTCCAAGTACAAAATGTGTGATGCCCCTGAATTTTAAAATAAAGCATGCGTGGTGCCGATTGGATCCCAAAATACAAGAGGCGGGTGTCCCCTGAGTTTTCCAAATAGAAGATGTGTGATGTCCCCTGCATTACAAACTTAAGACTATGTAGCACTACCTGGATTTTCAATTATAGAATTTGTTATGCACCTCAGATTTTTTACCACAATTCTGAGCTATTAAATCCACAGTTACCCATACCTGGAAGAATTTTGCACACTACAATAGTTTTATAATTTATAAATAAATTTCCCCAAATACTACACACCCAAACACATTCATAAAATAAAACTGTAGGCATAACTTTTTTTTTTTTTTGGATAGAGTGAGAGAGGGTTATAACCCCCATAGGGCTTATTTTTGCTATCTTTGGTCCATTAGGGAGATTTACCTTCTCTTCCTGTCCCTTAGCCAAAACAGGAAGTGAGAGGGAATCCCTGCAAATTAAGGGAATGCTTTAGGGTCCCTAGTTTACTAGTGTCCCCATTGGAAAATGTCCCTTCTATTACTTTTCTGGGAACAACCCAAAATGTGGGATTTTCCTATACTTTTACATTTAAGAAAAATGGTAAACAGGACAATTAAAGCAGTAGTAAACCCATCCAGTCCTATTTTCTCCATATCAAGCATTCCAAACTAGTGAACAAATTGCTGTGTAAGCAACACTTCCTACCTTCTTCCCTTCTGTGTAATTTGTCCTTTTTCATAGCAACGACCTAATCGTGCATGCGCACCATAAAGAATGAGGAAGAACATCTGGTTACAAAGGACGGGAAGATGGCGAAGGTATTGAATGAATTCTTCTCCTCAGTCTTCACGAGGGAATCGGGGGGCTTCAGTAACCAAAACTGCAGTGTTTATCCTTATGACACATCACAGGAAGCACCTCCATGGTTAACAGAGGACAAAATTAAAATTAGACTTGGTAAACTTAACATTAATAAATCACTGGGACCAGATGGCTTGCATCCAAGGGTACTTAGGGAACTCAGTCAAGTAGTTGTCAGATCATTGTTCCTAATTTTTACTGACAGTCTACTGACTGGAATGATACCAACTGATTGGAGAAAAGCCAATGTAGCACCAATATTTAAAAAGGGCCCAAAAAACACTCATGGGAATTATAGGCCAGTTAGCCTAACATCAATAGTATGCAAGCTTTTGGAGGGGGTGATAAGGGACTATATACAAAATTTTAGTAACCAGAACGGTATCATTAGCGGTAATAAGCATGAATTCATGAAGAATCGTTCTTGCCAAACCAATCTATTAACCTTCTATGAGGAGGTAAATTGCCATCTAGATAAAGGAAGGCCCATAGATGTGGGGTATCTGGATTTTTCAAAAGCAGTTGACACAGTTCCCCATAAACGTTTACTGTACAAAATAAGGTCCATTGGCATGCACTATAGGGTGAGTACATGGATTGAAAATTGGCTACAAGGGTGAGTTCAGAGGGTGGTGATAAATGGGGAGTACTCGGAATGGTCAGAGGTGGATAGGGGGGTCCCCAGGGTTCTGCACTCGGACCAATCCTATTCATTTTGTTCATAAACGACCTGGAGGATGGGATAAACAGTTCAATTTCTGTATTTGCAGATGATACTAATCTAAGCAGAGGCAATAACTTCTCCGCAGGATGTGGAAACCTTGCAAAAAGTTCTGAACAAATTAATGGGGTGGACAACTACATGGCAAATGAGGTTTAATGTAGAAAAATGTAAAATAATGCATTTGGGTGGGAAAAATATGAACGCAATCTATACACCGGGAGGAGAACCTCTGGGGGAATCTAGGATGGAAAAGGGGGTCCTAGTAGATGATAGGCTCAGCAATGGCATGCTTTAAAAAGGGATCAACTCCAGAAATAAAACGATAATTCTCCAGCTCTACAAGACTCTGGCCCGGCCACACCTAGAGTATGCTGTCCATCCAGTTCTGGGTACCAGTGCTCAGGAAGGATGTACTGGAAATGGAGCGAGGAAATGGAGCGAGTACAAAGAAGGGTAACTAAGCTAATAAAGGGTCTGGAGGATATTAGTTATGAGGAAAGGTCGCGAGCACTGAACTTATTCTCTCTGGAGAAAAGACGCTTGAGAGGGGATATCATTTCAATTCATAAATATCGTACTGGTTACCCCACAATAGGGATAAAACTTTCTCACGGAAGGGAGTTTAACCACTTGCCGACCAGCGCACGGCGATGTACGTCGACAGAATGGCACGGGCAGGCAAATGGGCGTACATGTACGTCCCTTTAAATTTGCCGCCCTGCCATCGGGAGCGCGCCGCCGGCCGGCGCACTCCCGTGCTGGTCGGGACCCCCGTGAGTCCGGTTGCGGGACCCGCGGACTCGATCGCCGCGGGCATACCCGCGATCGTCTCACGGAGCGGCCAAATGAAGAAACGAAGAACAGCATTTCTCCATTCTGCCTAACAACTAGTGACGCTGATCTCTGCTCCATGTGATTGGAGCAGAGATCAGTGTTCACTAAATGAAAGCCCAACCCCCCCACAGTTAGTAACACACCCCTAGGAACACTTAACCCCTACACTGCCACCCACTGGTTAACCCCTTCACTGCTAGTGTCATTTACACAGGAATCACTGCATTTATATAGCAGTGATTACTGTATAAATGACAATGGTCCCAAAAATGTGTCAAAAATGTCCGATGGGTCCCCCACAATGTCGCAGTCACAATAAAAATCGCTGATCGCCGCCATTACTAGTAAAAAAAAAAATAATAAAAAATTATTAATAAAAATGCTATAAAACTATCCCTATTTTGTAAACGCTATAACTTTTGCGCAAACCAATCAATAATCGCTTATTGCAATTTTTTTTACCAAAAATATGTAGAAGAATTCGTATCGGCCTAAAGTGAGGGAAAAAATGTTTTTTTATATATTTTTGGGGGATATTTATTATAACAAAAAGTAAAATTAATGCGTTTTTTTCAAAATTGTCGCTCTATTTTTGTTTATAGCGCAAAAAATAAAAACCGCAGGGGTGATCAAATACCACCAAAAGAAATCTCTATTTGTGGGAAAAAGGGCATCAATTTTGTTTGGGAGCCACGTCGCACGACCGCGCAATTGTCAGTTAAAGCGACGCAGTGCCGAATCGCGAAAAATGGTCTGGTCTTTGACCAGCAAATTGGTCTGGTCTGAAAGTGGTTAACAAGACACATGGCCACTCATTAAAATTAGAAGAAAATAAGTTTAACCTTAAACTACGTAGAGGGTTCTTTACTGTAAGAGCAGCAACATTCCCTTCCACAGGAGGTGGTCTCAGCAGGGAACATCAATAATTTCAAAAAACTATTAGATAAGCACCTGAACGATCACAACATACAGGGATATACAATGTAATACTGACATATAATCACACACATAGGTTGGTCTTGATGGATTTGTGTCTTTTTTTAACCTCACCTACTCTTTTACTGTGTAACTTAGTCCCATTTTTTTTCCTTATGATTTTCATACTGTAAACCCTGTGTTTACATGCCAGGGCTATGTCATTTCCTTTGCCTGGCATCAGCAGTGGTGGCAGCTGCACCTGAAAAGGAGCTTAGAAGGGGACGTGGCAAGGATGTGAAGTTGTTTCGGTCGCATGATGCTGGAGCTCCGATTCTGTCTTTACTTTTTCAGCCCCGCTAGCTACCTCTCTCTGCTTCCAGCTTTCGGGTGTGGTGTGTACTCAGCCCAGAGAGTCAGCAGCTCAATCCATTGGCTCCCATGGTTCCCACCGAAGTCCTGCTCGACTCGGTCCTAGCCCGATACTCCCTGTCCTTCTTTCTCACTAGTATCCACCTTCCCCATGAGTAAGACAGCTACCACAATGTCTGCCAGCACATAACTCCTGCTGTGGATGGGACAGAGCCACTCCCGAGAGACCCGTACTGCCAAGATCAATTATCTGGCCATTGATGTCAGCCTTATAAGATATGACATGGATAAGTTCCGCTCTAGAGTGTCAGAGGTGGAGGCCCGGGTCTTAGACACTGTGCAAACTGATTCCGCAGAACTGCGTGCTCTGCAACTGCAGGTCAAAGGTTTACAAGAGAAAGCCATTGATACTGAAAATGGGCTGCTCAGGAACAATATCCGCCTTCTTGGCCTCTCAATGAAAGCTGAAGGAAACAGGCCCGCTGAATTTGTGTAGCAGCTGCTTCTTAAGGTTTTCTATCTCAAGCATATGCCATATCTTTGAGGTCGAGCGGGCTCATAGAGTCCCCCAGGCCCCACCGCTGCTTGTAACGCCCCTACACCCTTTCCTCCTGAGGCTACTTGACTATCGTGACACAGACCGCTTCCTAGTTAAGGCTCGTGCTAAAGGGGAGATCCTGTAATTCGCAAAAAAAGCATCAGGTTCAGTCTTCTCTACCCACGCAGGCTCATGTGGTGGGTGGTGGATGGTGACCGAGTCCGGTTCTTCAACACATCTGAAGCGGCATCTGACTGGCTGGAATCCTGCTGATTGCCGGATAACAGCAAGTATATCAGCACTCTCACTCACAACACTACAGTATTTTTTTGGTTCTCCAATCTTCCCTTCCGTTTGATTTTCCTTGGATTGTTTCCCATTTCCGTTTTCTTTTACAGAGGTGGATTACTTTCTGGACCTAGGGATAACTCCCTGCAACTGTGTGTGGGACACTTGTTGGGGACAGCATCACTGTTTCATCCCCCCACTGGACATAGTGTTTTTGGCTGTCACCAGTTACATGTTTCAGGTTTTTGGGTACAGGCCCTTGCTGATTTCCCTGCGCAATTAATTTTTTTCGGAGTGCCCTGTTTGAACAGAGATTGCATCACAGTGCACTGGATTTCTTCTTCATTTTTTTGTTCATCTAATTGCTATTTTTTGTTCTGTTCATGTACTCATGTGTATAGTATTGGTTACTTTATGCTTTGCTGCTCCTGAGAAGGCCTCACCCCATAATTTATTGTCCTTTAGCTACGATTCTCAATTACTACTCCAATGGCATCACCTCCCCCAGACTTTTGTAAAATAATCTCCTGGAACGTCCGTGTCCTCAACTCTAAATTTAAACGTGCTTTACTTTTTTAATACTTGAAACTTTACAACCCTTACATAGTGCTGTTGCAGGAAACACATTTTATGGGCAGTAAACTCCAATCACTCAGAAACCCCTGGATTCAAAAAGCCTACCATGCCTCCTACTCTTCTTTTGCTCATGGGGTCTCTATACAGATTGCCAAATTTCTCCCTTGTGTTGTTCAAATGATCCATACAGACCCCCAGAGCAAATTGGTTACAGTGGTTCTCACACTGTGGGGCTTACGTTATATCATAGTTTCAGTATACGTTCCCCCACCTTTTTCCCCTGAGGTACTGGGTGTTGTTCTGAAGAGGATCACCCCCTACTGCCCTGCCAAACTACTAATCATGGGCGATTTTAATGCCATCTTGTCTCCCGATCTAGATAGACCAATTATTCCTGATGATCTCCAGGTTTGGACTCAGGTGGCTGACCTCACCGAGGTTTGGAGGTGGAAGCACCCGACTACCCAATCTTATTCTTGCTTCTCCTCCACCTACAAAACTTCTTCACGCATCAACCTTGCATTTGCCAATCCTAGTTTGTTGTCATTCCCTATGGGGAAAGCACGGAGTGCAGATGGGCTCCCTATTCATTTATACAGGACCCATAGTAATTTTTTGGCCCCTATCCTTGCTGCATTGTTTACTCATTGTTTGTCTGAGGGGGCTTTCTCTCCTTCTATGTGCCACGCTCATATAATCCTAATCCATAAACCACCTAAGGACCCCAAGGCATACGCCTAATTGCTTTATTAAACAATGATTTCAAAATGGAGACAGCTTCCCCCCTACCTCTGACCATAACTGGTTCTCCATCTGGCTGAACCTTCACGACTCAGTTGGACCCCAATCCTGCAGTCCCAACCCTATGCTGCTTTTCTTGCTCCTGGATAGGCATCAGCCTTCCGGCCTAGAAGCCCGGGGTGGCATAACACACGTCCACCCAGACAGCTGCTGTCACTTTTGGGCTGAACGAATCTAATTAAAATAAAAATTGTCCCAAAATTCAAATTATTAATTTGCCACTCCCCATTTTGGATTCCAAAATCATTTTTTAACATGCTCAATCAAATTTTCTCCTTTTTCCTCTGGGGTGCAAGTTCTCCGAGATACAAACTGTCCACTCTGATGCTCCCAACCAACCAAGGGGCTTGGTTTTCACTGATTGCCATAAGTAATTCTTGCCAGTAGCCACCCAGCTAATCATTGCAGCTTGGTGTAGTCTGCTTGGACCGCTCCAATACCTCCACCATGCTGGAGGCTGCAGGAGTCTCCTACCTCTAGGCATTGCAACTTCTGTTGTACGGGGGCCCTAAAGCTTCTTATCCACTCACTCCCTCCATGCTTACTACCATTAAAGCCTGGATAGTTGGTCTCAAATATGAACATCTCCCAGAGAGAACAATCTCATCTAACACTCCACACTGGTTAAACCCCTCTATGCCCCATTTTCATATGTGCCAAATCCAGGTGCAAGGGCTAAATATAATATAAAATGCATCTCACATATATCCATTGGCGCCACATTAAAATTCTGGTCACAATTATTGTCTGAATTCAATGTTCCTTATTATTTGTCATTTGTTATTTCATCACCTGCAGCTCTCCCATGCCTTTTCCGGAAATTTCCATAGGCTTCCTTCATAGGGGCTCAATCGGCCCTTGAACGGATACTTCGCATAAACTGTACAGAGAAACCCACCTTTCATCTCTATGCCCACCTAATTTCAAGATCACTTCCCACCATGTCGAGCCTGAGAGCTAAGTGACAGCGTGATATCCAACACCTGGACAATGATGACTGAGATGACTTATGGGACCTGTCATTCCATACTTTGGTTCCTCACGAGACAAGCTGATCCAATTCAAAATAGTCCACAGGGCCTATTTTACACCCTCTAGGCTACATGCCATGTCTCCCTCTCATCCTCCAGAGTGCTGGAGATGTGTGCACTCTCCAGATGATATTTCCCATGTTTTCTGGTCCTGTTCAGTTATTGCTGTATTTTGGTCAGAGGTGCTTCCGTGATAAACATGGTGTCAGTAACCAGAATACCTTCCTCCATTGAAATTTGTATACTGGGGTTTGTAGAAAACTGGGGCTGTGAGCTGAACACTCTCTAGTTCGGTTCACACCAGAACACCTCGAACAGGTAAAAAAGTTCTAGCGAAAATGCATACATGCAAACCCTATTAAAGTCTAAATCTGTTGGTTAATTCAGGTACTAACCCACCTTCAGAAGTAGAAGCACCCAGTCAACTAGCATCCCCCCCAGGGATAGCACTAAACCTTTTCATATTTTTAGAATCTTGTACCCCCACAATTTACAGTTTGGTATTGGATTTTACTTGGAAATGCCTTAAAATACTAATTTCTCTTAGTGAACATGCTGTTTGAGTAATGCCGACGACGAGGAAAATGACGAGGAACAGTTTTCCTAATAGGACTTGATTCCGTCTGAAAGATTTAAAACATGTTCTATTTCTAGGTCTGTCAGAATTTTTGAAAGAAAAAGTCTGATGAAGCCCACACACAATCGGAATATCCGATGAAATGATTCAATTGGACCTTTTCTACCGGAAAGTCTGACTGTGTCAGATCAAGTGTATTATCAAGTGACCACCAACATGTACTGTAGTTTTGTTTTTGGAGGTCTTATGTATATACTTTATATATATCATAACTATTCTTGTTGTCTGGTATAATTACCTTGTTCCTACTGTTGTTTGAAGAAGTGTGCATATGCCAGACACAAAAAATATGGTGCTTATCAGCTGGCTTTTCACTGCATTGTCATGTTTAACACACAGAGGCTCCGCCAGGATTAATGGTATTGCTATTATTCCTCCAAAGGCCAAAATATAATGCTGTAAAAAAGAATGTTTATATATTATTTGTTACTGTACAGATTACTGAATAAGATACATGCTAATTGTTATTAAGGACTTTAAAAAAAAATACAATGTCCTGCATAATATATATATATATATATATATATATACACACACACACACACACACACACACACACACACTGATCAAAAAAATGTAAGGAACATGTTTTAATCAGAGTATAGCATCAAGTCAGTTAAACTCCTGGGATATTGATCTGGTCAGTTAAATTGCAGAGTGGGTCGTTAACCACTTCCCACCTGGCCAATGCATATATACGGCCGGGTGGGAGCCGTCTACTCCTGATAGGACGTTCAGGAACGTCATTCAGGAGTAGTGGGATCGCGCGCGCGTGCCCGCGCAGCGGCGCGATCCCGATGTGCTCGTGTCACCCGGACACGGCACATCTCAGATCGGCAGGAGGGCTCTGTGATTGGCCCTCCTGATCACATGACGGCCGTGTCCAATCACGGCCGTCATGTGATGTAAACAAACAGCCGGTTGCTAGGCAATCGGCTCTCCTCTCCTCACACGGAAGTCACCGCTGAGGAGAGGAGAGCAGAACGCTGCAGCCGGCTGATGATCAGTGAATATGGGCTGCTTTTTACAGCTTTTTACTCACTGATCATCAGTGTAGTGTCAACACACAACACACCACACAGTACAAACACAGTCCCCACATATGTCCCCAAAACACACATGTCCCCAAAACATACATGTCCCCAAATAATAAAAACACATGTCCCTAATAATAAAAACATGTCCCCCACATATGTCCCACTAAAATCACATGTCCCAATGATTATCTGCACACATATGTACGTGATCACCTGCACACATATGTACATGATCATTTGCGTACATATGTCCGTGATCACACAAACCAATTATTATACACTTAACGGAATTTTTTTTACCAAAAACATGTAGCAGAATACATTTTGGCTTAAATTTATGACAAAATTTGATTTTATTGGATTTCTTTTCAAATAGAAAAAAGAAAATATTGTTTTTTTTCCAAATTTCCGCTTTTTTTGCGCTTATATCGCAAAAAAAAAAAAACGGAGTCGTGAATAAATAACACCAAAATAAAGCTCTATTTGTGCGAACAAAATGATAACAATTTCATTTGGGTACAGTGTAGCATGACCGCGCAATTGTCACTGAAAGCGCTAGAGCAATGAAAGCTGAAAATTGGGCTGGGAAGGAAGGGGGTGAAAGTGCCCTGTATTGTAGTGGTTAATCAGTTTCAGAAGCTTTGGTGTTAATGAAATTAGCAGGTGCACTAAATGGGCAACAATGAGACAATCTCCAAAACAGGAATGATTTTACAGGTGAAGGCCACTGACATTTTTTTCCCTACTATCTTTTCTGATTGTTTTTCACTAGTTTTGCATTTGGCTAGGGTCAGTGTCACTACTGGTAGCATGAGGTGATACCTGGACTGTGTAGGAGATTGGAAAGGCAGTCCAACTCCTCCAGGATGGCACATCAATATGTGCCATTGCCAGAAGGTTTGCTGTGTCTCCCGGCAAGAGCAATGGAGGAGATTCCAGGAGACAGGGGGGTTACTCTAGGAGAGCTTGACAGGGACTTAACTCATCAGCAGGACTGATATCTGCTCCTTTATGCAAGGAGGAACAGGATGAACACTACCAGAGCCCTATAAAATTACTTCCAGCAGGCCACTGATGTGAATGTATCTGACCAATCAGAAATAGACTTCATGAGGGTGGCCTGAGGGCCTGATGTCCTCTAGTGTTCCTTGTGCTCAGGCAAGGCCCCATGGAGCTTGATTGGCATTTGCCATTGAATACCAGAATTGGCAGTTCCGCCACTGTTACACTGTGTTTTTCACAGATGAGAGCAGGTTCACTCTGAGCACATGTGACAGATGTGAAAGGGTCTGGAGAAGCCGTGGAGAATGTTATGCTGCCTGAAACATCGTTTAGCATGACCAGTTTGGTGGTGGATCAGTGATGGTCTGGGAAGGCATATCCTTTTTTTTTTTCTTATTCTTTATTTTTATTGTTTTTCAAGTATCAAAAAAAAAAGAACATACAGCGTCATAAAATATCATACAATATCTCATAGTACAAAAAAAAACAAAATTATCATTACTTTACCTTTCCTCTCCCTCCCTCTCGACCTACTCCCACACTCCCTCCCTCACACACAATCATTAGTTGTGCGTGTACTTCTGTTAGTTGTATGGCCAAGGGAGAAGGGGGAAACCATCTCCCTGGGTAGGAGAGGTATAAAAGAGAAAAGCATCCAGGGCCTCATAAGGGAGAAAAGCAAAAATGAGGGGGTGGCAAGGAACGAGAGAGAATCTCTCACTATTCCCTTATAGGGGGCACCCCATCTCGTCCAGCCAGGGCTTCCACATTCTTTCAAACTCACTGTGATTCCCCTGCTTAATACATGTCACCCTCTCACTCCAAGCCATTGAACTAATGGTCTCAACCCAATTCTCCACTGTCGGAGGAGTCTGTGCCTGCCTTTTCTTTACCTTTTCTGTGCTTAATTTTCTCGCCTGAAACAGGCATCTCTACTTCGATGGTGCCTGTCGGGACTCTGCCTTCCTCCAAGCTTCCTAATAGGCAAGTCTTGACCTCCAGTTCTAGTGTGATCCCAAAAGTTTTATTTATCCTAGCTACTATCTCCGCCCAGTTTCTAAATAGCTTAGGACACTTCTACATCATATGGATCAGATCTCCTGACGCCTTGCATCTTGGGCACTAATCATTTTGTCTCCTTCCATAAATTAAACATTTTTTTGGGGGTATAACAGACTCTATGAATTAGGAACAAATGGGAGGCATATCCATGTAGGGACTCAGAGAGCTCTACAGGCTAGACAATGGCACCCTAACTGCCATTAGGTATCAGGATAAAAACCTTGGGCCCATTGTCAGACCCTACGCTGGTGCAGTGGGTCCTGGGGTCCTCCTGGTGCACAACAATGCCTGGCCTCATGTGGCGAGAGTATGAAGCCAGTTCCTAGAGCATAAAGGAACTGATACCATTTAATGTCCCCCACACTCGCCTGACCTAAATCCAATAGAACACCTTTGGGATATTATGTTTCTGCCTATCCGACGCCACCAGGTGGCACCTTAGTTTTTTCAGGAGCTCAATAATGCCCTGGTCCAGATCTGCCAGGAAATTCCCTGGGACACCATCTGTCAACTCATTAGGAGCATGCCCTGACATTGTCAGGCATGCATACAAGCACATGGAGGCCATGCAAACTACTGAGTGCCATTTTTAGTTGCTGCAATGAAATTTCAGCAAAATGGTCTTGCTGCTGCATCATTTTTTCACTTGATTTTTGGGGTGTCTTTGAATTCAGCCCTCTGCAGATTGATAATTTTCATGTCCATCAAACAATATGGCATATTTTTTTCCTAACACATTACCCAGTCCATATCAGTATAGATATCCAGCATGATATTTTCCCCCATTGAAATCTGATGTGTTTTCAAAGTGTTCCTTAAATTTTTTGAGCAGTGTATTTCCTTTACAAATAGATGCATAGGTGAAAGTTTTTGATTTGGGTTAATATAGTGGCATACTATTGCCTTAGTAGACTACTCTGGTGCCCAAATAGAGGTTTAGTGCTTGATTCACACTGTCACAACTTGGCATCTAACATGTGAAATCCCATGTTAGTCAATGAGAGGTGTCCTAATTAGCACTACTGAAGTCACTCCGAGTTTAGAAATGGTTCCTGTTCAATCGATTTCTATCAGACTTGTACCTCAAAGTAATACTCAAGTCGTCAGGAAGTCTCCTGGCAAAGTCTCACCGTAATTCACGTGACTTTCAGGTCAGGTCAATGTGAATCGTACACTATACAGTAATTTTAAAAATAACTCATTTTTTTCTGTGTTCATTGGGCTCATCTTTACAATCACAAAATGTTACACTATGATTAAACAGTGAAAGAGAAGAAATAATAAAGTGTAAAGTTCCACAATAATAACAATTAAAGGGTAACTCCACTTTCATGAAGAAAAAAAGCAAATAAGGAAAAAATAATATAGTGCAGGGTTTAAAATTTCAAGTCCTGAGCTACTAGCCAGGCCTTAGGTGTTACTCGCCACCGGTTGCCCCACCCAACCCTTACCCTGTACCGCTCCAAAACACGCCCTCATAAATATTTCATGAAATTACACTATTAAGCCCCGTACACATGATTGGAATTCACGTCAGCAAAAGTCCGATGAGAGCTCTTGGTCGGAAATTCCGACCGTGTGTATGCTCAATCGGACTTTTGCTGGCGGAATTTCTGCCAGCAAAAGATTGAGAGCAGGTTGTCTATTTTTCCAACGGAAAAAGTTCCGATTGGAAACTCCGATCGTCTGTAGCAATTCCAACACGCAAAATTCCTACGCTTGCTCGGAAACAATTCGATGCATGCTCGGAAGCATTGAACTTCATTTTCTTGGCTCGTGGTAGTGTTGTACGTCACCACGTTCTTGACAGTCAAAATTTCAGAGAACTTTTGTGACCGTGTGTATGCAAGCCAAGCTTGAGCGGAATTCCTTCGGAAAAACCATCCAAGATTTTTCTGATGAAAACTCAGATGGTGTACGCGGCATTGAATGTTTTATGCAGAATTAAGTTACAAAAATAAATATTGACAACATTTTTATCAGTGCCGCCTATGAGTGCTCATCAGTGCCCAGTAATGCAGCCTATCAGTGCCCATCAGTGCAGCCTATCAGTCCCCATCAGTGCGACCTCATCAGTGCCTCCTCACCAGTGCCCATCAATCCAGCCTCACCAGTGTCCATCAGCTCAGCCTCATCAGACAGGAAAATGTGGTTGGTTAGCAGGCT
This sequence comes from Lithobates pipiens, assembly GCF_037356315.1. Lineage (NCBI taxonomy): Eukaryota > Metazoa > Chordata > Amphibia > Anura > Ranidae > Lithobates > Lithobates pipiens. Next base: position 259,533,714 of record NW_027507903.1, on the reverse strand, counting down.
GGTTAGTAAGTTGAGAAATGAATTTCTATGGTTTTGTTTCTCTTCCACCAGTACACCCCTACCTCCAACACCTCCCCAGTACACCTCTACCTCAAATGCCTCCCCCAGTACACTTTTACCTCTAATGCCTCCCCCAGTCCTCCAATGCATCCCCCCTCCCCCAGCACACCTCTACCTCTAATTCCTCTTCCCAGCATATCTCTGCCTCCTTACCCCCCCCCCCCCAGCACACCTGTGCTTTTACCGACCCCCCAGCACACCTCGTCTTCCAACCTCTCCTCTCCAGCACACTTATGCCTCTAATCCCCCCCCCCCCCCCAATCCAGCACATCTATGCTTTTAATTTTCCCCCAATCCATCATACCTATCCCTTAAATTCCACCCCCCTCCCCTCAATCCATCATACCTATGCCTCCAGATCCACACCCCTCCCCATCATACCTAAGCCTCCAAATCCACCCCCCTCCACACTCTATCATTCATGTGCCTCCAGTTCCACCCCCTCCCCAATCTATTATACCTATGCCTCCAATTCCCCCCCCCCCCCCCAATCTATCATACGGTATGATAGATTGGGATATGGAATGGAATTGGAAGCATAGGTATAATAGATTGGGGAGGGGGGTGAAATTGAAGGCACATGAATGATAGAGTGGGGGAGTGGAATTGGAGGCTTAGGTATGATTCAGACCTATGCCTTCAATTCCACCCCCCCTCAAAAACCATTATACCTATGGCTCTCCAAATAACCCCCCCCCCGCCCCAATCCAGCACATCTATGCTCCCAGCCTCCCCCCCCCCTTCCTCCCAGCACATCTTGTTAAATCTCCCATTATACCAATGCCTCCAGCACACGTGCTGCTTCCAATCACAGTGCACTGTCATATTTATCATTTACCATTCTCCTGCTGCAGCCATGGGGGGCAAGCATTGGTACACACTGAGGGTGGACCGAGAGTGTTCAAGTTGGCCCACTTAGAACTGCCCTGCAGAGACATGTATCGCCCCACTCTTTAGATGTGTGGCAGGAGGTTGGTGGAGGGGGCGGTCCCAGGCGGCTGTTTGACTTCCATTGAAAGCCAACGATGTGTGTCTGACCGGGCGGGGTTGTGCAGCAGGAAGGAGGTGGAAGGGGCGATCCCAGGCGGCTGTTTGACTCCCACTGAAAGCCCATGATGTTTCCCTGAACAGGGCGAGGATATGCGGCAATTGGGAGGCGGAGGGGGCAGTCCGAGGCAGGTGTTTAATTCCTATTGAAATGGCTGCACTGCAAGCCTTTGTGTGGCTGGTTATACATTTCCTGGACAGCACAGCCCGGTCCACACTCGCAATCCTCATTTTTTCACTCGCGAGCAGGAGAGTGAAAGTTTTGAGGGATGATATAGCATATACAATTGCGACACAAGTCATATTGTAATTGAATGTTATTAAAATTACCTTTCCTTTTCAATCTGCAGCCACTGTCATTTTCTCAAAGTGCATTGCAATATGGCTACCTGGAGTTGTTCTGTACACAGAATGTGTACTGACAACCCCCAGAAATATTTCCTGCTTGTGTGATTGGCTCACCGATTTTCCCCAGAAGTCTGCCAAACATACAATTCAGATTTCAGGCATCCCCTGCAACAAAAATGTCTTTTTTGGTGAGATACTCCTTGTAGGAGCACATCTAAAGGGATGCAGGCCCAGCAGATTTCATTATTAGTGCTGTGCAGCTGCACACCTGATAGATAATTATGAAACAACTCCCATTAGACCTACTCATCACAGAGGCAGAGAGGAGCATACAGAGAGGAGCATCTTGTGTTTATCGCATGTTAGTAGAAGATTCACGCTTTTCAGATTTGTGCTTCAGATCGTTACTGCTCTTCAGTTTGTGCTTGTCAGTGCGTATCTGATTATCAGTGCATGTAGTCAGTTCGCATTTGTTGGTCACTGCGGACTGTATCTTGGTATATAGTACGCTTTGATTTACAGTGCTTATTGCCGACTTGTTTCTGGTTCTCAGTTCGTTCTTTCAGGCCTTGCTGTTTATTGGTGCTTTCTGTTGTCCGTTCTGACCAGCCGTCCGTTTTAAGCCATGTTTCGTGTACGTACTCGTCGTAGAGTTCGTGCTGTGCAGGGGCTTGATGTTGGGCTTTTAGCTTTGACACAAGTCCAGTCCATGAACAGGGCGAGGAGGAGTTCGTGGACCAAGAATTGGTTGCTCCAGCGTGACCAGTTCTCGCACATGCCTTTGCTTTGTGAGATCCGGGAGAATAATCTTAATGATTTCAGGAATTATCTCCAGATGACAGACCCCGTTTTTCACTGTCTGCTGGCTTTGCTGTCCCCTTATATTAGCAGACAGGATACCTGCATGCGGCAAACCATCACTCTGGAGCAGAGGCTCATCAACACGTTGCGGTACTTACCGACAGGGAGAAGTCTTCAGGACCTCAAGTTCTAGACAGGCATCTCCCCCCAGGCTCTGGGAATCATTATTCCAGAGACCTGTTCTGCCATCATACAGGTCCTGCAGAAGGACTATATTAAGGTAAGTTTTTTCCTTTAACGTCACATTCTGTGTATTTAATGTTTGCTAATGTATTGGATTTCTTTCCTCATTCCCTAATTACCATGATTGCAATATGCTGTAATTGATATGCTGTGCCCCTTTGTCCTCATGCATGCTGGAAGCTTTTCAAGTTACTTTTTTGTCCTTCATGCATATTTGCTTTCACTAACTTCCCCAGCATGCTCTTCTAGGCCCATAAACCTATAGCCTAGTCACTTAGCAATGTATTTTGTCAGCTCCATAGTATTGCTTTCCCCTAAATACCCCCTAAAATGTGTACAAATTTTATGTGTGTGCTTAAATTCATGCACAGTGACAAAGAGTTTTTTTTTTGGTGGGCCAAACTCATTAGGAACCCCCCTCCCCCCAACTGCTAGGTCAGCTGATAGCAATCCTCTATCTGCTGACTTTCCCAAACCCAATACACACTATACCTACCTCTTTTGTGGTCAGGTATATGGATGAATTCACCAAAGGATGTAGTGCAAGGGCCTGCCTCAATACTTTCAAATGCTACAGTTGAAAGTTTTTTTTCTCGTATTATTATCTTGATAGGTAATAGCAGAATGTCAAAATGTGCTTCCATTTGTTCCTTCTTTTTTGTATTATGACACTTCTTACCTGTCCGGTGGGCTGCCAATAGTGTAAGTAAGGAGGGGCTGGCCAAAGTATCACACATTATTAATGCATTCAGCTCTCAATAAAGTGGAGAGGGTTACTTGTCCAAAACATCCCCTCCCCCCTAATTTTTTGCAATAGGCCATCAGATGGGGGGGGGGGGGGGGTGAGGAATCTGATAAGGGGACCTTATACTTTTGGCTTTAAATACTAATTTCCATCTGCTTTCAATGTTGACGTGCAAAATTACAATTTTTTTTCTTGTTTGACTCTACAGTTTCCTTCAGCACCACAGGAATGGCAGACTGTGGCCTCCCACTTTGCCAGCCGTTGGGTCTTTCCCAATTGTGGAGGTGAAATTGATGGGAAACATGTCCACATCATCCCACCCCCCAACTCGGGTCCTACTATTATAATTACAAGGGGTATAATAGTATCGTGATGTTGGCGGTAGTGTCAGCAACATATGACTTCCTGTATGTGGACGTGGGGAAAAATGGCCATATGTCGGATGGTGGAGTGTTCGCGCGGATGGAGTTCTACTGACACTCAGCAAACTATGTGGCCTCAGTTGGGCCTGATGCAGACTTGCTGGAAAATGTCAACCTGACACCCCTTGAAGCTGGTCATCCTGGCTTGCCCCCCCAAAGCGCCCGCTAGGTCAGATCAAGATATGTGGAGTACTTTGTGGGTAGGGGGGCCATTGATATGCCAGACAATGTCTGAGAGGCATTTTTTTAATTCATTTTTCTTTGAAACTCCAATAATCTTTATTTTCATTTACTGCTTGGCTTTGTTTTAGTTGTCTCCTAGGTTTTATTTGGGTTTTTTTGGGCCTTTTTCTGCAACAGTGCAAACCCAATTTCAGAGTAAGATCAGATGACAGTCTCTTCTTCTGATAATCTTATTATGTTGTGGGTCTGCTACACACACACCTTGTTTTTGTTGTTAATGTATGTAGTGCATTAGTGACAAAAATATTGCTCATTTTCAGCACCATGGCAGAAATATGTGGGGTCATGAAAATGGTGTGATTGGGGAAATTTAAACATTACTGTGGGTGTTATTTACTAAAGGCAAATCCACTATGCACTACAAGGGCACTGCAAAAGTGCACCTGAAACTGCACTTGGAGTGCAAAGTGGATTTGCCTTTAGTAAATACTACCCATTGCCACAGAAAACAACACATTCACATGTGCGTTTAGAAAAGGGTTTTACAACAAACCAACATTTTTGGTGTATATAAAACATTATTTTGGGTAACATTTTTCTAACTTGCCGTTTTTGTGTAAAGAGGCATGTATAAAAGAATAACATACAGAACACAGGAACTTACAAAGTTCAACTTTGAAAAGTGAAGACAATATCAGACATGAGTATGTACAATATTTTGAGAATCAAAAAGTGGCCAGTTTCCTCCTGTTCCCATGCCTAATGTCAACATGTGCTATCTCCCATCATGGGGTATCAATGTACGTGTTTTGGGGGTGCAACTCCTTCATCTCAGCCACTTTAGTTTACACACTGTGCGCATCTTCCAAATTTGGCTTCTCAAAAAATCTAAAAGTGTTTTTTGAAAAATGTTAATGGATGCTAGCTAGTTTTGGGTGTTTCAGACTCTCCCTAAAACATAAATGATGTTCTTCATTTTTTGCTGAACATCATTGATGTTTTTATGGTTATTCTCTAAATCGCGATTGCACCCCATTATCTCCCCAATGAGGATCTGGGCACTTTCACTAGTAAAATGCGATTCTTCTTCCACAACATCCACATCACCTAAAAAGAAACCAAAAAAACACACCATGTATTATAAATATGCAGGCATACATTGATTAGCTTACCAGAAGATGTGGTCTCCGACACTCACCTGTTGTGGTGCCAATTTCACCAATTTCGACAATCTCTCCTTCCTCCTCCTCCTCTGCTTCTGGTGTTGGTATTTCCCCTTCTTTGGGAGGTGTGGGGTCCCTGGTGTCCTCAGACGTCCTGAGTCTTCTCTCACCTATGAGAATGTAAAAAAGGAATACTTAGCACACAGATGTTTGAGGGCAGAAATAGGAATATGAAACATTGCTTGGAAGTGTTGTACAATTGTGTTTTTTGGCAGAGTTCAAAGCTGAAAACATTATTTTTGACACTTTCTAAAGCTGGAATACTTACCTGTTGTGTGAACAAATGTAGTCAAGTGCAACTTGGCAAAACATCGTGTCTGGAGTGGGCTAACGAGCAATGTTTATTATAAACGATGGAACCCATGAACATGAAAGTGGCCATTTTAAACTGCTGTATAACATTCAGTCAAAGCACATGGAGCAGTATGCAAGCAATAATAATAATATGAACACACGACAACTACTTACTTTTTTGAAGAACTTGCTTGATCCTTCTGTACTGATCGTGCTCCCTCAGTTTCAAGTCTTTCTGACATTTGGGTTTGGGTAAGGTCCATACTTCCCATCATAGTCATTCCTCTTCAATATGTCCACCATCTCCAACATCTCTCCAAAAGACATATTTGAGGCCTTAAATCTTCTCTTCCGGGATATGTGAAACACGTTTCAGGCTCTGGGCTTTCCTCGTCCTCTTCCTTGTTAGTAGTAGAATTATCATGCCCCTGCTGTGTCTCCGTCATGTGCTCTCCCCACTGCGCCAAAAGAGAAGGGGCGGGGAATAGACTAGAAACAACGTCAGGGGTGGGCGGAGTTTCACACATGCGCACTGTATATAAAACGCAACACGCGTGTGTCGTACATACGATCTGTGAGCAGAGGGAGAAGCTGACGCACCAATCGTTCAAACGAAGGTACAATTTTAACTTGGTACATCACTAGCATATACTGCTTCTAGATTGAGGCCTGTATTGGGACAAGATTAGGAGAGTTTACCCTGACATTAGGGTTTGTCTTGTGTTGTGTCTTGCAGATAATATGGATGGGTTTAACGACCATAGCTTTCTCCCCCTGTTCATCGACAAGTACAGGGAGCTGCCCTATCTGTGGAAAGCTACACATCCCCACTACAGTAACAAATTAAAGAGGCAGGTAGCGATGGAGAAACTGCTGGAGTTTGTGAAGCTGGTGGTCCCCAGGGCAGACATCAGCTATTTAAGAATGAAAATTGGTGGCCTGAGGAGTACATATCTGAAGAAGGTGCTGGAGTCCATGAAAACTGGAGCAGCCACAGATAAAGTTTATGTGCCCAGGCTGGGGTACTATGAGAGGATGCAGTTTCTGTTAGACCAGGCTGAGGTCAGGGAATCCCTCTCTACTCTTCCTTCCACGCTTCCTTCTACACTTCATTCCACCCCTGCTGAGGCTTCCGACGCCCAACCTGGGCCTTCCAGACAGGAAGAACTGGAGGAGCCCAGCTTGAGCCAGGTATAGTATTGTTTTACATATTTTTGGAGTAAAATGAATGATGTTAACTTGATTTTTGCTCATTAATTGCTGATTTTAGAAAGTGTTTCACATATCAATAGACAGTAGTGGCCAAAACATTTGGGCCAAGAATGAAAAATGCTGGACTCAGAATGATAGTCTTTTCTATTTGTTAACAATTTGCAACAGTCAAGAGCTGAAAATTGTGTGTGTTTGATGACCCAAAAACTAAAACTAGGTCCCTTTTTCATACACAGGAAGACCTCAGCCAGGAGGAGGGCATGGAATGCAGCAGACAGGAGGTGGCTGTGGAACGTGGCAGCCAGGAGGAGGCAGGGGTAAGTGGCAGCCAAGAGGTGGGCAGGCCTAGGAGCCCAACTCAATCCCAGGTCCCTCCCCTCCAACCAAAAGGGCCAGAAAGGGGGGAAATGTGGAGGAGTTGGCTCTGAAGCTAATTGGGGAGGCTTCAGTGGCCCTCAAAGCCACCCCCACATATCAAGAGGCCTTTGCCATCTTGGCTGCCTGCAAACTCCAGTAAATGGAGGAGGGGCAACACCTCATGTGCGAGGAGCTCATTATCCACACACTCAATAAGGGGTTAAAGGACCAAATCCCACAAACAACACACTTGTGTGATTTGGACCATGCTCCTCCTCCTCCTCCTTCTGCTGCCACACCTCCAGCACCACAGCCACAGCCTGGAAGGAAGCGTGGAAGGAAGACCAGAGAGTGATGGCCTGGGTTCAGTCTGGTCTGACAGAAGATGCATGTACTTGTAGGACCACAGCCTGGGGACATAGATGTCATCTGCTGCTGTTCCGGATTTCCTGGACTTCAGGACCAGACTGTTCTCCCTCAAATATGTACTCCTCAGGCCACCAATTTTTGCATTTAAATAGTTGATGTGTGCCCTGGGGGCCAAAGGCTTCGCTAATCTCCCCAGTTTCTCCAGCGCTGCCTCCCTCTTGTTTCTGACACCTAAATAAAGTTTTTTTTTGGTTCAAGAAATACTTGCCTATGTGTTTTACTGTGAGTAGGCAGGTACATTTCAAAAATACAAAGTCAAATTAATAACAAGGGAAACCAACACCAAACAACCTCCTAGAGATTAAAAAAGAGAACAATAAAATAAAAAGATAATAAAGGTGTTGTGGTAAGTTGACACACAAAACACACCAAAAAAATTCAGACGATGCGCAAACTGTCAAAAAAGGAGATCTTGATTAAAAAAACCAACCACAAAATTAAAAAAAAAAATGACTGGGGAGATGTGATGAATTAAACTATTGTATTCATGAAATGAGGAAAAAGAATAAAGAAATACGTTTTGGAGAAGTGTGTGTGAATATGAACAGCAAAACAACTTCATTCTTGTAGCATTCTAAAGAAAAAGAGAATGCGCCGCATTAAAGAATTTTTAACATTGCAGCGTGACGAATGTGCTATTTCGATTACGAACTGTAGTTTTACCTGACCAAGCGCTTCCGTCTCAGAATTTATTCTGAGCATGCGTGGCACCTTGTCCGTTGGACTAGGCTACACACAATCGGAACTGACGCGCATTAGATCATGTTGTTGGAAAATTTTATAGCCAGCTCTCAAACTTGGTCGGTCGGTTATTCCGACGGAAACAGTCCGATGGAGCCCACACACGATCGGATTATCCAACAGCATGGTCCGATCGACATTTTGCTTCTGAATATCCGACCGTGTGTACAAGGGCTTATACTTCCTCTGTCTATGCATTATGTACTTCATATCATTGACTTGTTGCATCACGGTGCATGTATTAAGGTGTGTCTATAACCCAAACTTTTTTTGTTTGTTTGTTAAAGTTTGTTAAAGTTTTTTTGTTTAAGTTATAACTTAAACTGTGGTTATAAATAAACGTTAACTTTCAGTTGGCAGACAGTTACCCTAAAAACTGTTAAATTTCAACAATGTTTAGCTATTTATTTGATGCCCTCTGTTATAAAGCCATCCAAGAAAATTAGCCCCAAATTATGTTGTTCTTCCATCATACTTCACAGTTGGGATGAGGATTTTACATCAATAATCATTTTTTTCCAAACAAAGCAGTGTGCAGTATAGATTAGATTGCACCATAATTTATTATTATTATTATTATTATTATACAGGATTTATATAGCGCCGACAGTTTAGGCAGCGCTTTACAACATTGGGGCAGACAGTACAATTACAATACAATTCAATACAGGGGGAATCAGAGGGCCCTGCTCGTTAGAGCTTACAATCTAGGAGGGAGGGTAAAATTATACAAAAGGGTAATAGCTGTGGGGGATGAGCTAAAGTGCAGTTGTTAGATGGAGGCAGGATAGGCTTCTCTGAAGAGGAAAGTTTTCAGGGATCACCTAAAAGTCGATACATTTGGAGACAGTCTGGCAGATTGGGGTAGCGAATTCCAGAGGATGGGCGAGGCTCGGGAGAAGTCCTGGAGGCAGATATGGGAGGTGGTGATGAGGGAGCTAGAGAGCAGGAGGTCTTGGGAGGAACAAAGAGGGTGATTAGGTTGGTATTTTGAGACTAGGCTAGTGATGTAGTTGGGGGCAGAGTTGTGGATGGCTTTGTAACTTAATGTTAGTATTTTGAATTTAATCCGTTGGGCAAGTGACAGCCAATGGAGGGATTGGCAGAGAGGGGTAGCAGACACTGAGTGGTTTGTAAGGTGGATGAGTCTGGCATCAGCATTCATGATGGACTGAAGGGTGGATAGTCTATTTAAAGGTAAGCCAATGAGGAGGGAGTTGCAGTAGTCAAGATGAGAGATAACCAGGGAGTGAATCGGGAGCTTTGTGGTTTCCTTGTTTATGGAAATGTTGTGGAGGTTGAGGCGGCAAGCTTTGGAAAGTGATTGGATATGGGGCCGAAAGGAGAGTTCAGAGTCCAGGATAACACCTAGAACCTTGGCATGTGGGGATGGGTGGATGTGCCATTGCTCTTGACCGAAAAGTCAGGGTAAGAGGCACATGGGGGAGGAAATATTATAAGCTCAGTTTTGGACAAGTTGAGTTTGAGGATGTTGTGAAATCCATACAGATATATCTGTTAGGGGGTGACCAGCCCATGTTTTAGAGCATTGGGGAAAATGCCACAGGTGAGGGAGAGATTGAAGATGTGGGTTAAAGAGTGTAGGATAGAGTCAGAGGGCGACCGTAGTGTTTGAGAGGGAATAGGGTCCAGGGGGCAGGTGGTAAGGTGGGCGTTAGAAAGGAGCTTAGAAACTTTGTCTGTCATAGCAGATTTGAATAAGGGGAGTGTCAGTTGTATTTGTTGATATAGGGTCTTAACTGGGGGAGATACCTGGAGTGGAGATTTTATCACGGATTGTATCAATCTTGTTTTTGAAGTGATTAGCAATCTCCTGGGCAGTGAGTGAGTCAGTGAGTGGAGGCTGTGGAATACGAAGAAGAGAGTTGAAGGTAGAGAAAAGTTTCCTGGGACTGGATGAGAAGGTGTTAATAAGAGTTGTAAAATAGGTCTGCTTGGCAGTGTGGAGGAAAGAATAGTATTTCTGGAGGGCAGATTTGTATTGGCTGAAGTCTTTGAAAGACTTAGTCTTGTGCCACAGACGCTCAAGAGCGCAACTAAGTTTTTTGAGAAGTTTAGTGTCATCTGTTTGCCAGGGTTGTAGGGGTTGAGGCCTGATTCTGCATGTAGTGAGGGGATCAAGCTTGTTCAGGGTGGAGGACAGGGATTTATTGTAGATGGAAGTGGCTTGGTTGGGGCAGGACAGGAGAGAGATTTTGTCATAGAGGTGGTCAGGAGCAGAATAGAGGAGAGAAGGGTTGAAGTTGAGAAAATGTCTACGGGTGATGGTTAGGAGATTGGAGGGAAAGGTGGTGGAAGACAGGGAGAGAGAGAAACTAATAAGGTGGTGATTAGAGAGAGGAAAAGGATTGTTTGAGAAGTTGCATGGAGTGCATAGGTAGGAGAATGCAAGATCAAGGGTGAGTGAGTAGAAGTCTGTACCCATTGATTCAGGTCAAATGAAGAGGTTAGACTAGGAAGTTTAGAAGTAGCAGGAGTGTTTGTATTAACAGGGATGTTGAAATCAACGAGAAGGAATGTGTGAATTTCCGAAGAGAGAAAGTAGGGTAGCCAGGCAGAAAACTCATCAAGGAAAGTCGATAATGGTCCAGGGGGGCAGTAGATCACAGCAATTCTTAGGGAAGTTGGAGAGAATAGACATATACAGTGAGCTTCAAATGATGAGAGGGAAAGAGAGGGAGGGGAGTGAATAACCTGGAAGGTGCATTGGGGGGATAGGAGGAATCCCACTCCAACTCCCTTGCATGCATTAGGCCTAGGGGAGTGGGTCCATTGAAGGCCACCCTGGGAGAGGGAAGCAGGAGAAGGGGTGTCAGATTCGTGGAGCCATGCTTCGGTGAGAGCAAGTAGATTAAAGGATTTAGTGACAAATAGGGATGAGCCGAACACCCCCCGGTTCGGTTCGCACCAGAACTTGCGAACGACCCCCGCGTTCGGTACGAACGTTAGAACCCCATTGAAGTCTATGGGACTCGAACGTTCGAATTGGAAAGTGCTCATTTTAACGGCTAATATGCAAGATAGTGTCCTAAAAAGGGTTTGGCGACCTGCCTCCTGCCTCAGGGGACATGGGTCACTGCAAAAAAAAGTTTTAAAAACTACCGTTTTGGCGGGAGCACTGATTTTAATGACGATTAAAGTGAAAAAAAAAAGTGAAATATTCCTTTAAATATGGTGCCTGCGGGGTGTCTGTAGTATGCCTGTGAAGTGCCACGTGTTTCCCGTGTTTAGAACAGTCCCTGCACAAAATTACATTAAACGGAAATAACACCATTTAAAACTGCTTGCGGTTTTAATGTTATATCTGGTTCCTGCAATATGGTTGAAAATCATTGAGAAACATGGCATGGGTAGCCCTCCCTGCCCATTACCAGCCTATTTGGGTCTTGTACGCATATTAAGGGGAACCCCGTACCCATATTAAAAAAAGGAAATGTGTGTGGCCCCCAGGCCCTATATACTCAGAACAGCAGTATACAGGCGGTGCAAACAAGACAGGGACTGTGTAGGTTTGTTGTGTTAAGTTGAATCTGTTTGTCATTTTCAACCGGTACATTTTTAAAGTGTAGCTCCAGTCAAAAAAACTATCTTTAAGCTTTTTGGAAAACATAGGGAAGGGTTATCACCCCTGTATAATTTGTTTTGTCGTCCATCTTTTTTCATCTCACTTGCTGCTGTCTCCTTGCGTTTGCAAGTAGGAGATGTTTGTAAGTTGGATGTTTGAAAGTAGGGGCCTGCCCTATATTATAGCGGTATGTACTGGGTACAGAGCACGCAGACAGCACGCACTATCTCCTAACACTACTGACTGCAAGCTCTATTATTAACCACTTGTTAGCCCAATGTTTGCATAAAGTGAAAGATGAAGTTATGCTGAGTAAATAGATATCAAACATGTCACTCTTCAAAATTGCACATGCCCGTGGAATGGCGCCAAACGTCGCTACTTAAAAAATCCCCATAGGCGACGCTTTAAATATTTTTTTACTGGTTACATGTTTTGAGTTGCAGAGGAGGTCTAGGACTAGAATTATTGCTCTCGCTCTAACATTCTCGGCGATACTTCACATGTGTGGCACATGCGAGCACATGGGGACATGGGCGCTTTAATTTTTATTTTATTTTTTTATTGTTCATTTTACTTTATTTATTTTAGTTTGACATTTTTTTTCCCAAAAATATATTTTTGATCACTTTTATTCCTATTACAAGAAATGTAAACATCCCTTGTAATAGGAATATGGGGTGACAGGTCCTCTTTACAGTGAAATCTGGGGGGTCAATATGACCCCACATCTCACCTCTAGGCTGGAAAGCCTGAAATAAAAAATAAAAAAAAGATTCTGGCTTTGATCGTACTGGCGAGTTGGTAGAAGCACCGGAGGGCGATGAGGGGTGGGGGGCGTCTATGGCTGGGTATTTCAGGGTATCACCGAGTATGGCTGGGTATCTCTGAGTATGGCTGGGTATGGCAATTTATGGCAGGGTATTGGCGGGGTATTGGCGGGGTACTACAGAGTAATAGCAGGGTACTGCAGAGTATTGGGGGTACTGCAGAGTAATGGCGGGTACTGCAGAGTATTGGGGGGTACTGCAGAGTAATGGGGGTTACTGCAGAGTAATGGGGGGTACTGCAGAGTAATGGCAGGGTACTGCACTGCAGAGTAATGGCGGGGTACTGCACTGCAGAGTAATGGCGGGGTACTGCAGAGTAATGGCGGGGTACTGCAGAGTAATGGCAGGGTACTGCACTGCAGAGTAATGGCAGGGTACTGCACTGCAGAGTAATGGCGGGGTACTGCACTGCAGAGTAATGGCGGGGTCCTGCAGAGTAATGGCGGGGTACTGCAGAGTAATGGCAGGGTACTGCAGAGTATGCACTGGTATTGCAGAGTATTGGCAGGGAATTGAGGGGTTAAATTCGGTGAGCAGCGATGTGGGCACTGCAGATGCAGCCCACATCGCTGCTGACACCGATCTCTTTCCCCTCCGCTGTACCGATCGGTACAGAAAGGGGAGGGAGGAACAGGCGTCATAACATGACGCCGGTTTGTTTCCAAGTGATCACTCCGTCATTTGACGGAGCAATCACGTGGTAAACGGCCGCTATGAGCGGCCGTTTACCGTGATGCGCCGGGTCCTATGGACCCGGCGGTCACGGATGCTCTCGAGTGCGCACACCTCGGGGCACGCGAGAGCAGAATTCTGGGAGGCCGTTAATTAACGGCCTCTCTGAGTTAAACAACCGCCCTGAAGCCGTTAATCGGCAATGGGCAGTTGTTAAGTGGTTAAAGCTAGATCACTAGCTATATAGGTGAGGTGAATATAGTGGTGTATACTGCAGTCAGGGCACAGACAACAACCACTACACAGCAGCAAGATAGGAAATCAGCCAAAAACGATTGGTGTGTACTGTGTTGAAGGTACACAGAACACCCACTGCTTCAGATGCAAAGTAACACACTACAGGAGGCCGCCTTAAAGGCGGCCTTATATAGTGTGGGGCGTGCACTACACAGCCTGAGCTATGATTGGCCACAGGCAGGATGCCTGTGGCCAATCATGGCTCTCCTCGCTGCCGGCGCTGCGATTGGCCAAGCATGCGGGGTCACAGTGCATGCTTGGCCAATCATCGGGCAGCAATGCACTGCGCCAACGCAGTGCATTGTGGTCCGCGCGCGCGTCACTCGAATTTTGACGCGAACGGCCAAAACGTTTGGAATTCGCCGAACGGCCGAACAGCCAATGTTCGAGTCGAACGTACGTTCGACTCGAACACGAAGCTCATCCCTAGTGACAAAGAGGTCATGAACAGCGGTGAGTTTGTTGCAGACAGAGCGAGTGTTCCAGAGGGCACAGGAGAGGGGGAGGCTGGCGTTGGTAAGAGGATGAAGACTAATTGTGTAGATTGTGACTACTGCCAGAGGGTGTAGGGTGATAGTGATGTGTGTGTTGGGTATAATTAAAAAAGGGAGGCCCGGGGTTTGGGAAAATATCTCCAGCGGTTAGGAGAAGCAGGAAAGTAAGGGAGATAATATGAGAATACGATTTGTATGAGGGGACATGCTTCAGTATCTTGGGAGGTTTGTTAGCAAGTGGGCTTAGAGTTAGAAAGAGGTGATGAGTGCAGTAGTACAGAGAGGGGAGAAGTGATGGTGATATGTACAGATTGTGGGGTGGAGCAGGGGGGTGAAGAAAAGTGAGTTTGAGAAGAGAGGCTGTAATTGTGTAAAGGAGGAGAGGTAAAGAGTGCATGTTTCAAAGAGGAAGGTGAGATCATTTGGAAATTAGGTCACCTGAAGTCTGCTGTAGTTAGCTTTGTTCAAATCGCTGAAGTGCAAGAGCAGAAGTGCCACTTATTTAAAGAAACCCGCTTCTTTGGAAGAACCCCTGTATGTGCAGCCCCTTGAATGTGTTCCCCCATAAAGGAGGCCTTATTTTTTATACTTTGTTGGGTGTGGGTTGAATCTGGCAATTAATCTGGCAATAAATATTGCACTATAAGAGATCTGAAGCACAGGATAAGTGATTGTTTTTCAGAAGAAGCTCATGCCAACCCTTCTAATCATTGTGGATAGACATTTGTTTCATACAAATATCAAAAATAATTACATACAAACAGTGCCCAAGTGGAAAAATGATACAGGCTTGATGCAGTAAAACGTTGGAATATGTATTTTCCAGGTAAGACTTGGGATCTTTATAAAAAAAAAACTACAGCACAAATAGAAAAAGCACAAGTATTGCGTGACACCTTAATAAAACCTTTACTACTTGCTTTGGCGCAAACAAATGTCTCATTCAACCTGTACAAGCTTCAGCACCCGGTTTCAAGGGTAGTCCTCTTCATCAGAACTCAAGAAGAGCATCCACCCTTGAAGCTGCCAAAGACAGCAACTGCATGTTCTCTAACAAGATCTATATATGGATTTGTCCCTTGCAGTGAGCATGATAGCATGGGGAACTGTATGCTGTGGATTTACAGTATATGATTGCTTTGGCCAAGCTAACATGGTTGTATTGGATTCATGTGTGAGTTTGTACGCCTAAAGCCGCATACACACGTAGCCGTCTGTCCGACGTACTTAGTCTGGCGGACGTCCGCCAGACTGTCCGTCGGAATTTCCGAACGGGCTACTTGCCCACACACGGCACTTTTTCAGCGGACTAATTCCGCCGTACTAAGTCCGCCGTACTAAGTCCGCCGTACTTTCGAAATGAACGGACTCGCCCACACACGCGGAGGAAAGTCTGCTCATTTCGAGCGCGTCTCCAGGTAGGCGGGGCCCGCGAAGGAGACGTCGCAGGCCCCACCGCCTGGTATGGACTTAAAGGGGAACCCCCAACGCCGAAAAAAAACGGCGTGGGGGTCCCCCCCAAGTCCACAACAGACCTTTGTCCGAGCACGCTACCCGGCCGGCCAGGAAAGGGGGGCGAGCGAGCGCCCCCCCCTCCTGACCAGTACCAGGCCGCGTGCCCTCAACATGGGGGTGCCTTGGGGAAGGGGGGGCCGCGCGGCCCCACCACCCCAAAGCACCTTGTTCCCATGTTGATGAGGACAAGGGCCTCTTCCCGACAACCCTGGCCGTTGGTTGTCGGGGTCTGGGGGCGGGGGGCTTATCGGAATCCGGGAGCCCCCTTTAATAAGGGGGCCCCCGGATACCGACCCCCACCCTATGTGAATGAGTATGGGGTACAATGTACCCCTACCCATTCACCTGTAAAATAAAAGTACAAAAAAAAACACAACACGCGAGATAAAATACTTTATTGCACAGCTCCGGGGGACTTCCGTCTTCGGGGGTCTTCTCGCCGGACTCCTCCGCTATCTTCTTGTAGCTCTTTTGCTAGCAAAGGAGTCCGGCTTTCTTCCTCGCCGCCGGCCTCTTCTCCCGACTTCGGGGGTCTTGTCCCCCTCTTTGGTTCTTCTGCCGGGCCACCGCGCCTTCTTATAGCTCTTTTACAGGCGGTGGCCCGGTCTTCTGTCGCCGCCGCCTTCCGTTCTTCTTCTTCGTTTTTTTTTTCAGCCAGAAAACACCCCTGCCAAAATGCGATGATAACAACCCATGTGTGCATGAACACATAGGATAACACGCTGGGGAGTTTACTGGCTGCAGAAAAAAACTTGAAGCCGAAAACAGCAGCTGTAAAAACGTCCAGTGTGCATGAGGCCTTCTTGTTCAATGTTTTTATCTAGCGGATGTTATTTTCTGCTGTACAGTATGCTGTGCTCTTCCCATGTTCTCTACAGGGTGCTCACTTTTATAGCAAAATGGTAGCAATAATTTTGATTGTACACATTTTATTTTACTATAGAGTAGCCCTGTTATGGGGGGGGGTCATATGAAGTTGCCCTCTCCACACAGGCTACAGCGCTAACCTGCAGGTAACCAAATGAGCCAGAGCCTTCGCTAAAGAAGAGTGGACTATGAATATAATTGGCAGTGCCTCCACCTAGAACTGGGCTCCAGCCTATGTAGAGATGATCCCTTTGTAGGACAATAACTAGTAACTCACCCAAAATAACTGACAGCAGTAGTACTAATACACCCAGTATAGATTTCTAATGCCGCGTACACACAATCGAATTGTCCGGCGGAATTGGTCCAGCAAACAATCCGGCAAACAATCCGCCGGACTTTATAACAAATGGACTTGGCCACACACGGACGCTCCGAAAGTCCGGAGATTTCTAATGCGATGATGTACAGCACGTATGACGGGACAAGGAAAAGAAAGTTCAATAGCCAGTAGCCAATAGCTTCCTTCTCATACTTGCTTCAGAGCATGCATCATTCTTAGTCCGCCGGACTAGCACACTGACGAATGGATTGTCCGCTAAAAGCCAAGTCTGGCGGACAAATTTTGAGTCAAAACTACTTTCTAAGTCCGCCGGACTTTACGATGAAAAATTCCGCTGGAGCCCACACACGATCGAATTGTCTGGCGTACTGTGGTCCAGTGGAATTCGATTCAGCAGAAGAGTAAAATTATGCAGACATACCAGCAGGTGATTAGTGCAACTTTATATATGATAAAGTGATGGCATTACATACAACCAAAGTGATAACAGGAAGAATGTCTGAGAAAAACAGTATATATATGTATCTATATATATATCTGGGTATATAACTAAAGGCCTTTAACACCAATACCTCTAATTAGGCACTGTGGCACAGTCCAGTTGCAGGGGCCCCGATGAGCTGACTTGCAAGGCGTAACACAATTTGGCTTGAGAGGACGAATGCTGAGGCAGCTTTGACTTCCTGGGGATGCTTTTACAGACGAACCCCCTGATGTCAGAGAAGTCTGGAACATGCCACCTGCAAGGCAAATCAGGCCTATATAGCTTCTATCTCTTGGTCCCTAACCTGACTATAGGCTATCAATGCTACCGGACCACTACCTATCTAAATGGCCATCGAAAGCCTATCTTGTCACTACCCTGAACTGTTTACTGTTCCCTAGGCTAATACTAGCTAGGAACCCCCCAGACTAAAAAGGGACACTGTTGTTTTAATGAAGTGGCAAATATACACTTCAACACAAACCAGCCACTTGATATAGGTTATAATCAAATGAACCCTGATCTCATACACTTGCGAATAGCCCAAATATATTGCAGTACACAAATAGAACGTTTCAGTGAATCAGAGAAGCCTGTAACAGATATCTCTGATTCCCACACAGACGTGCTTGCACAGGAGTGACAGTAATATAACAAACATTGAACTACACTGTGCGGTAACAATTGCCTATTGCCCCTTTTTTTCAGTTTGGAAGGATACAGAACAAAATCAGCCAGCAGCACTTTCTGGCTTGCTCAGCATGTGTCTGGCCACTCTCTCCCTTCACTTCCTGTAAGACATCCACATATATAGCCTTGAGGGGTCTCCTGACTCTTAAGCAGGGGCAGGAAACAACCTCTTAACAGGAAGAATCTGTTTGTAATAAGAATTCTGTGATATATACCAGGCATAAATGTAAACAACCTCACAGACAGTGTACAAAAGAACACTTCCCTACACACTCCCCCTGGTGAAACCTTTCGTGCCATCAAAGACAACATAACATATGTATGCAACATCCCAACAAAGAAACCATGCTGATCCTCTCTCCATTACAATTGTTTGCTGAGGGAGAAAGCAAGTTAGTAAAAGGTGAAGAAAAAACTGGCAACATATTGACCAAATTAGAAACTGCTCCCACTCAGGCATAATACAAGTTAGGCTGAGTAATGAAACTGGGATCCCCCAAACTATCATGAGTCAAGAGGGGTGGGGGATACTTAGCTTATTCAACAAAAAACAGGAAGAATAGGTTTGTAATAAGAACTCTATGGTAGGTACCAGGCATGAATGTAAACAGCCTCACAGACATTGTACAAAATAAGACTTCCCTACAATAGATTGATGAAAACATCTAGGCCCTTGCAAATCTTTTGTAGTCTTTTCTTGCTTTATGTGTGTCACAGAGACCTTTTAGAGGAGCATATTCTGTTAGTAGCTAAACTTTACATGACATTGTAATGAGTAAAGCCCCGTACACACGAGAGGACTTTTCAACATCCAAAGTCCGACGGACTGATTCCGTCAGACTATTCGATCGTGTGTGGGCTGCAACAGACTTTTGACTCGCCAAAGTCCGAAGGACTTTAGAATATGGAACATGCTTCAAATTTTTCCGAAGGAACTCCGCCGGACCCGGTCCCTTCGAAAAATTAGCTCGTGTGTATGCTATTCCGATGGACTAAAACCGACGCTAGGGCAGCTATTGGCTACTGGCTATGAACTTCCTTATTCGAATCCAGTCGTACGTCATCACGTTCGAATCCGTCGGAGTTTAGTGTGATTGTGTGTGGCCAAGTCCGCTCAGCCGAAAAGTCCGTCAGAACTCTGTCGGAACTCCGGCAGAACTCCGACGGAACTCCTTCGGAAGTCTGTCGGACATAAGTCCTCTCATGTGTACGGGGCTTCAGAGTACCTTGGAACTACACCTCTAATTTTAATTCATCGATTGGAACATGAATATATTTAAGGTCCACTTACCTTTTCCATTGTGGACCTTCATTAGTTAAACTATTTGCTGTGTAATGCCATGAACATGTAAAGTAAGTTGTTTGAGTGTTACATTTATTGTTATGATTTAGATGCAGATCAGAACACTTTTAGTGGCTATGCATGTAGACTTCCAGGTAATTGTAAAGGTTCCCAAACTTTTCCCTGAAACTATATGTCACATCAGAGCAACAGGACTCCAGACAGAAAGACAGAAAACAGATGGCCTTGGGGCAGTCTATGCATAAACCTGCTGCTCAGTCTGATGTATAAATTTTACAATGCAGTAAAATGCTTGAAGGTTTAATATGAAGAATGGGACTATACTGTCATATAGCTAGAATCTACAACGCATTTGTCTTATTCATAAGAGCATGTCTGTAACCTCATCTTCTGGGTATACTATTGTAAGTTAGCAATTTCTGTGCTTGGCATTTGAGGCAGTTAGTGCAAAAGAAACACCCCTATACCTAGACAGTATATACATTATCTTATAGCAAATCATAAACATTATACCTTTAACAAGCATGTTAAAAGATTACATTTCACACATAACCTATGCTGTCTAGCGTTCACACCGCACAATTGCACATAATAAAAGTCATTCAAATTCTTGCACCATACCTTTTGCTATCTACCAGGTTCATCACAGTATGCTCCTAAGAGAGGGAGATTGCAAACCCAATGCTATTGCAGAATATCCGGTTCAGCGTGCTCCAAGACGCACAGGTCCTAACTGGGTATGGAGACCCTAAGACACTGCCCAGGCTGTCCAAAGTGTAGCACATATTTATTAAGAAAGTGGCTGAGGAGTATGGATATATGTATCCCTATATACCGGCCCATCTAGAGGAAAACATCCAGGACAAGGAGACACAATGGATATATGAAGCGCAGTCTCCTTTGGATCCCTTTGTTGGTGGATTTCCAAAAGTTGTCACCCAAGATAGCAAAGAAGTATATTTCAGTATTGCACACCTGGAGCTATGGTCACAAAATTAACTGGCAGTGTGATCATCTGCAGGCCCAACAAGAAAGACATTCAACATTACATTACTGCAGTAAATGCTAAAGAGGAAACCTTGAAGTTGCCAGATATTACATTCTGGTATCTGGTACTTATATTGGTAGATGATATTGAATTGAGTTCACTGACACCATATGGATTACAAATGTGTGCTTTGTGAAGTTAAGACGCTATACTAAAAGCCACTTGTACTGAAATTGTTGCTAGTGGGGAACATTCCTTTTGGCTATATTGCTGGGACTGTGCTGGACTGTATGCTGCCGGCAAATACAGGAAGTGTCCACTTGAGTCATGATGGCTAGTGTTCTGGAATTGCAAGTATGCCTCCCTTGGAAAAGTAACATGTTGATCGGACATTCAGCGTGTTTATTTCCTCAACCCATGAGGAACTTCATTCTCGGTCCCCGGCCGTTAAGCGGACAGACTGAGACTACCATTGCAAAGGGACTTTTGTCAAGAAGTGCGGTCCTTGCATCACGGTCTGGCTGCTTGTTGCTTGATTGCAGCCATGCTTCCTGTCCCCGGAGTTGTCCCCGAGAAGAAGGGAAACTGCTGGGAAATGTTATTCTACCCCGATTGAACTTTTCATTTGATGGACCTTGAGGCTTTCAATACACTGGGGTGTTTAGTTAGGTAGAATAAGCAGTGACAAAAGGGGCAAATTCTAACCTTGCACTTTGAGTGATGGACTGTCAAGTGTACCTGGAATGTGTTTCCATATGCTGGCCACCAGGTGGCTTGAGCCATGGCCAACCTGAGTGAGCCCTTGTTCACATTATGTGTTTATCTGATAGGAAATGCTAAGAAAGTTTTTGTAAGATAGCTGTTGAAAGGGGTGGCATCCTCAGATGAGGATGGGGCCCAATTTCACTTATATGTGTGTTTAGATATAGAGATCATTGTAGTTTAGGCATATTATAGGGTGTATGTACACTGCTATGCTGCTCTTGGCTGAGGGTAATTAACATTTATTCCAGATTCACTTATGGATATATTGCACTGTTTTATTGTTGGGATAGGATGTATTCTTTTTTCTCTCTTCCATGTGTTCCTGCACCCATTGTGTCTTCTTTGGACAAGGAATAACAGTGACTCGATGTGATAGCAATGCTAGCCTTTTATGTCCCTCATTACTGTATATATTATATAGGATATAAGGCTACTGTTTTCCTTTTTAATTGGGTGTTACGCCACACGTAAAATTGTATATAGTTTCTGCTATTTATCTACCATTGTGTGAACTGCCACCTGCTCAGGTATATGTATATGTTATGCATATCTACTTCATGCGTTACGCCATATGTATTGTTATTATTACTATTGTTCCTTTCCTGTTTCCCCACCCATCCCAGTTTTTGCCAGAACCTTCACTTTCAGGCTTGAGAGTTCAAATTATTTTTCTGCAAACTCTGAGACATTGTTTTCCTAGGCAGGGGATGGATGTAGCACCCTGATGTTTAGGCATCAAATTTAGATGCCAGGAGACAGTTGCCTTGGCCAATTGTTAGGAGATTAATTGATTTCCTTCAATTCTGGAATTGCTGCAGTTTTTTGTTCTGCCACTAGGTGGCACTGTAGCTGGTGACATTAAATAAGACAAGGGCATAGCAAGGACAGAAATGAATGGGGTGTCTCAGCCAATGGGTAGGGATTTTATTGGGTCCCTTGGCCTGCTGGGAGAGATTATTTATTTGGGTGGAGTCAGGTGATCGGTGTTCTGTGCCACCTGGACGGCTGTCTGGGTGGACGTGTGTTGTACTGCCCCGGGATGCTAGGCCAGAAACCTAATGTCTGTCCTGGGGACATCTGGCAGCGTAGGGTTGGGACTGCGGGCTTGTAGTCCAACCAAAAGTAATGGTTCCATTGGCCGGGGAACCAGTTGTGATCGGAGGTAGAGGGGAAGCTGTCACCACTAAGGGACCATCCACCTTGTTACTGGGGACCACAGTGAGTAGGCTGAGGCCAGTACCAGAGCAGAATTTTTGCCAGCCAGGGACGATGAAGAAGTGGGAAAACTTCAGAAAGTGCCAAGTCAGGGTCCCAGTGGGACAGCAGAGGTGACGC